>NC_081407.1:753719250-754319250 GCF_030272615.1 Cryptomeria japonica | reverse complement strand
GGGCAAAATATTTTGAACGGTTGGAAGTTATGGAAAGCCTATATGGTTCAATTAGATGGGGCTTCAGGAGGCACGACTCCCCTTTAGAATCCTAAACAAATGAAATTGGAGCTTATAAATTCAAATGCAAACTAGATGCTTTCCCAAGTGTCCCATTTTGAGCAGTCTTTTATGGTGTTAAATGTGTACATACCCTCTTCACCCATTAGCAAAAAACTTCTCTAGCAGTCACTGACAAGTTTTTTAGAAAATCGCCACAATGAGCATACGATCTTGGGCAGATATTTTAATGCCATATTATCTCTTCAAGACAAGTAAGGAAGCATAACTCCACTGGCAAAAACAATCCAAAACTTTAATGATTTTGTTAATAATATTTTGGTCTATATGATTGTGCTCCTTCAAATGGGAAATGCACATGGACAAATAGGAGAAGGGATTTTCTTCAAATTGCAAAAGGATTGGGACAAATTTCTTGTGAATCCTTCTTGGATTCTTCAGTTTGGGTTATCTCCTTTTTGAGATCCTTCCACTAGTAGGATCAGATCATTACCCTCTTCAAATGTACATATCAGATTCTACAACCAAAAAGAATGTTCGATCTTACTTTAAATTTGAACAACTATTGGTCAAAGATCCAACTTTTTTACCATTTCTAAAAGACTGGTGGACAAATGCACCTTTTGAAATAAGCTCTAGGGTGTTCCAACTTTGTAGAAAATTAGGTATTATAAAACAACAAATAGTGCAATGGAATAAGTCCCACTTTAAAAGTATTTTCCAAGCTAAAGCCATAACCTAACTTGAACATGACCAAATCAAAGAAAATATTATTCAGAATGGTCTTTTTTAAGATATATATGATAAAAAAAATTGTTGCACCAGGAGTTGGAAGAAATTCTAGCTAGAGAAGATTTTTTTTGGAGACAAAAATGCAGAGAATTATAGTGAAAACAAGGGGACAGAAATACCAAAAAATTTCACACATCTGCAAAAATAAAAAATCATCACTACAACTTCGTTTCCAATGTTATGATTCAAATGTCGAGGAGCAAAAGATACAAGAAGAAGCAATTTGATTCTTTTCAAACCTTCTTTATTTTGACTTAGATGGGAACAATGATACTATAGCTAAAATATGAGGTCCTTCAATGCATCCCAAAATTGGTTTAAGAAAGAAATAATGAAATTTTGTTCAAACTTTTTTCCCTTAAGGAAGTTAAAGCAATAGTGTTCTATCTTCATGCAAATAAAGCTCTGGGCCTAGAGGATTTCACACCTCTCTTTTTGTAAAAATGTTGGGATTTCATGGGAGTTGATATATGGAAAGCACTTGAGGATTGCACACTTCTTTTTTCAAATATAGACCCATCTCCTTATGCAACACAATATTTAAGATCTTCACCAAAGCTATTTCAATCAAAATAGCTCTCCCATTGTTTAACCCAACAATAAGAATAATAACTCTAGTTGAATTCTCAACCCGAAGTTTGGACATTCACTTGGTAAAGTCACTATTTCTATACCTATTGTTCATTTGATTGTCAACTTAGGGACGTAATACTTGAAATGGGTCTGCACTCTATATGCACTAAGTTCCTGCAACAGCTACTCTACATTACTGCAGCAACTAACATTATGTGAAAAAGATAAGCAAGAATTGAAACTATTGAAAGCCTACAAGAAAACTTCTGCATTAACATAAATTCATTCAAGCAATACTGGCTAAGTTCAATTAAATAGAAATTACTCTGTTTTGGTTTGGTTGCAGGAACAATCAGTGGATTTGTTTCCTATGGCTGCAGGAACAGTCAATGCAAGAATTTCTACTGCAGCTAAGGAAAGAAAACTAATCTTAACAAATGCATAGGAACACTCACCAAGTGGGCCCCATTGGATGAGTGATTACAGGCTTTCCAAAAACTACTCTAACTGCTCAGAATAACATATTTTTATTCATCATTCTTCGGAAGTCATTACATCATTCAATATGAAAAGAAACTCAAAAGCACTTGTAAAAATCCTCTGCTCTTAGAGAACTTATTTTAAAATAAATCATCTACTTTAGACAACATTGATCACGCCGAAGAGAAGAGGCAGATAACTAAATGAGAAAGGAGATAGCTAGAGTTAAGCTACTGAAAATGCAGATCTAAACCGAACCACAGTCATAACATACTGTGGCGGTATTTACAACACAAATGTGCACTTGAGTTAGACATCGGTAGTATCGCGTGATTGCTCCTCCTATGTCGTTCCTTACACTTTTTAGCATTTTTGTTGTTTGATCCATCAGTCATCTTCTTGAATATCTCTTCCTTCAACTGACATGATACGCGAGCTTCCACCATAACATCATTTATTCCCTGCACTACAAAAGAAATAACTTACAAGAACATACACATGTATTTTATTTAATCAGAACATCTACTAATTTCACACATGATATTACCCTAAACAATCTGCATGGCAACAGGAATGGATCGCATAGCTGTAGGAATAAACTGGGAAAGACAAAACATGCTTTAATAGGTTCAAGCTAACATATGAAATACATATAGTAAACTTTCGATACATCATTACTACTATGTAAATCAAAATATGACAAAAGCTCAAAAGTTCTAAGGATAAAAATATGCCAATGTCTCAACTCATCACCCATTGTCCAGAGTATTATCTCTAAGGAGAAAGGAGGTTTTGTCCTACAAAGGGAAACAACAGAGGGGACCCTCATTACCCACTAAATTCTTCATACTATTAATTGATAGAATATTTTTTCAATGATCAACAAGATAGATATATTAACGACATATGATAGACAAAAATGAGATTTTCTACATAAGATTCTACTAGGTTTTGGTTTCTCAAAAACTGGTGTAAATGGGTTCTCTCTTGCATCTGAGGAGAAATTTTTTCAATTTTAATCAATGGTAAACCCTATAGCTTCTTCTAATCCATAGAAGAAGTGTATTGAGGAGACTATTTGTCTCCCTTCCTCTTTATTGTCCTAGCTAAAGGTCCCAATAGACTCATTCATCTCCAATATTTGCCTCTCAAATGGAAACGCATATCAATTCAAAACTCGCAGTTGTCAACTACTCACATCCTATTTGCAAATGAAACAATGTTATTTGGTGAGTCCACCATGTCAAAAGAAAAGATTATTAAATCAATGCTTGAGAAATATTATTCCATCTCAGGGAAAAGGGTGAATTCTTCCAAGTCCAAAATATTCTTACTAAATACTCAAGCCCTAGTTGTACATAGTAAAGATATAATACTTCCTAGGTTTCAAGAAAGAGTCTTTGTCATGCAAATATCTTGGTATTTCATTTTTTGTAGGTACAAATTAAAGCTCATATTGGAAAATAATGTCATCCTCGATACAAAGAAAATTATCATCTTGGAAAGGCAAATGGCTATCCTTTGTAATGAGAGTCCAAATGTTAAAATTAGTACTATCTACCATCCCAAATTACATTATGTTGGTTCTCCAAATGCCCAAGGGAATCCTTCTATAATTAGAGAAAAAGTTTAGTAATTTTTTGTGGCAAGGCAACTTGGATAACAAACATAAAATCCCATTGGTTTCATTGAATGCTCTTTGCAAATCTAAATCATTAGTCAAAATGGACATTCATAATCTAGATACAAGAAACTTGGCCTTGGGAGCCAAATTAGTATGGAACCAATACACAACCATCATCTAAGTGGTAAAAATTGTTAGAGACAAGTACTTAGATTCTTCTAAACCAACAAGAAATTTTATAGTGGCTAACCCTCTCAAGGGTAAAAAATGTGGAATGTTTTAGTAAAATGCAAAGAAGACATACTTCATGGGAACAAAACAAGATAATATTCAAGGGAAAATATGAATAAAAAGAGAAATGTTATCGAAGGGATTGAAACTTCCATCCCAAAAAATGTCAAAGCATTCAGATCCAAGCTCAAATATCTCTCATCCAATTTCACATCTTGGGACTCAAACATTCTCAATGAGCAGAAGCAAATTCTCTCCCTTTCAAAAGAAGCATATTATCCAACCTTCCACTCAAAGTGGATGGAAAATAAATCAAATGGAGAACCCCTCCTAATGGCTTCATTAAATCAAATTTTCATGGCTCTACAAGAGGTAACCTAGGTCCTTTAGGCTTAGGATGTGTTCTTTGTTCGTCTACAGTAAATATTATTGCAGCATTTTCCTACAAAATTCAAGGATATGAAAACAACATCATAGAAGCTAAGGCTCTTTTGTACAGCCTTAAACTGGCTAAAAATCACTAGATTTATCATCTAGGATAGAAGGGGACTCATTAATAATAGTCAATGCCATGAGTCACAGAAACATTTTGAATTGAAGGCTCAAATACATCTTTTCAGAATCTTGGGAACTACTAAATTCTTTTCAAAGATTCCAAATCACAAATTTCTTTAGGGAAGTGTTAATTATGGGTAGCTTGGACAGCTGTTCATCTTGACCCAGAAATAGCAACATTAGATATGGGTAGTTTGGACAGTTGTTCGTCCTAACCCAGAAATTAGAAAATGGTTGTTTTTGTCAGATCCTATTGTTAGGATAATAACAATTGTTATTTAATAGTGGCTCTTTTTAGGTGACACCTCATAGCCAAAATTAGCTATTGGTTATTGAGTTGTCTTAATCTCAGCCGTTGGTTTGAATTAATCTCGACCGTTGGTTTTCCAACAGAGTCATATAAAAAGGGGTCATGGGTCATTTAGAAAATATGAAGTTTGTGAATTATTTGTAGAGCTAGCAAATAGTCTTGCGGTGTTAGAAAGGGGTGCAGTGATAGCATTGGGGATAGCAGTGCAGGAATATTAGTGGGAGAAATTGGGAGATTGTCAAAGTTCTGCCAGTGAGAGGCAAGGAATTTTGTATCTCTTAATTTGTTGAAGTTAATATATTTCTCATCTGCAGTACTGGTTTTCCCTTCGGGGTTTTTCCAAGGACAATTGTCCTGAAATATCATGTTATTGTGTTACATATTTCTTTCCACCTATTTTTGTTTGTGAAGTTGTAGTTGTGTTACTTTCCAATATTTGTTGATCAAATAATCAATTAGATAGGAGGTTAATAATCAGTAACTACAATAGAATTTTCACATGGTATTAGAGCTAAGTTGAGGGTAGAAAAGGTTTACCCTAGGCAAGGAAAGAAATTGAAGGGTTATAAAATCTAGATTGAATTCTTTAAAATTATTATTTCTTTTATCCCTTGAGATGGCCTCAGCAGGTTTAAGAGATCAGGACAGATCAGATGGAGCCTCAAATTTTGGTGTATGGAAAGCCAAAATTTCTTTATTGCTAGAAGAGAATGGTATCAAGGAATATGTTACCACTGTTGTGACTGTACCTATAGATGTAACACTTCTTGCAGCATATAAGAAGGATGATGCCAAAGAGAGGAGGATAATACTTGATGGTGTTAAGGATCACATAGTTCCTAATATCTCAGATTTGGATAAAGGGAAAGTAATATGGGATGCAATCCTGAATCTATACCAGAATGCAACCACCAACCAGAAGCTAATTCTGAGAGAAAAGTTGATGAATACTCAGATGAACAAGGGAGAAGATGTTACATGTTACCTCACCAGGCTTAGACTTGTCAAGGATGAGTTAGCAGTTGTTGGAGATAAACCAGATGATGACGAGCTAGTAAGAATAGCCCTAAATGGGTTTTCTAAGCAGTGGGATGTCTTTGTTCAAGTTATTAATGGATGAGACACCTTACCAGGTTGGGATCGACTTTGGAGTGATTTCACTCAGGAGGAGCTTAGACTAAGCCTTGTCAATGGAGCCAACAATAAGAGTCAAAAAAGTGAGGTGGAATAGGAAAACGTTGCCCTAGCGGGTAAAGGGAAAGCAAAGAAGGGATCTAGTAAAGGATCAAATCCACAAGGTGAGAAGAAGAAGAAGGATCTATCTAAGATCAAATGCTTTGGATGTCATGAGTTTGGCCACTATGTCAATGATTGCCCACACATGAAGAAAGATAAGAAGGGCAAGAACCAAGTGGTAGCTTCAGCAAGTGCAGAGGAGCTCTCTAGTAGATTGGAGGATGAGTTTGCACTCATAGCTTGTATGATTAGCTCAACCTCACAGAGTGTCTAGTATATAGACAGTGGGGCATCATTTTATATGATAGGAGTTAGAGAGTACTTCTCCAGCTACAAGGAGGAGAACACCAAAATCCAGATCTCTATGGGGAACTTGTCCAAACTAAACCCAGTTGGGTAAGGGACTGTTCAGTTTTAGAGGGAGAATGGTAAGATGATTCCTCTTCATGATGTGTTGCATGTTCCAGGCTTAGGGATGAATTTGATTTCTGCATCTGTCCTTCAGGACAAAGGGTACAATGTACTCTTTAGAGGAGCACATGTATTGATTAAGCATAAGGATTGGAAATCACCCATAGCTATTGGAGTTAGGAGTGGTCGACTTTATAGGTTGTAGTTTGATACTCCTAAGGCACTCATTAGCAGCAGTAATCCTATAGATCTTAGAGAGCTATGGCATAGGAGAATGGGCCATATACATCATGGAGCACTTAAATTTCTTTGTGAGACTGTGACAGGTGTTCCAGAGGTGAGCACAGAGCATGATGATATATGTAGGGGATGTGTGTTGGGGAAGTTTGTGAAAGCATCTTTTCCAAGAAGTGACACAAGATCTGAGGGTGTTCTTGATCTAGTACATTTAGATGTATGTGGACCTATGTCGGTGAAGTCTCTTAGAGGGTATGAGTAGTTTGTTACTTTTATTGATGATTTCTCCAGAAAGACCAAGATATACTTCTTGAAGACCAAGGATGAGGTTTTCAGTCGCTTCCAAGAGTTCAAAGCTCTTGTGGAGAATTTGACAAGAAAGAAGATAAAGGTTCTTCAGTCAGACAATGGAGGCGAGTACAAAGGAAATGAGTTCCAGGAGTTCTGCACCAAGGAAGGAATCAAGAGAGAGTGGATTGTTCGTTAAAATCCGCAATAGAATGGAGCTGCTGAGAGGAAGAATCGGTCTATATCAGAGGTTGAAAGAGCTATGTTGCATGACCAGGATATGCCTCATTATCTATGGGCAGAGGCATGCAGTACAACAGTATACATACAAAATAGAGTTCCACATAAGGTACTGGAGAAGATGACACTAGAGGAAGCATTTAGTGGGAAGAAGCCAGATGTCAATCATTTCAAGATCTTTGGGAGTTTGGCATATTGCCACATTCCTAAGGATACACGTACCAAGTTAGATCAGACTACATAAAAGGGGTACTTTGTGTGGTACAATGAAACCTCAAAGGCATATCAGATATTTATTCCAAGGACCAGGAGAATTATAGTCAGGTGTGATGTCAAGTTCATGGAGGACAAGGCATTTAGAAGGTCCAGAGATTTGCCAGCAGATGATTAGAGTGACCAACCAATAGAAGCTCCAAGGATAGCTCAATCGAGTCAAGGGCAACAAAGCTCAAGTACAGTTACTAGTACAAGCATAGGCTCAAGTAGTGAGAGTTCGCACAGTATGGAGCAACTGGTGCAGCAGAAGATGCATCAAGAAGACATGGAGGTTGATGTTTCATCCTCTATAGTTGGCATTAGGAATCATGAGGTTCAACCGACACAAAAGAATACTCAGGAGTTAGTGGGTACTCCTAGGAGGAGTAGTAGATAACTGAAACAACTAGCTAGGTATGATGACTATGTAGCATTAGTTGGTCAGTTGGTAGATAGTGAACCTTCTAGCTATCAGGAGGCTACACAACATCAGGTGTGGCAAGATGCAATGGTTGAGGAGTATACCTCAATAATGCAGAATGATGTGTGGGAAGTAGTTCCTAGACCAACAAATAGGGCTGTGGTTGGATCACATTGGATCTATAAGATCAAGCACGATGTAGATGGTAGCATTGAGAAATAAAAGGCAAGGTTTGTAGCAAAAGGGTTCTCTCAGAAGGAGGGAATAGACTACAAGGAGACATTTGCTTCAGTTGTCAGGTATACTTCTATACGAGCTGTAATCTCAATTTCAGCACAAATGGGATGGCAGATCCATCATATTGATATCAAGACAACATTCCTCAATGGTGAGTTGAAGGAGGAGATATACATAGAACAACCAGAGGGCTTTGTAGCACACAGTAAAGAGACCCACATGTGTAGATTAAAGAAAGCTTTGTATGGACTCAAGCAGGCTCCCAGAGCATGGTATGAGCACATTGATAGTTACTTGCAAGAAATGGGCTTTGTGAAGAGTGAGGAAGATGCTAACCTCTACTACTTGGTGGTTGGGGGTGAGATTCTTATTATTATCTTGTATGTGGATGACTTATTTCTAACTGGATCACTAGGGCTCATAGAGGAGTGCAAGAGGGACCTTGCAGTGGAGTTTGAGATGAAAGATTTGGGGCTTATACACTACTTTCTAGGCATGGAGGTATGGCAGACAGATGGAGATATTTTCCTTGGGCAAGGGAAATATTGCATTGAAATCTTGAAGAGGTTCAAGATGGAAGATTGCAAAGCTATGTCTACACCTATGATCACAAATTGGAGGAAGGTAGACACATCTAGAGAGAAGGATGTAGATCCCACCTTATATAGGCAGTTGATTGGTTCTCTCATGTATTTGGTCAATACCGGGCCAGATATAGCATTTGTAGTTAACTCTCTTAGTCAGTTCATGGTTGAGCCAAAGGGAGTACATTGGACGGCGACAAAGCATGTGCTGCGTTATTTGCGAGGTACAATCGAGTATGGGATTATATATGCTCGAGGTGAAGGAATCAAATTGATGGGCTATACTAACATAGATTAGGCAAGAAATACAACAGACAAGAAGAGCACTTCAGGGTGTTGTTTCAGTTTAGGATCAGGAGTTGTCTCTTGGTTCAGTAGGAAGCAGAAGTCTGTGGCTCTGAGTTTTGCAGAGTCAGAATGCATAGTAGCTAGCATGACAACATGTGAAGCTATATGGCTTCGGAAGTTGCTAGTAGCCTTGTTTGGTCAGAAGGTGGAGACTATAATGATACACTACGACAATCAGAGTTGCATTAAGCTGACTGAGAATCTCGTGTTTCATGATAGGTCAAAACATATAGACATCAAGTGTCACTTCATCAAAGATTGTGTACAACGTGGAGTTGTTCAGCTACAGTTTATACCTACAGATCAGTAGTTAGCAAACATTCTGACAATGGCATTGAGGAAGGTGAAATTCATCTTCTTCAGAGAGAAGTTGGGTGTCATGCAGAACAACTTCCTTGCTAAGAGGGAGTGTTAGTTATGGGTAGCTTGGACAGTTGTTCGTCCTGACCCAAAAATAGCAACATTAGATATGGGTAGTTTGGACAGCTATTCGTCCTGACCCAGAAAAGAAAATGGTTGTTTTTGTTAGATCCTATTATTAGGATAATAACAATTGTTATTTAATAGTGGCTTTTTTTAGGTGACACCTCATAGCCAAAATTAGCTATTGGCTATTGAGCTTTCTTAATCTCAGTCATTGGTTTGAATGAATCTCGGTTGTTGGTTTTCCAACAGAGTAGTATAAAAAGGGGTCATGGGTCATTTAGAAAACATGAAGTCTGTGAATTATTTACAGAGTTAGCAAATAGTCTTGTGGTGTTAGCAAGGGGCGCAGTGATAGCATTGGGGATAGCAGTGCAGGAATATAAGCAGGAGAAATTGGGAGATTGTTGGAGTTTTGCCAGTGAGAGGCAAGGAATTTTGTATCTCTTAATTTGTTGAAGTTAATATATTTCTCATCTGCAGTATTGGTTTTCCCTTCGAAATTTTTCCAGGGACAATTGTTTGGAAATATCGTGTTATTGTGTTACATATTTCTTTCCGCCTATTTTTATTTGTGAAGTTGTAGTTGTGTTATTTTCCAATATTTGTTGATCAAATAATCGATTAGATAGGAGGTTAATAATCAGTAACTACAATAGAATTTTCACAGGAAGGAAATAAAATGGCAAATATTTTTCCTAACACTGGTGTTGATCTCACAAAGGATTCAAAAGCTCACTCTCATGTTGATCTTCTCAATTACTTAGAGATTGCTGAAAAACTCTCTACAATCAATTGATTATTTTTCATTTGGTTCTTTGTTGATGTTTTTCTTCCCTTAATGTATGCTCATTCAAGCTCAGGTATTCTTCCATGTTTTCGTTGTCTTCTCATTTTTATGGAGGTCTATAGGTAGAACGTGCTTGTTGTCCTTGATATATTTTCTTTGAATAGAAAAACTCCTTGGCAGTGGGTAGTATTTATACGTGGCTTCTTCTCACGCTACATTTCGTCAACCATTAGTTTTTCTTGCATCGATATCTTCCTTGTGGTTGGATTTTTACCTTTGTGCTATTTATTGGGAGATGTACTCCTAATCTATCAGGAAGTACACCCACCTAATGTGGCAAGCTATCTAAGGCTGCTCAACATCACATTATCATCAATTAACCCATATTCATGGTTCTTTCAAACATAATGGATATATGTTTTGGTTATTCTCATATTTGACTCACAAGGGATATGAGGTGTCCACATGTGTGAATTTTATTTAAATCCACCTCTTGTGGCCCTATTCCTCATTCAAAGTTGTGTTGCTTTATTTCATTGTTGGTGCTATTTTTTCTAGTGAACTCCTCCTCTTTAGCAACTTTGATGGTGATGTCGGCAAACAAAGAACACCTGGCATACCAACCCCTCAACTAAAAATTCAATCTTTTGGTAAGAACTTGGTAATTCTCTATATTAGATTAGTTTAATCATTCTCACCTCAATCAGATATTTGTCCTCAAGAACTCTCAAGTTGAGGAAGCTATCAAAGACATAACTGAAGAAAATTTATTGAATTTTTTTTCTCCTCGTTTACTATGCCCATGCCAATTTCTCTCCATTTTTTTGTGGAATTGTTTATACCTCTATCAAGATTATGGGAATCTTGTTCACATTACTTGTGAATTCATTCTTGATGAATATATTGCTAGTCATGTGTTTGATGAAGTAGTGAAGAAGTAATATTTTTGTAAGGGAAAGGTAGATATTGGGGGGTTTATTCTTTAGGGAATACTTTTAGAAAAACTCATCCATGGCTTCCCTATATGATGGGTTCAAAATTACAATTGAAGTGCAATAAGAAAACATGTTGGGTAGGGAGCTCTTTGCCTATGGTGGCACAATCGGCCCAACAAAGTCAGCGGTGATTTATAATAGGTATAAAGCTATGTCTCAACTTATCAACTATGAGAGCCTCGTGGGTCAAAACTTCTCAGCCAAGAAGAGGCCAATCATTCGTGTTGCTTCTCCATGTATCCTGCAATGCCAAAAACATCACTTGTTCCTTGAGACAACTAACTAGTGTCATCCTCTTCACCTTCGACCTTCTTCCCCGACATCGAAAGGAGGTGACTCAAGATATTTTATTTGATCCTTCTATGGGATTGTTGGGATTAAGGTATCTCAACCTTAGAGTCCAAACTTGCTAATTTAATTATTTGTTTTATTTTCCTAGTTTGGAAGCCTTGAAATTTTTTAAATTAGTGTCATATGTTGCTATGCTGAGTTTATGATAAATTTTCCATTATGATTATGGTGGTTTCTAGTTCAGTAGAAGAGTCATGGAGAGTTATATTTTGGCAGTTTGTATTTATGGTTTAAGTTCACTTTTTGACAAGTCGTGTGAGGTAAGGAAGTCACCTAATTGGTCATGGAAACTTCTATGTTGTACTTACATCGAATTTGGCAAGATGACCGTTATGGAAGAGATAGGTGTTGTTGCTTTGAAAGTTGCTATGTGCAACATTTCATTGGATTAGCAAGATGTTGCTTGTGACACAACTTACCTCTTGTGCTTTGAAGTTGGTTTTGGAAACCATGTTCACATACCTCTTTGTGATGAGCTCTATAAATATTTTGATTCCTTAGTGGTTTTAAATGAGACAAGATTGAAGGCGTTGTTATGCTACTAGAATTATTCTTGAAATCTTTGTTGTAACTACTCTTGAAGAGCATTGGCTCTGCATATTGTATTGTAACTATTGTTTTTGTTGAATAATACAATTGAGTCTGGATTTTGGAGTGTGCCATTTTTCCCAAAAGGGTTTCCCAACGTAAATCTAGTGTTGTGCTTTAATTTGTGAAATCTGATTTTATATGTGTTTATCTAAGTTGCAATTATTTAAAACTTTGTAATAAATTTATGCATCACCTCTCCTTTTAGATTTAGCATTTGAAAGCATTATTCTGCACTTTGTCTTCCTTTCAATTGGTATTAGAGCCTAGTCACCTTTGTTATTGTTGTTGGGTTGACTAGTTTTTGTGCTGATCTAGTTTCAATGGGAGTTTTTTAGTGGAAGATCTCATAACTTTGTTGCACGTTTGATATGGAAAACAAATCTAGTAGAATAGAGATAGATAAATTTAATTGAAGGAATTTTGAGTTGTTAAAACTCAAAATGGACGACATATTCATAGATAGAGATCTATGGGCTGTTGTTTCTTTGTCAAAACCAAAAAATACACTACAAGATGAATGGGATAAAATGGAACGAAAATCCAAGGGTTTGATAAGACTATGTCTAGATGATTTAGTGCTCTTGGATGTCCATGAGGAGAAGACTCCAACTGTACTTTGGAAGAATCTTGGTGATATTTATCAAGGGAAATACTTAGTAAATAAGTTATTCTTGAGAAAGAAGTTGTATTCTCTGTGGATGGAGGAAAGAGGGTTGCTTGCAAATCACCTGAATGCATTCGACATGCCAGTTGCTAAAATTATTTGTGTTGGTGATAAGATTGATGATCAAGACAAATGCATACTTATGTTATGTTATTTGTCGGACTCATGGGATCACCTTGTGAGGGCCATTGGAAGCACAATAACCACTTTGAAGATGGAGGATGTGGTTTTTTCATTGCTATCTAAAGAGATGCAAAGAAAGACTTGCAAGATGGCTAAGGAGGACCTAGTTTCTTGTGGTACATCGATAGAGAAAGGAAAGAAAAATGACAAGAAGGGTAAATCAAAGTCTTTGGGGAGATCTAAGTCTCTTTGTAAAAAGTCTAAGGTGAAATGTTGGAACTGTGGGAAATCCAGTCATTTTCAGAAAGATTGTAAAGATGAGAAGAAAAAGAAAAATAATAATTCCTCTAATTTTGATTTTGATAAATCCTCTTAAGATGGCGTAGATGCTTTTGTCATTGCCTTGGCAACCCATGCATCATAAGATGTATAGTTGATTGAATCAAGTGCTTCTTTCCACATGACCTATCACAAAGATTGGTTTTCAAAGTATGAAGAATATGATGGTGGGAAGGCGTACTTGGGTGATGATTCTCACCTAAAGGTTATTTTCCATAAAAGAGTCAAGATCTGATTCCCTGATGGTAGAGTGAAGGGGATTGATGGTGTACTGCACATCCTTGGTTTGGCACAAAGCCTCCTTTCAATTAGAAGGCTGAGTGACATGGGAGTGTAGGTTTTTTTCTCACAAGGTGGATTTAAGATGACCCGAGGTTATATTGTACTTGCTAAGGGTATTTGGATTGGTACCTTGTATAAGCTAGATGCATGCACGGTTTAGTGCAATAGTTCTTCTATAAAGTCTAGGAAAAGGGCTTTGGATTCTTCATCCTTACCGTCAGATCAATCAGAAAATAAGAGTATTGTTTAAACATTTGATGGTTATTCTTTCTGGGTACCTAAGGGTGCTAATTCATTGGATACGAAGCTCCCAACTGAGAAGACAATGTTGTGGAACCAAATAATTAGCCACATAGGTGAAAAAGGCTTATGAGCCTTGAAAAGTAAGAGCCTTTTTGAAGGCCCTGATGATTGTAATCTCGAGTTTTCCTTTTGTGAACATTGTGTGTATGGAAAACAACACAATGTTTCTTTTTATTCCACTTCTCATAAGTCTTCTGGGGTTTTGGACTATGTTCGTTCTAATGTTTTTTGTCTTGTTAATGTGTCTTCACTAAATAGATCTATGTACTTTGTTTCTTTCATAGAATAGAAATATTTGGGTCAGTGAGAGAAAGTATGTGAACTCTATGCTGGAAAGATTCAACATGACAAATTGCAAACAATTAGTTATTCATGTTCTACAAGGGACAAAAAAAATTTGTGGAAGACTGTCCACAGTCTCCTACCGAGATGGAGGACATGACCAGAGTTCCTTATGCAAGTATTGTTGGTAGCCTAATGTATGCTATGGTGTTTCTGAGGCTAGATATTGCACAAGCAGTGGGAGTCCTTAGTTGATTTATGGCTAATCCTAGATGAGTGCATTGGGATGTAGTGAAGAGAGTGTTTAGATATTTGTGGGGTACTTCTAAGTATTCCTTATGTTTCCATGGTAATCCTATAGGACCTTGGAATTTCTTGAGTATTCATGGGTATGTTGAATCTGATTGGGCAGGTGACATTGACAGCAAAAGATCCACCAATGGATATGTGTTCATGATGTTTGGTGGTGCAGTGAATTGGATGAGCAAGTGACAAGTTGTAGTCTCTTTGTCCACAATTGAAGTTTAGTACATGGCAGCTACTCATACTTGAAAAGAATTCATTTGGCTTAAGAGATTGTGCTCGGATATTGGTTTTGATGTAGGAAAAAGTACTATTTGTTGTGACAGCTAGAGTGCTATATGTTTAGCAAAGAATACTACTTTCCATGCCAGAACAAAGCATATTGATGTATAGTTTTATTTTGTTCATGATATGGTGGAAGATGGAAAGGAGAAGTTGGAGAAAGTTGAAACTTTGGCGAATGTTGAAGATGCACCGACAAAGCCAGTCAACACTAATAAGTTTGAATGGTGGCCACTTTCATGGGCTTTGGGGCCTTGAGCAACTGACAGAGTGTTTTGACTCTTGACAAGTCTTCGACAAGTGGGAGAATGTTGGGATTTAGGTGTCTCAACCTTAGAGTCTGAACTTGCTAATTTAATTATTTGTTTTATTTTCTTAGTTTAGAAGTCCTGAAGTTTTTAGAAATAGTGTCATATGTTGCTATATTGAGTTTATGATAGATTTTCTATTATGATTATGGTAGTTTCTAGTTCGGTGGAAGAGTCATGGAAAGTTATATTTTGGTAGTTTGTATTTATGGTTGAATTCACTTTTGAAAAGTGGTGTGAGGTAAGGAAGGCACCTAATTGGTCATGGTAACTTCTATGTTGTACTTACATTGAATTCGGCAAGATGACCGTTATGGAAGAGATAGGTGTTGTTTGCTTTGGAAGTTGCTATGTGCAACATGTCATTGGATTAACAAGATGTTTCTTGTGACACAACTTACCTCTTGTGCTTTGAAGCTGGTTCTAGAAACCATGTCCCCATACCTCTTTGTCATGAGATCTATAAATATGCTGATGCCTTAGTGGTTTTATATGAGACAAGATTGAAGGGGTTGTTATGCTGTTGGAATTATTCTCAAAATATTTGTTTTAACTACTCCTGAAGAGCATTGACTTTGTACATTGTATTGTAACTTTTGTTGTTGTTGAATAATACAATTGAGTCTATCTTTTGGAATGTGGGTTTTTTCCTTAAAGGGTTTTCCCACATAAATTTGGTGTTCCTCTTTAATTTGTGAAATCTGATTTTATATGTGTTTATCTAATTTGCAATTGTTTAAAATTTTGTAATAAATTTTTGTATCACCTCTCTTGTTAGATTTAGAATTTGGAATTGTTATTTCGCACTTTGGCTTCCTTTCAGGGATCCTCGAAGTTCTTGCTATAATCACGACCTGGTGATAGTTTTTTGGCTTTGTCTCCTGGGCACATCTCTAATGGGATATATGTCGTCGTCCCATTTCTTTTGTTTGTAACTAGTCTTTTTTTTGTGGAATGCTCCAGCTAATTACCTATCAAAGTTTCTAGTTGCAAAGCATACCCCCTTCTTTTTGGCTCTTTGTGGACTACATCAATAAATCGCTGGTCTATTTTGTATTTCCATATATGTAATTTTGTTTCTATTAGTGTAATTATATGCTTATGGTGTTTTACCCAAGAAAAAAAAAATCTTTATCCTAATGGTTTCTAGATTTGATTGTATGATTTCTCTTTTCAATCTTTCTCATTTGATGATTGATGGATCATGGAGCATGATCAGAAATGTTGATGAAAAACTCAATCACAAAGTCAAATCCAAACCACATCAAGACAATTTAACATGAACTATGGAAATTTCATGCATTTAAAATATTCTTTTATAAGGAAATAATCTTTAAGTAAATTTAAATTATTTTTTTAATAAAAATAAATTAAATAATAAAAAAATAGAAAATAATTCTTAAATAATCACATAACAAGTAAAGCAATCTTTTGATAAATAAATTAGTTCATGATTGGTTTATGGACATTTTTTAGATAAATGTACAAAAGATGTCTTTACTAGTTTATCATCCACCATAGCAGTACTTTGATCATATTAGTATATTGATTCCCAGTATTATTTTATTTTAAATTTGTAAATCAGGCTTGGGATATATAACCCAAAACATTAACTATCAAAATAATTATGCATATTTGTGCTACTCCAAAATAGGGCTACCAAAAGGATGTACAAATAATATCAACATTCCTTTTACAATCATACAAAATTTATGAGCTATGTTATATATTCATTTATAACTATGACCCTGCAAACCGAACTCACCATCCTCGTCTAATCTAGAACTATCTACCTCCAAATTCTAAGACTACTCCACTTTTTATTCATCTAAGACAATTCAAATTTCTTTTATAAGCTCAATTACCTACTTTACAAAGAGCTTATATGCATTTTGAACCTCTCCCACAATCTTGAGTATATGGATTAGTGAGTGCCTAGAGACCCTAATTAAGAAGGAAGCCTAATCTTAGAACATAATCATCCATTACCACCTTTAACCCACAACACTATTGATGCTTTATGAGAGCTTTTGCAATGGGATAAATCAACTTTTCGATTCCCATGACTCCAAAAGGAGCCCTACAAACATTAAAGATACATCTAAATTAACTCAATATTGATGGGTCAGTAAAAGAAAAGAACCTCCCAGCACTATTTTCACTACATGAAGGATCACTACAAATTTAAAACTAAATACTTTTTTCAATCATGATTTAGTTATTAACCACTAAAATGTTATTTTTTATTTATTTGTCTTTAAGTGAATTGTGGGATCAATCGACATCAAAATATATTCTTTAATTATCAAATATAATTTATACAAATAATTTAAATAAAAAGTTTAAAAGTTAAGAACATTTTTAAATATATTAATAAAATATTATAATGACCAAACTTTGAAAAATAGAAATATAAAAATGCTAATCTTTATGTACTCTTTAATATTCATAAAGGACTAGATTTCTCCATTGTAGATTTTTATTTAAATTCCACAATGCTATTATTGTGCGGAAGCTCAATTTATCTTACTAATCTAAGTCTATTTTATTAATAACTTATTTTGCTTTCTATACTTTCGAATTGTAAAATACAGAATTAATATTTTCCACAATATTGAATACTACACTAATAACATATGACAGGCCACACATTGACATTACCATGTGCTTTGAGGACGTCCACTCCCTCCTTTACCAGCCGATCTCAAGGATTGAAACACAAAGACTTAATTTATTTATTTCCCCATTACCCTTCGATTCCATTCTGTCCTATTGATTTATGTGCTTCCCACTGCCCTAGCTTGGTCTACCATGGCTCCTCTTTTGTTGTTCCCTTTGGTCATGCTTTCCATCTTTTCAATCTCTGCTCTTCCTCACTCTCTCGATATCTCTCAACAGCAACAATTGCTCTTGCAATTCAAAGCGGGTATTACCAACAACATCTCTTCACTGTCAGATTGGCCCCCCCGTCTCCCCCTCTGTAATTGGTCTGCCGTGACCTGCGATCCTTCTCTTCAGTCCGTCCTCGCTCTCAACTTATCCGACATGAACTTAGACGGCACCATCTCTCCTCTCCTCGGGAATCTCTCCTCTCTTCAATCCCTCGATCTCTCCAACAATGCGCTCACTGCTACCATTCCGCCTCAACTCGGCCAACTTACCCGTCTGAAGAAACTGAGGCTGAGCCACAATCAATTAGGAGGAACCATTCCCCTAGCTCTTTCCACTTGCCGCAGTTTGTATTACCTAGCGCTCTCCTATAACCAACTGCATGGCACCATTCCCCCTGAGCTCAGTCTCCTCGCAAGAATGAAGTTCCTCTACCTGGGAGCAAATAATCTCACAGGCGTCATCGCCCCTTTTTTCAAAAATCTGTCGGATTTAGTTGAATTGAATGTGGGAGAAAATGATCTCTACGGCCCCATTCCTCATGAATTGGGAGTCCTTCCTCAACTACGAGCCCTATCCCTTAGCAGGAATCAACTGTCAGGTTCCATTCCCCATGAATTAGGCATCCTCACTCACGTGCAGGTCCTTTACCTTTTTGCAAATAATTTATCAGGCACCGTTCCCAGTAGCTTAGGAAATCTGTCTGCCTTAACCGATTTAGAATTGGAACAAAATGACCTCACAGGTACCATTCCGCCTGAATTGGGCATGCTCACTCACCTGCACATTCTTCACCTTTATGAAAATAACTTATCAGGCACCATTCCCAGCTCTTTCACAAATCTCTCGAAATTGACTGAATTAATTCTATCTCGAAACCAGCTTCGTGGACATATTCCGTGGGACATTGGTACTAAGCTCTCTAATTTGCAATTTCTCAGTTTATGGGGAAATCAGCTTAGTGGAAAAATACCAATCTCCCTTGGAAATTGTTCCAACCTCACAGATCTTTATTTAGGTGAAAACCAGCTCAGTGGAATGGTGTCAATGGAGCTGGGTAAGTTGAAACTTCTTATCTGGCTTGACCTACACACCAATCAACTTGTTAGTGACAGCAGTAACACATTGTCTTTTCTAACTTCTCTCACAAATTGCTCTCACTTGCAAGGGATGGAACTGTCGAATAATCATCTCACTGGTATATTGCCCCCATCCATAGGCCAACTGTCTGCCAATCTCAATTACTTGGGTTTATCAAACAACATGATAAGCGGAAGCATACCACAACAGATTGCTAATCTGACAAACTTAACCTATTTAAGGTTAAGCAATAATCTTTTCAGTGGCAATCTTTCATCTGCATTTAGAAAATTCCAGAAGTTGGAAAGATTGAATTTGGGTGGGAACAAATTAGAAGGAAGCATTCCAAGTGAGATAGGTCAAATGCAACATCTAGGACTCTTAAATCTTAGTCACAACCAGCTATCTGGAAAAATACCAGATTCTCTTTGTAGCCCACAACAGCTAAGACGTCTCTTACTCCAACACAACAAATTGTCAGGGGAGATCCCTGTTAGTTTAGTTGGATGTCAGAAGTTGGAGCTCATTGACTTATCTTACAATAAATTAAGGGGAAGGATACCTCCTGATGTCATTGCCAGCCTTAAAAATCTAGCATTCTACCTCAACCTTTCATGGAATTCTCTTGAAGGGTCCTTGCCACTGGAGATGAGTAAACTTTCAATGGCTCAGTCCATCGACATAACTGGAAATGGACTTACTGGGGTGATTCCGAATTCTCTAGGAGACTGCACAGAATTAGAGCATCTAAATCTGTCCCACAATGCCTTTGAAGGTCTAATTCCAGATGCACTCTCGAAATTACGAAATCTGAAAGAAATGGATCTTTCTAGCAATTTTTTATCAGGTTCAATACCAATGTCCCTTGAAAGGCTGAAAGCACTTCGGTTCATGAATGTTTCTTTCAATAATTTGTCAGGGCAGATTCCAGAAGGAGGGTTGTTTCCAAATAGAACTGTTATAATATTGTTAATGGGAAACCCTGCCCTATGTGGCCCAAAAAAATATTCATTACCTCCATGCCCAAAGCAGACTCAAGCAAACCATTCAGTGCTTAAAAAAATTGTCTTAACAGTTGTTGGAACCATTGCATTTATCCTGTGCTTCTTCATCTTAGGAACTCTATGGAGACACAAATTTTCAAGCCAACTATTCCATCCCTCAAACTTTATTTTTCAAAGGCTTAGCTATCCAAAATTTTCTTATCAAGAACTCGTCATTGCAACAGCCGAATTTGATGAGTCAAACTTGCTTGGAGTGGGTAACTTTGGATCAGTCTACAAAGGCATTCTGAGGGATGGTAAGATAGTTGCAATCAAGGCTCTTAATTTGCAGAATGAAGAAGCTCATAAGAGCTTTAACACAATGTAAAGTATTAGGGATGATTCGGCACCGTAACCTGATCAAAATCACAAGTGCATTTTCCT
Organism: Cryptomeria japonica; assembly: GCF_030272615.1. Classification (NCBI taxonomy): domain Eukaryota; kingdom Viridiplantae; phylum Streptophyta; class Pinopsida; order Cupressales; family Cupressaceae; genus Cryptomeria; species Cryptomeria japonica. Next base: position 754,298,936 of record NC_081407.1, on the reverse strand, counting down.
ACCCTGGCTTCAAAGGTTTAGTTCTTCAATTTGCATCTAATGGGAGCTTGGAGAAACATTTACATCCTGACAGAGATGATCAGGAAATTTGTAATCTGGGATTGAACGACTGTTTGAGCAATTGCTGTGGATGTTGCCCATGGCATGGAATATTTACATCATGATTGTCCTTTGCAAATTGTGCACTGTGATTTAAAACCTAGCAATGTGCTCCTGGACGCTAACATGACAGCCCTTGTGACTGATTTCGGTATATGCCGTTTGACTGCTCCAAATTCCATTGATTCACTGAGTGCAACAACGTTTACACTCAAAGGATCTATTGGCTATATTGCTCCGGGTAATTTATTTGAGTTATTCTATATTGCCATTATCATTTCCTTTAGTAGCTTTTCTAATTTTTCATGAATTAAATTGATTGCAGAGTACGGTTTGTGGGGGAATGTTTCCACAAAGGGAGATGTTTACAGTTATGGAATTCTGATACTAGAGATGGTTACAAGGAAGAGGCCAAGTGATGACATGTTTGTGGGAGACCTGAACTTGCATAAGTGGGTAAGGTCAGCTTTTCCAGACAGACTGGCAGATATTGTTGATAGCGGGCTATTGAGAGATGTGAATGAAAACATGGAAGACAATAGATGTCTTCTTTCTTTCGTTCATGTTGGTTTGCTTTGTAGCAGTGAATCAGCAAGAGAACGACCTTCAATGAGAGATGTAGCCAGGTTCTTGGCGAGTCTCAAGACATCTTTCATGGGAGGTGCAGTTGCTTCAAATTTAATAGCCACCATATCAGACCTCCTGCGCAATACCAATCGCGCAGAAACATTGCCATCTGACAGTCAAAGTTCTACATATTAGATATTTATAAGTTCTATATGTAAGTTTTTGTTATTTATGTTTGCTAGTTTCAGGTTTGTTTCTTTTAATGTATAATCCTCTTTGGGATAAATTCTAGTTCTTTAGAGTCTGTAAGGTGTTCCGATTCATGTATATGCATCATACTACTTTGGGAGTGCATAATGTTGCCTATATATACTTTCTGAAATACTGCAAAACGTGTAATATAATGTTTTATTCAAATCACTTTGTCTCGTAGTAGGCTATCAGGCCGTGCTTAACATTCTTGGTTTTGTATAAAACTCAATGTTGGAATATTTTCACCTACAAAATTAATACTGCACTGACGTCTCGTCCAAGATCACCCGAGTCCCAATGGATATTTATTTAGAGGAATCAAATTATTGTTTTAATTGTGAACTACGATTTTTCGTTAAATTTACAACTATCTTTTTATGTTCAGGCTTACTAGATCTTCGAAACAGACAAACACTTTGGACACAATACTCAATTTTTCTTAATTTTTTTCCTTCTGTTATTGTAAGGACAGTACAATAAATTAATAAATAACAAATTATCTTTAATAAAAGACTCATATATGTATGAGATCTTAATTTATTATTTATTAATATAATTATCTTTTGTAAGCCAACATGGTATATTGTAAAAGACTCATATATGTATGAGATCTTAAAGGTCATTTTTAGAGTAGATGAGATGATATGTATGGTAGAAAATAATTGTTTAGTGGCAGCGAAAGTTTTTCGATAAGGTATCTATTTGAGCTTAAACTGGTACTGAACCTGGCATTAGAGATGTTGTTTTGAGTAGTACATTGTATTGTATTTAATAATCCATTTTGTAGTCACTGTGACTCTTCATTGAGCAGTGAGCTCTAGGCTATTGGGCTCCTTGCATGTGCAGGCCCCTTATTGTAAGTAGTATTTATTCGTTGGCTAGTGAGTAAATATTGTGGGTCACAAATCCCACCGAGATTTTTCCCACACCGGGTTTCCTCTTTAAATATCTTGTGTTATGGTGCGATTCTATTCTATCTCTATTATTTCTATTTACTGCAATAATTCTTATTTACCAGTACACTGTTTTGGGTTGCAAAGCTATACATGAGTTTAAATATTCTGCAAACTAGCTAGACACTGATTCACCCCCGTGCTCTCAGTGTCTTTGGGGCTCTCATTGCATCATCTAACACCTCTCTGTAGAAGCTTAACCGCTTGAGGAAGATCCTATGGCATCTAACAGTTCAAGTTCATCAAATACATCAGTAGCTATTTTCTGGAGAGAAATTCCTAGGCTTGACGAAATAAATTATAGGGTATGGAAGATTTGGATGGAGACTCATTTGAGATGTCTTGGAAAGGAAATTTGGGAGATCACTGAGAAAGGAGAAACACCTTTTAATCTGGCATTTGGCAATCCTCCTTCGATAGGCCTGGATAAGGAGCTTGAGAATGATTGTAGAGCTAGAGAAGCCCTTTTGTGTGCACTTTCTGATCAGTAAATAATGGGACTAACTAAAAAATCAACTGCAAAGGCTATATGGGACAAATTGGAGAATCTGAATGAAGGTGACCCTACTGTTAAAATTGTTAAACTTGATGGTTACCGGGTGAGGTATGAGAACCTGAAGATGGAAGAAGATGAAAGGATTACTACTTTTATGGAGAGAGTTAATGAGATTGTTATGGGAATCCAATGTTGTGGTGGGTCTCTGAGTGAAGATAAAATAGTTTCTAAAGTACATAGATATTTTCCACCAGTTTATAAGATGAAGGATACTGTAATTAATGAGTTGAGAACTATAGTAAACACCTTTGTTAATAGGGATACCTTGGCTGGGAAGTTATCTGCTTTTGAACTTGAGGAATTTGGGCCTTCTAGAGTTGCGAAATCTGAACCTTGTTTTCATGCATCTACATCTTCTACCAACAAGAGTGATTAAAAATATTTATATGTGAAGCAACTAGAGAATATGAAGAAAGAAGATGAAGAGTTTGAGCAACTTGAAGCCTTATTTTCTAGAAGAGTACCTAAAGGACCGACTGAAAGTAAGTATGAAGGAAAATCACCTTTTAAATCCTTTGCATGTAATAAGATAGGTCATTTTGCATCTAGATTTCTTGAAGGGAATTCAAGATTTGAAGAAAGAGCTAGAAGATCTTTTAGGCCTAACCATGATTATCATAACAAGCATAAGTACAGGAGGAACAAATACAAATCTTGCTACTTTGCCGATGAGGAAGATGTGATTGATTCTGATGATGAACCCACACAAGATTCTGCTAGTGGATCCGATAATGGAAAGGAATGGGTATTTTTGGTTATCAAGGAAGATGATTCGGCACCTAAAGAGAAGGCCCTTGCTACTAAAATTGAAGACGAGGATGAATGGGTAATTGACAGTAGATGTTCACATCATATGACTGGAGATAAAAGGAAGTTCTTATCTTTGCAAGAATTTGATGGTGGTCTGGTTAGATTTAGAGATGACAAAGCATGCATGATCAAGGGAAGAGGATCAATATCATTGGATGGTAAACATAAAATTGATAATGCTTATTATATTGAAGTTTTAAGGCATAATCTTTTGAGTGTAGGATAGTTGGTTGATAAGGGATTTTAGTTACAATTCAAGGATGGAAAATGCAAGATTATCAATAGATCTGGGTTGGAGATTGTAACCGGTACACATACTAAAGGTAACATCTTTTTATTTGAACTTCGGTGAGAAGACATGTTTGATTGCACAAAATGATGAGAATTGGCTATGGCAAAAGAGGTTATGTCATGTGAATTTTGATTGCATTGTGAAGATCCGTTCTACTAATGCAGTTAGAGATATACCTAAGATTTTAAAGCCCTATAATCCGCTATGTAAGGAATGTCAAATGGGAAAGCAAATCAGAACTTATTTTAAAATTATACAAGACAAATCTAATGATGTTCTTGATCTTATTCATACTGAATTGTGTGGTCCTGCTAGAATCAAAAGTTTTTAGGGTGATAGATATTTCATGCTAATCATTGATGACTATTCAAAAATGATGTGGGTTACTTTTCTAAGGGAGAAGTCTAAAACATTTGAAAAGTTTAAAATCTTTAAAGCTAAAGTTGAGACAGAGACATGATTGAAGATTAAATGCTTAAGGTCATATCAAGGTGGAGAATTCACATCCAATGAATTTAACAACTATTGTGAGAAGAATGGGATATGGAGACAGTTGTTTGCACCCCGAACACATTAGCAGAATGGAGTTGTGGAAAGGAAGAATGTAACTATCTTGGATGCAACTAGTACTATGATGATGGAAGCTAATATGCCTCATGTCTATTGGAGAGAAGTTGTAGGCATGGCGGTATACACATTCAATAGTTCATATCAAAGGAGATATCGGTAAGATACCTTATGAGTTATGGTTTGGTCATACACTGACAGTTAAGTATTTCAGAATCTTTGGTACTAAATGCTATATCAAAAGAGATGATTCCATTGGAAAGTTTGATCCTAGATGTGATGAAGGAATATTTCTTTGTTATTCTAATGAAAGCAAAGCATATAGATGTTACAACAAAAGATTGTAGAGAATTATGGAGAGCACAAATATGAAGGTGGATGAGAACAACAGAAGCCAAATCAGAACTTGTGAGAGAGAACTGGTAGTGGAAATGATCATAACTGAACCAGTAGCACCCACATCAGAATAGAATATTGAACCAATTACTCTGGTAGTATCAGAAAATTCAACAATATGGCAGAGAAACAAAAAATCAGAAGACTCCTAGGTATGTAGGGTTGCCTCATTCAGAAGATCAGATCATTGGAGACAAGAACAAAAGAGTGATGGCAAGAAGAAGGTTGGTAACTGATGAGGTATGTTTAATCTCTAAATTTGAACCGACATCAGTAATTGAATCTTGTAAAGATGAATGTTGGATGAAAGCTATGGAAGAAGAATTAGACCAGATAGAAAAGAATAACACATGGACCTTAGTTCCCCAGCCTAAAAATAAGAATGTTATTGGAACTAAATGAGATTTTAAGAATAAATTGAATGAAGATGGACAAGTTGTGAGGAATAAAGCTATATTGGTTTGTAAAGGATATTCTCAGAAGGAAATAATTGATTATGATGAAACCTTTGCACCGGTATATAGGATTGAAGCTGTGACATTATTTATTGCTTATGTTGCACATAAGAACTACAAGGTTTATCAGATGGATGTTAAGTGTGCATTTCTGAATTGAGATCTTGAAGAGGAAGTTTATATTTAGCAACTTGATGGATTTTCACTTTCAGATGACAAAAACATGGTTTGCAGGCTAAAGAAAAATTTATATGTATTGAAACAAGCCCCTAGAGCTTGGTATGCAAAAGTGGATAATTATATTTTGAAGCTTGGTTTCACTAAAGGTAATGCTGATAGTAATTTATATTATAAGATCATTGATGATGACATATTGATTATTGAAGTCTCTGTTGATGATATCATTTTTGGAGGTGAAGATAAGTTGTGTATGGAATACTCTAACAATATGAAAAATGAATTTGAGATGTCTATGATTGGGAAGATGAAATTTTTCTTAGGTTTGTAGATTACTCAAACTGATTAAGGTATTTTCATCTATCAGCCTAAGTATGCTAGAGACTTGTTGAAGAAATTTGGGTTGGAAAATTCTAAACAGGTTGGTATTCCGATGGTTACAAGTGATAAATTGACAAAGAAAGATGCATATGCACCGGTAAATCCTACAAGGTACAAGTCTATGATTGGAGGTTTGTTATATCTGACTCAGAATAGATTGAATTTAATGAATGCAGTTTATATTATATTAATATATCAAAGTGATCCTAGAGAAAATAATGAGAGTGCAATGAAAAGGATTTTTCAGGTATTTGCAGGGAACAACTGAATATGATTTGTGGTATCCTAAAAATGATGACTTTACATTATGTGCACATAAAGATGCAGATTGGGCTGGAGATGTTCATGAGCTAAAGAGCATATCCGATGGAGCTTTCTTTCTTGGAAAGAAACTTGTTTCATGGATCAGAAAAAAGAAGTAATGTACCTCTTTATCTACTACTGAAGATGAGTATGTTGTTGCTGCTACTAACTATACACAAGTTGTATGGATCAAGCAAATGTTGAAGGGTATAAAGGTGGAAAGTAATGAACTTGTAGTTATTCACTATGATAACTATGTTTCTATTGATGCATCAAAGAATCTGGTATTTCATTCTAAGATAAAGCACATATCTATCAAGTATAACTTTTTGAAGGAGAAGGTGGAAGCAAATGAAGTCAAGCTGGTTTATCTGAACACTAAAGAGCATATTGCATACATCTTCACTAAACCTTTTCCTAAATAATCATTTGAGTACTTCAGAGACAGATTGGAGGTTTCTCCCACTACTATAGAGACCCGAGTGATGCTGATTGGCATCAGTCTAATATGCATTATTAGAGCTATTAATCATTCTGGATTTATGTTCAGGCTTACTAGATCTTCGAAACAGACAAGCACTTTGGACACAATACCCAATTTTTCTTAATTTTTTTCTTTTTGTTATTGCAAGGACAAATTCCACTCATGATAAAGAAAATGTATTAAGGAGTAGAAATAACAAATATAGTTTTGAAGCTTCAAACCACCAACCCAACTGCTAGTGGAAATCTTAATATATTTCCAAGACTGCTATACAGTTCAGACGTCAAGGAAATGTTTAGAAATGTTGTAAGCTTAATAACATATAATATTTGGACTTATGTTGATGTGAAGGAGTTTGTAATTTTAAAATTATTAAATAGGATTATAGTTAACAAAATGTATTGAAATATAATTTATTTTAATTTTAGAAATATTAAAAAATTAATAGTTAAATAATTTGTATTTATAAAAAAATAATGAATAAGGGAGATGTATTAATAGTTGCATTATTTTTATTTTAAAAGCTTATACTCTTATTAGTTCTATTTCAATCGGTTGCTCTCCATTTTTGTTAACTAGTTATTACTCAATATTTAGTATCTTAATATAATATTTAGTATGTTTAAATTTTCTTATGAAATTTATTTTACACATCCAGCAAACAATTATTGAACAAATATTTTTGACTCTATATCTAAATCTTTTAAAGATTTATATAAATAAAAAAACATATATATAATATAAAAAAATATGAACTAATAATATAATTTTAGTTATCCTCATATGCAATAAATTTATAAAAAAATGACGAATAAGGGAGATGTATTAATAGCTGCATTATTTTTAATTTAAAATCTTATACTCTTATCAGTCCTATTGCAATCAATTGCTCTCCATTTTTGTTAACTCATTATTATTCAATATTTAGTATGTTTAAATTTTCTTGTGCAATTTATTTTACACATCCACCAAACAAATATTGAACAATTAATTTTTACTCTATATCTAAATCTTTTAAAGCTTTATATAAATATAAAAACATATATATAATATAAAAAATATAAACTAATAATATAATTTTAGTTATCCTCATATGCAATAAATTTATTTTTCTGTATTAAATATCAAGAGTAAAAGAGGGATTACAGGAGTATCAAGAAGGCCCAACCTCCAATAAAAAAAGAGACAATCAGAGAACTTACAACATAACTATAAAAGAGTTGGGAGAGCCAATGACAACCATTGCAGAACTACAAAAAGAGTCTAAGCATAATTATCTCTGAGATACAAAAACCACAAAAGAAAAAGGGTAAAGAGAAGAGAAACAACATCAAGCTAGTACATAATGTTAACGTTGGACTCCACCCACCTAGTCCATCCTTTAGATCCCTCCATCTAGACGACCTTCTTCTGATCCCGAATGTGAGCAAGCAAGCCAATACGGTCAAATGAGGGAACTTTGTTGTTGTTCATCTTGTTTTATAGCTTGTTGAGGGCCTCTTCGAAAGTAGTGTGGTTGTCCGCAACCCTCCTCCAATCGTATCCATCATTCATTGCATAAATAAATATAGCGGTGTGGTCGTCCTTCTAGAATCGAAGGAGCTTATGTCTTTCAACATTCATCACAAAACAGATCTGCACAACAATATTAAAAAAAGTGAGTCTACGGAAAGACTCAGTAAGACATCTACCATTACCTTGAAATTTATCTTCATTTCTAAGCTTCCAAATAAACCAGAGGATATAAGATGACAAAATAAGACAAAACATATCAGCATCTTTCTTTAACCTAGAGATAGAGTGAGTGATGATATCTAAAACATTCACATGATCTGGGATACATATGCCAAACATTAACCAAATCTCCCTGGACATGAAATAGTTAAAGAAGATGTGCCTGCAAGTTTCAGGAAGTCTACAAATGGAACAAAGATCAATATTACAGTAGTCTTTTCTCAAAGGAAGTCTGTCAATAATAAGAAGCCACTTAAAGAATTTTATTTTAGGAGGAATAACACTTTTCCAAAGACATAAAAAATTTTTTTGCCAAGACATATCACATAAATAAGAATACCAAACCATATTAACATGCTTAACAATAGAATCATCATTAGTGAGGAAACCATATATATTGTGGGCTTTGATTTTAGACAAGAGAGAACCATCCTTCCATTTAAAGGACAGAAACTTGTGAGAATCAGCATGAGAGATGGTAGGCAGGGTGAGGGCTGCACAGGCATTCTTAACCATGTTGTAAGTTCTTTTTTGGGAAGGAGGCATGTAAAAATTAGAACTGATATCTTCCTAGTTAATCAAAACATTATGTTAAAAAATATCCATAAAATGAGTAATACCCTTATTGGCCCAAAGCTTGGTCGGACAACCTTGAGTAAGAGCTAAGGGCTTATCTGCATGATAGAGGTTCCACCAGATAGACTTCTCTACATGCAGAGTGTCATTGCTGCTAACACTAGAATTAATAATCAAGTTCCTAACATGTTCCAAGCTTTCCAAATAGATCTGAAAACATAGGAGCCTTGCACTGAAATAGGAAATCTTCCAGCCACAAGGTCAGAAAGGGGTAAGGCTTTCCAAGATTTGCCATTCTTAGGAACAACCCTTTCAATATTTTTTCTAATCAAGACCTTCCAAGATTCCAGACCATCCAAAGCATGAAAACTACACTTCGCTGCTAGGGCAATGCCTTCGGTTCTGAGGTCTTTCAAACCAAGGCCACCAAGCTTTTTGTCCATGTGGCACCACTTCTATTTAACAACATGTATTTTCTTACTGCTTTTACCATCAGACCAACGGAAATGTCTAATAGCCTTCTGGATCTCAAGGACTTGATAATTGCTAAATATCCAAGCTGAAGAGTAATAGATACTATAGGACGAAAGATTTTTTTTGGCAAACTTGAAACCTACCAGCTAATGAAAGGAATCTATTGTTTCATTTATTAAGTTTCTTTTCAATCTTATCTTTAACCCAGAGCCACATATCTTTGAGAGAGGGAAAAATAGAGAATGGAATTCCAAGGTAATGCACAATCTTGTTGGGGCCTCCCCATTGAAAATCATAAGTATTGAGCCAATCAAGTGGTTCTTCCTTCCATGTGAGGAGGATAGATTTGGAGTGGGAGATCCTAGCTCCTGATATTTCCCCAAAGGGTCTAAGCTTTTGGTTGAGGAAGTTGATATTATGGCAAGTGAGCTTGAGGAAAAGAGTCATGTCATCAGCAAACTAGATGTTGAGAAGATTGGAGTCATTAGGGAGTGTAATGCCCTTAACACCAGGGGAAAGAGAGTTATCCCTTAGGAGATAAAAAAGTGCATTAGACGCAAGAACAAATAAGGCAAGGGCAAGCGGGCATCCTTGTCTAATAGACCTACCAAGCTTAATAGGCTAGGAGAGAGTGCCAATAATCTCAACATGAGCCAAAGTGTCTTGGAGAAGGACTTTAACATACTTGTAGAATTCATTTGGGAAACCAAAGGCTTGTAACATCATAATAATGAATTCCCACTCTACACGGTCATAAGTTTTCTCAAAATCCAACAAAAACATGGTAGTGTATTGGCCATAAGTTTTAGCCCACTCCATGGCTTCTTAGCTCTTAATGAGGTTTTCAAGGATGTAGCTACCCTTGATAAAACCGATTTAGGTAGAACAGATGAATTTTGGGAGGATTTTCTCAAGGTGAAGGGCCAAAGTCTTGGCAAGAATTTTGTAGTAGACATTTAGGAGGGCTATTGGCCTCCAATTTTTTATCAGGGTTTTATCTCCATCCTTGGGAATAAGCTTAATGATACCTTTGTTGATGTCACTTCCTAAGGTACCATTATCAATAGCTTCAGAGTAAACATCATGAAGATCCTTAGCGATAGAATCCAAATTGGCCTTATAGAACTCAACAGGGAGTCCATCCTGTTAGACACAAAGGGCCACTAAGAGGGGGATGGGGTGGATCAGTGGTTCTCAAAACTTTTCTTTTTGGCTTTCCTTTGTGGGTGACACCATTTTGTGAATCAAGCACAAGGCAGACTTACCGGTTAGTACTGAAACTAACTCAAATACACACACACACACAAGGAGACATCACATAACACAAGTATATACAACGAAAACCTAATGTGGGAAAAACCTCGGTGAGAAATGTTCCTGGAGTCTACTACTCCAATCCAACCTCACAGTAAAACACAGTTACACAGCCTAGGGCACCAACCCAAGGAGCTATAACCCCTGACTTTAGGGCACCAACCCATACAACCCCTAATAGATTTATGGGCTGCAACCCAAAGGAGCACCAACCCCTGCACCAAGCTACAAGTCAGTGTTCACAATGCAAACTTCAAATACATAGGTTGTTATCTTGTTACAAGTGAATCTTGCAGCCTTATCAAATATCTTACCCTGACGGTGAAGTACCTTCTCTCCTTTACTGACTCACTCTTCTTCCTGTTTTTCACTTGCTGCTTCTCTGTCGGTTCTACAACTCACTCTCTGGACATCGCCAGTTTCACAATCTGTTTGTGTAAGAACTACCGGTTCTTCTCTCCAACCGATTGAAAGCTTCAACTAGGTTCACTCTCCCTCTCTTCTAGATGCTTGTTAAGCACTCGGCTAATCTTGTCTTTACTTGCATAAGTCTACCACTTCGCAACAACACAATATTCTCTCATTTCAGCAATACATAATAGTCTCTTAGGCCATTTTACTTATAGCCCATATTTCCTACCAAATGGCAATTCAAAACTCAGGCGGTTAGGGTTTCTTCACAATCCTTGAGGTAAACCAAATCCAATCAGATATTGTAGGATCTGGTCTTTTTGACATCTAAATTCATATCTCTGCCATAGTCGCATCTCCTTGATCACACCCTTCAATCCTGGTGATTTACTTTTTACCTTCATAGCAAATCCTTCAGCCAGTCACAAAAAATTTGTTGGGTTGTTTCCTTCATCGCCTCGATCTTCTCTATTTCGCTTAGCTGGCTCATAGTTGTCTTCCTAACCTCGAAACTCAAACCCCTGCAATCTCTCTGCAACATGTCCCATGATTTGAGTGACTTTTCATTAAAGTTGACCAACTCTGCAACAACCCCATCATTGTACATTTTATCTTTATCCAACTGCGGGTTCGCCATGTTGACTTCAAGCCGATCCAAGTAGGATCACCGACCAACCATCCTACCGGTTCCTCACTTCGAATGGTTTTCTAACCCTTCTTGTCTCAACCATTCTACCAATTACCTTGTCATATCTGCTCTCATCTTGAACTGTGATGGAACACACAAACTGGTATCCAGATTGGTAGGTCCAAAGTATACTCATTCCCACAAATCGGAAATCTTTTGCAATAGTTCCTTTCCTTCTGCATCCTACAATGCTCTTTATATGATTTGATGCAAGCACATTTAGTGTCAGTCATTACTTCGCATGATGACTTCTTCTTCACATGGTAAGAGTCTTGTTGTTCTACAACCTTACAATGTATTGGTTCATTCTTCTCTTACAGTGTTTAAGTGATTCAGATAATATTCCACTTCTTCATCACAAGAATCCACTCACAACACTTCTCCATCTCATTACACAAGTCAAGCACTAACTTGTGTACTAATAGCCTCTGAGGTCATCTTCCTTAGCTTTAATGGGGTTCAACAACACAAGGTGATATCCAACATATCATATTTTGTACTTCCTAATAATAGTGTTGCACATACATCTCTTCTACTGGTAATCATTCCATACCAGTTGACATCAATGATAACACAATGCCAAGAAATCCAGCTTTGGAGTTTTGTCGATCTTAAGAGTATTGATAGCATGAGTAATCTCCTCAATGGTAACCCTTTGTTTAAGAAGGAGGGAGTCTTGCTTAGAGATTCTAGTGGGGATAATGGAGGTGCATCTTTGCCTAATGTCTTTAGCATTGGCATTGTCTTCAGAAGTGAAGAGGTTTTTGTAGAAGATCTCAAAATCGTCCCTAATACTAGTAAATTCAACAATATCCTTATTGTCAACAACCAACCTGTCTATTTTTCTCTAGTTTGTTTATGCTTTAGAAAATTGAAAAAGAACTTCGACCCCTTCTCCCCAAATTGGAGCCATTGAGTGCAAGCTCTAACTATGGCTCCGTGGATTTTAACCTGTTGGTGTTTCCTAAGGGCTTCCCTAGCATGAGCAACTTGGGTTGCTAGGTGATTGTAGCTAGGGTTAGCTTGGAGATAAGTTTCTAAGTTATGCAATTGATTGGTTAGGGACTTCTCAACAAATCTGAAGTCCTTAGCTTTTTTTTGGCCGATAGTTTGCAAAATTTTTTGCCAAGAGTTCACATTATAGTTCCACCTATCAATGTGAGATGAGAGGTGCTTGTTTTGCAGATTGAGAAACCTAATAAGATTAATGGCAGCCAAAATGTATTGGTCCTTAAGCAAGGTAGTGTTGAGACTAAATTTCTTGACCATGGAGCTATGGGTAGTCACAACATTCCTAATATTGAGATCAGTGATGATGGGGTGATGGTCAGATAACGTCATAGGCCAAACAATAACAAAATTTCCATGTTCATTAGGTAAGAAGGAAAAAGAGTCTTTATTGGCATAGAAATGATCCAATCTAGAATAGATCCTATTTGACCCTTTTTGATACTTACACCAAGTGTGCCATATACCAAAGGTAACATTTCTAGTGCCTTCAATCGGATCAAAAAGGGATTTATAGTATTTCAGCCTACTCCAATGCATCTTCTCATAATTATTCTAGTCAAAAGATAATCCCCCCACTTTATCATCACTATTATCAATCATGTTAAAATCGCCAACAAGAATCCAGGGGATGTCAGGAAGAGATCTAAGCCAATCCCACAACATAATTCTATCCTTATAGTCATTTGCTGCATAGATAGAGAAAACCCCAAAGTGAGTGCCACTATGATTGACAGAGATCCAAACAACCCTATTACATGGGGAAATTCCTTTATTAGTGATGTGATTAGGCCATCTAGGATTGACAAGGAGCCCATAAACGCCCCTACCTATGGGGTGATTAGAAGAAACTTTGATTGCATCTTTCCAAATAAAATCAAGGGTGGTCTCAAGAGTGAAGTCGATAGCTTTGAGTTCTTGCAACATTAAAAAATTAGTATCCTTATGAGTTTCAAAAAACCTCTTAATGATATGCTTCTTGTCTGGAGATTCCAGACCTCTCATATTCTAGGAGATGCACTTCATGAGAAACAAAAACAAATTAGGAACAACTAGTAGCCTTAGAGTTGCAAGGATACTGGTTGCTATCCAGGCAGCTATTTTGAGTCACTGCCTTCTTTTTATTCTTCACCCCAAGGGGTCTCCCTCTCTTTTTAATATTGGCACTAGTTTCCATGAGGTCTTCATCTTCTTCACTAAGATCTAATTCCAATTGAGGTTCAATATTCTCACCTCTGTCCTAGCCAGGGTGGAGGGCACTTTCTCCTAGTACCGCTCAAGATGCATGTGTCTTAGGGAAAGAAGGGAACATGTTAGAAAACTTATCATTATCAGTCCTAGTGTTAGCAAGAATGACTTGAATAACATAAGAGTCATCAATTTCTTGAAGGACTTTTAGGGGCAGACTTATGGCATTAGTGCTATCAATACCAGGGGGTCCTATAGTAATGGAATCTATATTGGTAGATCTCTTTTGAGTCACAGATCTGATCAACATTCTATTAGGCCCAACATTAATATCAGTATCACTAATACCACGACCAATCCCTTCAAAATTCTGAATCATAGACTTAACCAATGAGCTATTTGGGGTCTAGAGGGAAACCAAAGAAAGTGAGGAGTCATTTGCCATAGGGGTAACCAAGGACCTATGCTGAATAGACCTAATTTTGTCAATCCGTAATTGTTGGGCATTTTTTTGCCTTTGTTTTTTATAGGTAACCATTTGGAAGCTATCATCATGAGCTTCTTCGGGTTATTCCATAGCCGCGAAAACAGGCATAGATGATAGAGGATGAGTAGGAATTTGCTTGAAGGAAAGGGAATGATCAACATTACCGACCCCACTGCATAGTGGATTAGAGATAGAAGGCCCTAAATTGGGAATTCTAGGATTGGGCCAAAGGTTAGAAAGCCCTAAATCAGAATTCCCCAAATTAGTATGCCCAACATAAGAATTCTCTAAATTAGGGTTATCGACACTAGATTCCCTAGGGTTTCCAACATCATTATTGAATCCATCTACATTAGGAAGAGAAGGGTCGGGGGTCTTAGTGTTCACAAACATTTTAGGAACGATGGGTTTAGAGGCATTGGAATCAACCCCTGAATTTTTCTGCTTGATAATTGGGCAATTATTACGAAGATGCCCTTCTTTTTTACACAAAAAGCAGATATTTATACCACCAAGAACTTCAATAAGCAAGCAATAAATTAACAAATAACAACATAATAATATAAAACACATACAATAATATTATAATATATTAATAATATAATAGTTAAAATACAATATTATAAGAATCTTAATGTTTGTCTATATGAATATTTTAAATGAACTTTAACATATTTAATCTAAGCTTAACCTAACACCAACTTTAAACATAACTCTAAGTTAACCATAATCCAAATTTGATTTTTGAATTGTTTTTAGTATATCATGTATTTATTATTAGTATATAATTAACATATATTAATAATATAATAATTAAAATACAATTTAATATAAGAATCCTAATTTTGTTGGCACCTCAACTAGTGGGTTCAACCGATCCTGGCACTCCCAGCTACCTTTGAGGAATTTCAGGTTAGCCATATCTACGGAGAAGGAAATGGTGAAGCTGATATACTTTCTAATTTAGCCATAGCCGCTAGTTCCCCCCCTAAAGAGCCATTGATCTTTTGAAATATGGTGCATGTCAGTTGGTCTCCTGATAAACTGAGTGCTCTTTATTTCTTTCTGCCACTTCCGGTTGTGGAGCAAACTGGTGCTCTATAAACCAATGTCTTGTCTTTGGCTGTAGGATCAACCGGCTGTCGTGCCAACCAATTAATGTCTCTTCTTATCATTATGATGTGCCACATTGTTGACATTATTGATTAGTGTCAGCTTTTGGCTCATGGCTATTAAAATCAAGTGTACTTGAGTATCCAATAATGACTGTATCCTGTCATGATTTAGTTATGAACACTTGATGCTCAAAGTCAGTTGATAACAAGTTGAGGATTTGGAGTAGATGGCTATCCGAATACTAGTAGCTTATGCTTGTGGGTATTTAATGGAGTTCCAGTTGCAGACTGTCGTATGCTCTGGTTCGTTTCTTTTCTTTAAGAACGGTTTTCCTCTCTTGCCACCACAATTTGCTTTCCTCTCTTGGCAACTCAGTATGGAGACCCCAATCCTCCTTGAAGCTACTTGTCGACAGATGGCCTTTCTAGGCGAGATCATGGATAGGCGTCTGCAAGAGGTCCTTTTTTCTCGACATCCTCTCATTCTTCACAACTTAAAGAGCATTCTGGGAAAGGATTATCTTATGGCTTGCCACAGGTACAGAGCCAATGCTGATATTCCAACCATTTTTCTTGCAATATTAATCTACATGGGGACTAGCAAGAAGCAAGCTAAATTGCTAACTCAGATGATGTTCAAGAACCGCCTATTGGGGGCAATAGATGCTATATTGGACAATATTGATGCTAATCTCAGGATCCCACTACCACAAAATTACTATATGTCATTTAGCAACGGAGTGGAGGTAAAGAAGCTTGTGATTGTAATTCTCTAGATTTTGTATCCTTCCAAGCAACTTGGTCTATTATCTCCAGGAACATTGAGTTCCTTCTGAAAGTGGCTAGAATTCAAAATGGTTTCACGTTGAATTGGAGGGCTATATTTCTCTATGGTGAAGATCTAGCGGTGATTGATGACCTCGGGATCCTAGAGAATGGTGATCTGGTGGATCGAAATGACTGGGGGTTTGGGCTGGGAGAAGAATGGTATCCAAATGATTACCAACTCCCTAAGGAGAAGGCAGAATTGGCAGCTCACTTGCATTGTGGCCCCGAATGTCCCGTTGTCCTAGATGCAGCTCATGTTCATGCGGATGATGACTCTAAAGATTCTCACTAATTTTGGTTTTCACCTCTCTCTGATTTCTCTCCTTCCTAGTTATGGTTTCCTTGTGTAAAGGCCTCTGGTACTTCCAGTGGTTGTCGACTAGAATTTTCTACTTTTCCAGCCTCCATTGCTGGTTTCTTTGTATAGGATTCGAGCTATGGTAAGGGGTTTTCTTCCTAGTTATTTCCCCATATTGCTCTCACTGAACCAGGCCTTCTATTTCCCTATTTTGATTAATACAAGGGTGTTGCCCCTCTACAACTATTCATTTATTAAAAAAAAATTATAAGAATCCTAATTTTATTTATAAAAGATAAATTTCATAATAAAATTAAATTGTTTTTAAATAATTAAACTAATATAATATATAGAATAACTGCTCAACCCAACAATAAGTATAATAACTCTAGTTGAAGTCTCAACCTGAAGTTTGGACATTCATTTGGTAAAGTCACTATTTCCATAACTAGTGTTCATTTGATTGTTAACCCAGGGATGTAATACTTGAAATGGGTCTGCACTATATATGCACTAAGTTCCTGCAACAGCTATTCTACATTACTACAACAACTAACACTATGCAAAAAAGGTAAGCAAGAATTGAAACTATAGAAAGGCTATAGGAAAACTTTTGCATAAATTCATAAAAGCAATACTAGATAAGTTCAATGTTGATAAATAGAAATTAATTTGTTTTGGTTTGGCTGTGGGAATAGTCAGTGGATCTGTTTCCACTGGCTGCAGGAACAGTCAATGCAAGAATGTCTACTGTAGCTAAGGAAAGAAAACTAATCTTAACAAATGCATAGGAACAGTCACCAAGTGGGCCCCCTTGGGTGAGTGATTATAGTCTTCCCAAAAACAAGTCTAAATGCTCAGAATAACATATTTTTATTCATCATTCTTTGGAAGTCATTACATGATTCAATATGAAAAGAAACTCAAAAATACTTATGAAAAATCCTCTCCTCTATTTTTTTTTCTCTTTCTATCTAACCTCTAAGAAGATAAAGAGATTATTATTAAAAGGAAATCATCTACTATAGACAACACAAATCATGCCGAAAAGAAGAGGTGGATAATTGACCGAGAAAGGAGATAGCTGGAGTTATGCTATAGGAAATGCAGATCTAAACTCCATAGTCATAAGATATTGTGGCAGTATTTACAACTTCAATGTCCACCTAAGTTAGACATCAGTAGTATTACTTGATTGCTCCTCTTATGTCGTTCCTTATGCTTCTCATCTTTTCTGTTGTTTGATATTTAGTCATCTTCTTGAGTATCTTTTCCTTCAACTGGCATGATAGGCGAACATCCACTATAGCATCATTTATTCCCTACACTACAAAAGAAATAACATACTGAACATACATACGTATTTTATTTAATCAGGACATCTATTAATTTCATATATGATATTGCCCTAAACAATCCGCATGGCAATAGGAATAAATCACATGGCTGTAGGAATAAATGGCATGGCTGCAGGAATAAACTGGCAAAGATAAAAAATGTTTTAATAGGTTCAGGCTAACATATGAAATACATATAGTAAACTTCCAATACATCATTACTACTATGTAAATTAAAAGATGACAAAATCTCAAGAGCTCTAAGGATAGAAATATGACAATGTCTCAACTCATCATGCCCCCCAACTTTAAGATCTTGCTAATCCTCCAGCAAGAGGAAATTTTTTTATTCTTGAACTAATTCTTAGGTCACCAATGGTTCCTTGACCTATTCCTCCTAAAGCTAAATTCCATTAAAATCCTTTCATCTTTTCCATCCTGGACCATCTGGCTTCTTCTGTAGCTACTTCATAGGGCTTATCCGTAGTCTTACATCCTAATAGTGGCCACATAAGAATAGGTGGTTGAAAAATCAGTGGTAACCATTTATTGGTCTTCTCTATGCCCAATTGTATATATTTGGGGTCTCCTTGCATAGTTGCCTAAAAATTTGGCAGTGAGTGAGGCTCTTCCTTTTTCAATTCTTCTGGAAAGTTATTCTAGTGCTAAGTTAAACCATCTATTATAGCTCCACTGTTAGTCTGAACTAAATGCTCATATTCCTAGTATATTTCTTCCCTCATCAGAAGCACTAGATTCCGAACATCATTTCTTACCAGTAATTTCTACCATTCATAATAAATAACTGTTGGCTCTTTTGCTTCCTTCCTCAATGGCAATGGACAATCAAATTCAAAATCCTTGTATGCTCTGGCTTGTGCCACCATGTTGATCTCATTCTGAATCCATGACATTAAAGATTTTATATGGATATCACCAATATATAACAAATTATTCCACTCACTATTTTAAGCTACAACAGAGTTATGTAAATAAAATTCACAAAACAAATTTTTCACAGCCGCTGGAGAAGTCTAGTAAGTATCATAAAATTCCTCAGGGGCTTCTAAAGAGGGGCTAAGGTCCCTGACAATGTGGTTCAATGTAAAATTTAAATACCACTCCCTTAAATGCAAACCATAAACCCTTGGTGGTGCCTTACATTGCATCAATTTAGGGACCATACTAGTGATTGTTTCAACCTTAGCCTCTAATTCTTCAATTGTGTTATCCCTCTTTTCAATTTCTCTTTGACGTTTGTCAATAACCCCTTGCAATCTAGCCCTCTCTATTTCCCATTGTCTATAAAATGTTAACACAATAGATAAACTACTTAGGGATGATGGAGGTCTAATAGATGTTACCTTTGGTCATGGAATTTCTTCAACAAGTTCCTCAAGCTACTTTGCCACATAAGAAAGATTTGATAGTCTATCTACATCATCTTCTTCCTAGATTTCAACATCTGTAGGGCTCCCTTCTTCTGATGTTTCCACTGAAATAACCTCTACTGGATCACTTGCTAGATGAGCCTTCTGGGTCCTACTCCAAGTTCTTCTCACATAAACCTTTGGATTGGTTGCAGGAATGGTTTCTACCTATGGCTTTGTTGCAGAAGTTTTTCTTTTTCACCTATGCCTATTGGCTGCAGGAGAAACTCGAGTTGCATGTGACTGAACCATAGGTCTTCATCTGTTTTATTTATTTCCAATTCCTTCCCTTTTCTCTTAGAAAAATGGTGATTCTCTTTGAAGAGAAGTGGAGGGTTGCTCCACATTTGCCTCAACCATCTCTTCTTCCATAATAACCACAACTCCTTGGGCAATGAGCAAATCATTCTCTACAGAAACTATGGGAGAAGAGGGTTCTTTAATATTTTCTTCTTCAATTGGTGGATCATCTGCAACAAAAGAATCTTCAACCCTAAACTAAAATATGTCCTCAAATACCCCCCATTCCATCTGTGAAACATCTATAAGAGAATGTTCTACAAGAAATTTAATCAAACCATGATGGCTGACACAACGATTTCCATTCTTCCGCATTTCTTTGGCACTTATAGAAATGAGGTGGTATAGAAAATTAGGGACATTCACCCTCTGGCCATGTCTTAGATGACTAAGTAATTTAAAATGTGGTGAATGTAGATTTGAATACCTCCCTTTGCAAGTAATGTATTTCACTACATATAAAGCTACCTGAGGTCCATCTATGAGAAGTGTAAACTCTGGTCTGGCGCTATTGGTGTCTTTTGATTTTGGAAACAATTCTCCTTCCTGCGGGAACCCTATAACTTCAGCTATCCGTTGCTCCATAGCAATGACCCTTAATCCTTCAACAATAGCCTCTCCTTCATTGAAGGAATGCATAAACTCTGCAGCAATTTCTTCATTAAAATCCCTGATTTTCAAAAAGTAATCAATCCAGCCATGGTGTCTAAAATAATGCTCACAAATAGCATCCTGCAGCAACACATCATGGACTGTTGGTTCATGGCAAATTGGATCTCCTCCCATTTCTTACTCTGTTAGTTGAGCACACTCTGCAATTGAGAAACGAAGAACCAAAATATCCTACAGACTTGAAAATTGAAAATTCCATACATATCTCCAAATTTGGCGACAAAATTTATTACTTCCTTGCTTGAAAGAATATCTTGTTAAAAACAATGATGGCAAGCAATCAATTCAAGGTACGGAAAAAGACAAATAATTACTAACTTTGTAAATCGAACCATTAAACAACCCTCCCCAACTTAACTTAGCATGTGTCAACACAAGCTGACAAGATTTAGGGGAGTGTACACAAATTTAGGAAGGCAATAATCATAATGAAATCATAAATGTGTAATTAAAATAAAATACAATATGTACATACCTGCCAATCATACGAAAAGGAAGGCGAAATGAAATGAAATGACAGATAAGAAAATGAGATGGGATGACGTGGATGAAAATTTTATTTATGGAGAAGATTATTTCCATAAGACATGGAAATATTTTTTTGAAATGATGCAAGAAGAATTATGAAACGACAAGCATGTTCACTATAGTGGCTATAGGAACCTTACCTCCATTACTTTGCTCAATTGCAGTAGGAACCTGATCAGTTGTTGCAGGAACCTGATCAGTTGTTGCAAGAACCTGATCAATTGCTGGAAGAACCTTATCAGTTGCTGCAAGAACTTGTGTTTCATCCTTTTGAGAAAATTGTTGTAGGAACTCCTCCTTAGTGGTTGGCTTATGATAAAGATGCAATCGGTGACCATTCACCAAAATCTTAAACCGAACTGGGTCAATTATGGTCAGACAAATAGCTCCATTATTGAAGACTTCTTCTATCTAATATGGACCTAACCATCTAGTTTGTAGCTTTCCCATAGTATCTTTATATCTGGAGTCATACAATATTGCCCAATCACTGGCTTTGAACTTTTTCTCTTTGATATATTTATCATGCCACTTTGCTCTCTGATTTTGGATCAGTTCTGTCTATTGGACAACCATTTTCCTCCATTCGTCCAAAGAATTCAATTGCTGAATACGTTCTTTTTGTGCTTCAGATAGTGTCATGTTTAATTGCAAAGTTGTCCTTAGATTTTTATGCTCAAATTCAAGAGGTATCATTGCTTCTTTTCCATAAACCATTTCAACAGGTGTAAAACCAATTGGTGTTTTCCAAGTTGTTCTGTATGCCCAAATTGCTTCTGAAAGCCTATGAGACTAGTTTTTTTATGAACATATACTATTTTTGTAAGAATAGCCTCAATCTCCCTATTTGTAACCTCTACCTATCCATTAGCTTGTGTATGATATGGATTAGATTTTATGTGTCTTATATTGTATTTATTGACCAAAACTGCAATCAATGTTGAAGTAAATTGTGGGCCTTGGTTTGATACAATTTCTCTTGGTACTCCAGATCTTGTAAATATCTCCTCATAAAGAAACTCTTCCACCTTATTATCTCTTGCATGTATCATGGAACGAGCTTCCACCCATTTTGTTACATAATCGGTACATACCAAAATGTAGGATTTGCCATTTGAAGGTGAATCAATTGGGCCAACAAAATCTAATCCCCATTTATCAAATGGTGCAACTAATATTTGTGGATATAATGGCATCTCATTAGATTTAGTAGGTCTTCCCATGCATTGGCATCTATCACATTTTATTGTATACTGTGATGCATCCTTGTATAATGTGGGTGAATAATATCCTATATTTAGTATTTTGAGTGTTGTTCTTTGGGTAGCAAAATGTCCTCCACATGGCTCATCATGACACACATGCAGGATATCATATGTTTCATCTTCCCATACACATCTTCTCATGACTTGGTCAAGCCAAGTATAAAACAAGCAATCAACAATCCATGAGAAGTTAAAGCTTTTTTGTACTAACAACCTTCTTTCTTTAGGAGAGAAATGAAGTGGCATTTTAGCAACAACTAAATAGTTGGCATTATCAACATACCAGGGAGTGTGAGCTTGTATAAGGAATAAATGTTCATCTGGAAAAGCATCATCTATTACTGTAGAATCTTCCTCTAACTGAAGTCTTGAAAGATAATTTGCAACCACATTAGACTTTCCTAGTTTATCAACAACTGTGATATCAAATTCCCACATCAACAATAACCAACAAGCTAATCTACTAGTAATTGAAGAATTATTCATGAGATATCTGATTGCGATATGATTTGTATAGGCAAATATGTGATATCCTATGACATAGTGCCTAAATCTGTTGAGTGCATATATAAGAGCTAACATTTCCTTTTCATTGACTATATAATTCAACTCAGGCCCCTATAAGTTCTTGCTAATATAATATATTGCACTTTCCAAGTTATCAATCTTTTGTCCTAATACTGCTCCTATTGCATAATCAGATGCATCTGTACAAATTTGAAATGGTAAAGACCAATTTGGACCTTTAACAACTGGTGCTTGGATCAAAGCATGCTTAAGCTTCAAGAAAACTTCATTGCATGAAGAGGTTCATTTAAATTCCATATCCTTGGTAAGCAATGAATATAAGGGACTTGCAATTTTGCTGAAATCTTTGATAAACCTTCTATAGTATCCAATATGACCAAGGAAACTGCTTACATTTTCTTGTTTCATAGGCGCATTGATAGGCTGAATGACTTCAATCTTTGCTGGGTCAACTTGTATTCCTTTGGGGGCCATAAGGATTAAGGAGTTGAAATTCTTGATGTATTTATTGTGCCATGAGGTGGCTACTTGTTTTCCATACTTGCAGTTCTCCTCAGGGTATTGGTCCACTACCACCCTTGAAAAGATCACCACCAAGGTATGCTGCTATGAAGCCAGGTTGGGAGTGTGTTTGAAAATCTGTATGTATTTTGCCTTCTATGTGTTTGTTTGTTTGTTACCCGTCTAGGAATTGGTTCTCCAAGCTCGGGGGTGGCTACCAGTTAGCCTAGGCTGGGAGGTGAGCACTCCGTGGTCATTTTGTGTTTTATTATGCAGGAAAGTCAGGAGAAGAGAATAGGAACTGTGAAAAGATGCAGAAGATTATTGTTGAAGATACTTAAATCCATTTCCAGTTATTTGTTTAAAATTGATGGTAGAAAAATACCCTCATTCATTGAATGAGAGGCAAGTTGAAATTTTGAGATAAGACATGAGATTTAATATTGTAGGAACATCATGTGATTTTGTAGAATATCGATAGAGTTGTAAAAAGCCTGATATGTTTCTATTTCTATTTTGAAAAGTAAAGGGTTTGCTTTGATTTGCTTGCAAAAGATTCTTTTGTTATATGAAAAAGAAAAAAAGAAAATCAGTTTTATTAAATCTGAGTTCTCCTTTTTAGCTGAGAATCTATCTCCATTTTAATTGCAGAAAATCATGATTTGTTTTTGCTGTTAACATGTAAATAAATTACTTGTTTAATTAGTTGAGAAATCAATGAATCTATTTATTATAGAAAAGTATATTGTATTTCCTAAATTGTATTTCTAAATTGTATTCTAATTAGTGTTGATAAAAAGCTTAACAATAGATTTTGCTTCATTCTTTTATCAGCAATTAAAATAAATAAATAAAAGAGCCTAAGTTTATATACCAATTATATATATATATATATATACATTTATATGTGCACATGTAATTTGATTTAATATAATGTTTTCCCTTTGTTATTTTTTTAAAAAATTTGCCTGCAAATCTTATAAAAATATATATATATATATATTTATATATTTTCACCCTTATAACTTTTATATTTATAAATTTATATAAATATATATATATATATATTTATATAAAATATATTTAAAAAAAAAATAATAAATAAAAAAAATAACGGAAAACTTTGGCTGCTCGCGGACCCCACTGTGTGTGCACATAGTGTGGGCCGCGCGGCTTGCACTATGCAAACACACAGTGTGGGCCGCTTTGGCTCCCACTATGTGGACGCACAGTGTCGGCCGCAGCCGCCACTGTGTGGACACATAGTGGTGTGAGCCGCCAGTGGCTCCCACTGTGTGGACACACAGTGGTGCCGCACCGCCACTGTGCGTTCACACAGTGGCGCCCTCGACACTTCGCCCTTCTTCAAAACCTGCATCAAAAAAAAAATGGCTGCCGCCATGGGGGTTTGGCCCTGTGGAAAATTTAGTGGTAATAAAAAAAAAGAGATTAAACCCTAGCCCGAGTAGGCCTAGGGTAAATGAAATAAAAATAATATGATAGTTTAGAGTTGTTTAATATATATATAAAAAAAAATAGATCCCTAATTAGGGTTGGAAAAATATTGACTATTATATTGGAAGGTTATTATTTTTAAAGGATTAATATATAAATATATATATATATATATGTATATATATATATATACATATATATATATATATATATATATGTATATATATATATATACATATATATATATATATATATACATATATATATATATATACATATATATATATATATATATATACATATATATATATATACATATATATATATATATGTATATATATATGTATATATATATATGTTTATATTTATATATATATACTGGTTGTATTTTTGGAGTAAATATTTAATGGAGAATTAAATATTTAATTACTTTCGTATGATTGCCAAATAGAAAGTAAAAGGAAAGTGATTTATATAAATTTAAGATTTTAAGCCTAGCCTTATAATTTTGAATGTATTTAATGTGATTATGCCCTAGTTAATTTAATTAGAGCATTAAAATGTTAAATTGGATTTTTAAAAGGAGAAATTTAAACCCATTCCATTTGAGGTTAGAATGGATAATTTTTAATTGGCATTCTAAAGGCGAGTAATAGCTACTCGTAAATAACTTTACCCTTGTAGATTTAATTATCCAAATTAAATGACACTGAAAACGATTATTATAATCATCTAAAAAAAAAATGGATGTTTAGACTACATGGTCTTATTGGAGATTGAAGTAATCTTCCTCTCCTACTTCTTTAACGTGATTGATTTTAATAAAATTTAATGACTAGGTATCTCGTGGAGATAAAATTAGACCAGTTAGATTTCCGCAAATAAAATTAAACAATAATCAATGCTTGATTCTTTTCAAAATTAGCTCGAATATATATATGACAAATTCATTAACACTTGTCGTGTGAGTGAACTTGTAAATTAATTAGTATTTTTTAAAAAAAATTTGTTTCGTTTTTGCCCTAAATTTTGGGGATGACATTTTGGTATCAGAGCAAGGTTTCCACACTAGGAACCTTACTCCACTTACGTTTCACCTTAGAATATTTAAAATTATTTTGTTAAATTGATTTTATTAGAATTTTGAATTTAATTGAATTAATATTATTCTAAAAGAAATTAGTTAATTACTTTGCCATATTTTCCTTATAGGATGCCTCCGATGACACGACAAGCTCGCAAGCACGGACGGGGTCCTAGACATGTGTGCATAGCACGCGAAGAGGTAGAGAGGGAGGCATCAATTCCAGAGGAGAACCTAGGAGCACCTCCCGAGCATCCAAATGAACTTAACCGAGACCTCTTAGCAGCCATTCAGAATCTTATTAGCATGGTTCAGGAAAGGATCCCAACAGAGAACCCTCAGGTTAGGAGTCATGACTCTGGGAGTCATAGATCTATTGATAGAGAACGAAGCAGGAGCCCAGCTCCGATTCCTGTAGAGAGTTAGGGTGGTAATGAGTCAGAGTCTGTGCATATGCCAGGACCACCTCCAGCAGTGGAACCAGTTTATTTTGAGAGAGCTCATCGAGATCCTAGGGATCTCATCAGGGAGGTCATGCGCCTCCAACCACCATCCTTCGGAGGGTCTACAGATGGATTAGAGGCTGAGGCATGGATTCTGAGTCTTGAGAGGTGCTTTGCATTGCGTTCTTATGAGAGCAACTTGAAAGCACGTGTTGTAGTCCATCTTCTGAGAGGGACAACCTCCACTTGGTGGAGACAAGAAGAGTACAAATGCGGATTAGTTCCTTGTACTCTCACTTGGGAGATATTCACATAGAGGTTTCATGAGAGGTACCTATTAGAACACTTCAGGCAGTGTTGTATAGACTAATTTCATGATCTCCAACAAAAAGGCTTGTCAGTAACCCAGTATGAGAGTAAATTCTTTGAGTTGTTGCCTTATGTAGATTACCTAAAGGATGAGAAACTTCTTGTAAATTTCTTCATCAGGGGATTAAATGCCGGTATAGCCGGGCCTGTTAGGATGTCCACTCCAGAGAGCCTTCGGGTTGTTGTAGAGAAGGCACTCATTGCCGAGGAAATTCAAGTCAGACCACAGGACAATAGGGATCATTTTTAGAGCTGAAATCCCACACCTCAGACTTATGGATTCCAGAAACCACATTGGAAAGGAAACAACTGAAATTCTCAGGGGTTCTCCAAACCCCCTCCTCTACAACAGACACCACAGAACCAGAGGTAGAAGCCTCCATAGTATCAACAGGGCTCCAAGCCCAAGCAGTGGCAGACTCAGGGACAGAAACGTGATCAGAGAGCATAGGGGCAGTACACACAGCCGGCGGGGACTCAGCAGTCCTCCAGGGGTGGGTACAGTGGATCTAGTAGGATAGGAGGTCAGGCATTCTCTAGGCCTCAAGGTGCCCAATTCCAGGCATGGGGTGCTTGCTTTACGTGTGGAGCCATGGGGCATATGGTGAGGGATTGCTCTTAGGGACAGGTGGTAGGGAGTCAGCGGATGGCCGCTTCAGAGTGGACAGTTGGTGATATGGGTAGGTCCCATAGAGTATTCGTAGTGGTCGAAAACCGCTAGGCTGAGCATCAAGCCACGGTTATCAAATCTTCAGGTATAATCAAAGGTAACAATGTATCTATTTTGTTTGATTCAGGAGCTACTGACTCCTTTATATCTCCATCGGTTGTCGAGCGTTGCGTGCTAGTGGTAACTAGATAGGGTGTCAGTTGGGAAGTGGAATTAGCTTCAGGAGCTAGAGTGTCAGTGGAATCAGAGGTTAGGGCATGTCAGCTGCAGATTGGCAAGACCACCACTTTAGTAGACCTTAGAGTGACTCCACTTGGATCTTACGGAATCGTACTTGGCATGGATTGACTTTATGCCCACAGAGCCAAGATGGATTGCCGCCTGAAAAAGATCGAGTGTGAGGATGATCATGGTTCGCCCATAGTTATTACTGGGATTCAAAGGCCCGTGTCTCTTCGTATGATCTCCACAATGCAACTTAAGTGGAGCATGCGGAAGGGATGTCAGCTTTTTGCTATCATTATCAGTGGCAGAGGAGAAGAGGAGGAAAAAGAAACATCGCTCGATGACCATCCTATCCTTAAGGGATATTCAGATGTTTTTCCTTCAGAGTTACCAGGAATGCCTCCCCGTAGAGAGATTGATTTTCCTATAGACCGAGTACCAGGAGCCGAGCCAGTTTCCAGAGCACCTTATAGGATGACCACAAATGAGCTAAATGAACTTAAAATGCAACTTGAGGAACTCGTTGAGAAGGGTCATATTCATCATAGCGTATCCCCTTCGGGTGCACCAGTCATCTTCATTAAGAAGAAGGATGGATCTCTCTGAATGTCTATGGATTATCGACAGCTAAATAAAGTAACCATCAAGAACCGATATCCTTTGCCTAGAATTAATGATTTATTCGACCAGCTTCAGGGTGCCAAAGTCTTTTCCAAAATAGATCTGAAGTCAGGATACCATCAGTTGAGAATAGTGGAAAGTGATATCCACAAGACCGCATTTTGCACTAGATATGGTCACTATGAGTTTACCGTAGTCTCGTTCGCACTTACGAATGCACCAGCAGTTTTTATGAGCCTTATGAATGGGGTGTTTCATACTTTTCTGGACCATTTCATTGTTGTGTTCCTTGATGATATACTGATATATTCTCGGAATGAGAAGGAGCATGAGGAGCACCTAAAACAGGTATTGCAATGTTTGCGGGATAATCAGTTGTTTGGCAGCCTATCGAAGTGTGCTTTCTTTCAGTCTGAGGTTAAGTACCTTGGGCACGTTATTTCCGGTGATGGGATCTCAGTTGACCCATCAAAGATTAGGGCTATTATGGATTGGCCAGCGCCTACTAGTGTGACAGAGGTCAGGAGTTTCATGGGCTTAGCAAGGTATTATTGACATTTTGTCAAGGGTTTCTCCAGAGTCGCACACCCTATTACTTCTCTTCAGCGTAAAGGGAGGAAATTTGAGTGGACAGAGAAGTGCAAGAAGGCCTTTCAGGAACTCAAGAAGGCACTTACTAGCGCTCCTATCCTTGTTGTACCAGATCCTATTGCTGACTTCATGGTTTGTACAGATGCTTCACTAGAGGGTTTAGGGGCAGTTCTTATGCAGGATGGTAGGGCCATAGCTTTCGAGTCTAGGAAACTTAAGACTCATGAACTTAATTATCCCACTCATGACCTTGAGCTCGCAGTAGTAGTGCATGCACTTGTGAGGTGGAGACACTTCCTTTTAGGTCATCACTTTGCATTGCATTCAGATCATCAGAGTCTTCAGTACATCTTCACTTAGCCAAACCTTAATGCACGTCAGAGGAGATGGATGGAGTTCTTGTGTGAATATGATTTTGATGTCCACTACATCAAGGGAAAGAAAAATGTAGTTGTAGATGCCTTGAGTAGGAGACGTCACAAGGTTTACACCATATCCTTGGACACGGACTTGAGAGACCGTATACTACAACACTTGTCAGAGGATGGATGGTATGCAGAGGTTTGCCAGGTAATACGATCTCAGGTTACTCTAGAAGGGAAATATGTGTATTATTCTTTGGAGTCCGATGGACTACTATGCCACAAAGGGCACATTTATGTACCTTCCTCCGGAGTATTGCGAGAGTTCATTGTCACGGAGGCTCATAGAGCTCCTTATGCAGCGCATCCCAGGGTTAAGAAGTTGCATTCTGACTTGAGGCAATTGTATCATTGGCCGGGAATGCGGCAGCTCATTGCTGAGATAGTAGCTCGATGCCTCGAGTGTCAGAGGGTAAAGGTGGAGGACTGCCATCCCGGTGGGTTGCTTCAGTCTCATGCTATACCAGAGTGGAAGTGGGATACTATATCCATGGATTTCATCATTGGTTTTCCTATGTCTTCTCGTTGCCATGATGCTATCTTGGTGATAGTTGACAAGATGACCAAAGTAGCTCACTTTTCACCAGTTCATACTACATTCACAGCTCTAGCAGTAGCATAGGTGTTCTTGTGAGACATTGTTAGACTACATGGCGTACCCCACAAGATTATTTCTAATAGGGATTCTCTTTTCACTTCTTCCTTTTGGAAGTCATTGCAGGCAGCTATGGGCACTAAGCTCAATTTCAGTACAACTTATCACCCGGAGACAAATGGTCAGACAGAGAGGGTCAATCAAGTGTTAGAGGATATGCTTCACATGTACATCATGGATCATTAGACCCAGTGGGAGGAGTATCTTCCCTTAGTGGAGTTTGCCTATAACAATGGGCATCATACTTCTTTGGGGATGCCACCCTATCAGGCATTATACGGCAGGCCTTGCAGGACGCCCTTGAGTTGGGATCGCATAGAGGATAGAGTTGCTATTGGTCCTGAGTTAGTTTGGGATATGGAACAGCAGGTGGATTTGATTAGGCAGCATCTCAGAGAGGCTCAGGATAGACAGAAGAAATATGCTGATGCAAAGAGGATAGATCATAGCTACTTGGTTGGAGACAGAGTTTTCTTGAGAGTGCGACCGCATAAGAGTCCAATCCGTTATGGAAAGGGTTCTAAGCTCGCACCTCACTTTGTAGGACCTTTTGAGATTCTTGAGAGGATAGGCCCAGTTGCCTACCATTTAGCTCTGCCACCTAGCCTGTCACGCATCCACGATGTGTTTCATGTTTCAGTTTTGAGAAAAGATATCTATGATGAGTCTCACATTTTAGATTGGGATGCCTTGCAGGTGGAGTCAGACGGGCAGCTAGCTTTGGTGCCCATTCGCATTTTGGCATGCCGGACATTGGCCCTTCAAGGTCGAGAGCTGGACTAGGTTAGGGTCTAGTGGGATTGTTATGATGAGGTTACGACTTCATGGGAGGATGCAGCACGTATGAGATCAGAGTACCCCCACCTCTTTGGTGAACTCCAGGAGGAAGTTCATGCCTAGAGGGGGAGGATGTGAGGCCTCACCTCGACTCAATCTGACATTCAGTGGATTTTATATTTAGACTATTATGGATACTTTATTTTGATGCATTTTGAGACTTAGAACTTATATGATTTCAGGTTTTGGATAACATTGCTATGATTTGATGATTTTACTTATATGCCTTATGAGATAGAACACTACATGATTGTTAGATAAGATGATATTGCAATGATAGATGTCATTATTGAATTTGCAGGACTTTACTATGATGTATGGTTAAGTTTATGTGAATTGGGATGAAATTGTTTATGAGAATTTTGCTTGATAAAAGATGTATTTAATCTGTGCAAATGAAAATTGTATGCAAGTGATGATGTGTATTGTTATTCCTTTGAATTATATTATATGTGGATATTTGAAAGTACTAATGTGTAAATTGAGATGCACAGAAAATTTACCATGTGACCATGGAAATTACGGAGAACCAAACCTAGACTAATGTATGTTCGTAAGCCAGGGGTTGTCTATTTGGAGAGACAACACCCCGTTTGTGTTGTATTTTATTCGTAATAGTATATGTTGCATGAGTGTTAAGTGTTATTTAAATTTAATATGTAAAAAAAACAAGAGACAATCCCATGTTTTAATTTGTAAAAGTGTTTTATTTGTGTCACTTGACACTTGTGTGGATATAAATTTAAATGTTTTATTTTGTCTCTTGGTGGGAAAGTGTTTAACTATAGTTTTTCTTAAATAATATAATGTGTTGTCATAAATACTTTGGGAATATAATATTTGGGGTGGTCAACATATGTTTGACCCGAAAATAAGCTTCAGAGGGGTTTAAAATGGGTTAAATGAACAGCTAGGGGTAGTTTAATAGGGTTTCCTAAAGCCCATAAGGTATACCTAGGGGTTAGGGGTAATTTTAGGCAAGTTTCTACTTTATAATGATCTTTTTAATGCTTTAAAAATTGGCTTTTTTGAGTTGTGCGAAAATTGAAAATTAGAAGTTTAAATCTAATTGAGATTTTTCCTTTGGAATGAGAGTCTTTTTGCATTCTGCTTTTCTTTCTTTTTTTTGGTTTTTAGAAACTTGTGAGAACTCAGAGAAGGATCTTCTTAAGCAAGATTTTTGGGAATTGGAGGGTAATCACCCACTCTCCATTTTTGGAGACAAGAGAAATTTTGAAAAGAAAAAGAATAGTTTTGGAATAGAAAATTTAACTAAGGGTAGAAGAAAGAAGATTCGTGGATTGGGTAGCTCTTCCTCAAATATCAAAACTACCATTGGGCAGATTAAGGTTGGTTTGGTTATTCTTTAAAGTGGTTATTTTCTTGCATGTGTTTGAGTGTATGATTGGTGAAATAAATCTGTGTTTTTGTATGTCTTGTTTTAGAATTTCTTTTGAAAATCTTGCATTATGTTTTGCTGTGTTTTGGGAGTTTTCTCAAGACCTCTTACTCTTGGGAGAGAAGAGGATCTTGTGGGTGGTAGCAATGACAACCGTCAAGTGAGAGACTCTCGTTTGAGAGCGATCACAAGGGATCTTTGTGTGACCCTTGCTGCATGGCCTATTTGTGCAATGGGGGTCATAAGGAGGGATATAAGGCTAGAATGCCTTTGGGGGGCATAAGGATTAAGGGGTTGAGATTCTTGATGTATTTATTGTGCCATGAGGTGGCTACTTGTTTTCCATACTTGCAGTTCTCCTCAGGGTATTGGTCCACTACCACCCTTGAAAAGATCACCACCAAGGTGTGGTGTTATGAAGCCAGGTTGGGAGCGTCTGAAAATCTGTATGTATTTTGCCTTCTATGTGTTTTCCTGTTTGTTACCCATCTAGGAATTGGTTCTCCGAGCTCGGGGGTGGCTACCAGTTAGCCTAGGCTGGGAGGTGAGCACTCCATGGTCATTTTGTGTTTTATTATGCAGAAAAGTTAGGAGAAGAGAATAGGAACTGTGAAAAGATGCAGAAGATTATTGTTGAAGATACTTAAATCCATTTACAGTTATTTGTTTAAAATTGATAGTAGAAAAATACCCTCATTCGTTGAATGAGAGGCAAGTTGTAATTTTGAGATAAGACATGAGATTTAATATTGTAGGAACATCATGTGATTTTGTAGAATATCGATAGAGTTGTAAAAAGCCTGATATGTTTCTATTTCTATTTTGAAAAGTAAAGGGTTTTCTTTGATTTGCTTGCAAAAGCTTCTTTTGTTATATGAAAAAGAAAAAAAGAAAATCAGTTTTATTAAATCTGAGTTCTCCTTTTTAGCTAAGAATCTATCTCCATTTTAATTGCAGAAAATCATGATTTGTTTTTGTTGTTAACATGTAAATAAATTATTTGTTTAATTAGTTGAAAAATCAATGAATCTATTTATTATAGAAAAGTATATTGTATTTCCTAAATTGTATTTCTAAATTGTATTCTAATTAGTGTTGATAAAAAGCTTAACAATAGATTTTGCTTCATTCTTTTATCACCAATTAAAATAAATAAATAAAAGAGCCTAAGTTTATATACCAATATATATATATATATATATATATATATATATATATATATATATATATATATATATATATATATATATATATATATATATATATATATATATATATATATATATATACATATATATATATATGTGCACATGTAATTTGATTTAACATAATGTTTTCCCTTTGTTATTTTGTTTAAAAATTTGCATGTAAATCTTATAAAAAAAAATATATATATTTATATATTTTCACCCTTATAACTTTTATATTTATATATATATATATATATATATTTATATAAAATATATTTTAAAAAAATAATAATAAATAAAAAAAATAAGGGAAAACTTTGGCTGCTCACGGACCCCACTATGTGTGCACACAGTGTGGGCCGCACGACTTGCACTGTGCGAACACACAGTGTGGGCCGCTTCGGCTCCCACTGTGTGGACGCACAGTGTTGGCCGCGGCCGCCACTGTGTGGACACACAGTGGTCTGAGCCGCCAGCGGCTCCCACTGTGTGGACACATAGTGGTGCCGCGTTGCCACTGTGCGTTCACATAGTGGTGCCCTCGGCCCTTCGCCCTTCTTCAAAACCTATATCAAAAAAAAAATGGCTGCCGCCATGGGGGTTCGGCCCTGTGGAAAATTTAGTGGTAATAAAAAAAAAAAAGATTAAACCCTAGCCCGGGTAGGGCTAGGGTAAATGAAATAAAAATAATATGATAGTTTAGAGTTGTTTAATATATATATAAAAAAAAATAGATCCCTAATTAGGGTTGGAAAAATATTGACTATTATATTGGAAGGTTATTATTTTTAAAGGATTAATATATAAATATATATATATATATATGTATATATTTATATATATATATACTGGTTGTATTTTTGGAGTAAATATTTAATGGAGAATTAAATATTTAATTACTTTTGTATGATTGCCAAATAGAAAGTAAAAGTAAAGTGATTTATATAAATTTAAGATTTTAAGCCTAGCCTTATAATTTTGAATGTATTTAATGTGATTATGCCCTAGTTAATTTAATTAGAGCATTAAAATGTTAAATTGGATTTTTAAAAGGAGAAATTTAAACCCATTCCATTTGAGGTTAGAATGGATAATTTTTAATTGGCATTCTAAAGGCGAGTAATAGCTACTCATAAATAACTTTACCCTTGTAGATTTAATTATCCAAATTAAATGACACTGAAAACAATTATTATAATCATCTAAAAAAAAATGGATGTTTAGACTACATGGTCTTATTGGAGATTGAAGTAATCTTCCTCTCCTACTTCTTTAACGTGATTGATTTTAATAAAATTTAATGACTAGGTATCTCATGGAGATAAAATTAGACCAGTTAGATTTTCACAAATAAAATTAAACAATAATCGATGCTTGATTCGTTTTAGAATTAGCTCGAATATATATATGACAAATTCATTAACGCTTGTCGCGTGAGCGAACTTGTAAATTAATTAGTATTTTTAAAAAAAAAATTATTTCGTTTTTGCCCTAAATTTTGGGCATGACATATTCCTTTTATCGAGATATGATGACCAAGGACTATTCCTTCCTACATCATGATGAAGTATTTCTCACTATTTAATAACAAACTATAGTCCTCACATCGCTGCAAAACTATTTTCAGGTTCCCCAATGCTTGTTTAAATTCAGAACCATAAGTTGTAAAGTCATCCATATAGATTTCCATGATGTCTTGAGAAATATCCAAAAAGATACTGATCACTACTCTTTGAAAAGTGGCTGGAGCATTACACAATCCAAAAGGAAGAACAAAATATGCATATGTGTCCCAAGGACTAGTAAATGTTGTCTTTTCTTGGTCCTCTAGGGCTATCTGAATCTGAATGTAACCACTGAATCCATCAAGAAATGAAAAATATCTTTTACTAGCCAAAGAATCCAATACCTAATCCACAAATGGTAATGGAAAATGATCTTTTCTTGTTGCTAAGTTCAAGGCTCTATAATCAACACATACCCTCCATTTTCCCCCTTTCTTAGGAACTATTACCAGAGGTGATACCCCTTGGCTATAAGAGATAGGATAGATAAGCCCGACTTTTAACAACTTCTACAATTCTTCATTAATTATTTCTTTTAATGCAGGATTGATTCTTCTTTGTGGCTATTTGAGTGGGAAACATTCTTCTTTTATATAGATATTGTGGGTGTAAATTGTTGGATATATTCCATGCATATCCTTGTAATCCCATGCAAAGGCATTTTTATGACATTTTAGCAAGTCCACAAGGGCCCCCTTTTGAGTATTTGAAATATCACTATTGATATTCAAACATTTATTCAAATCAACTTCTATCTTGATAGTAAGATCAATCTGGGACATATCAGAAAAATGAGAAGTATAGACTTCCTATAGCAATAGAGTATGCAATACATCAGTGGTTGCAGGAAAGTCTAAATCTGCAATATTTGGTACCAACTCCTGCAATTGTTGTTCTTGTGTCAACTCATTTATCACAATTTTATAAAGAATTGAGTCTTCATCATGTAATTGCATGAATGGCCCTTGATTAATCATCAGAAGGTGATTAATAGAGTCAAATCCCTCAGATTCTTCTCCCAAAATAGGCCAAACAACTTGTTGTTGATCACAGTGGGGTTGTGTAGGAGAATACAAAGATAATGTTTTTGTAGAGTTCCCATTTGAAATAGTCATATCCACTGATCTACATCCAATATATAAATCAGTAGATATCCTCCCAGTGTTGCCTTTGGAGATAGAATCATAAAGTCTACAGAGTATTCCCAGGAATCCAAAATAACCACCACATCTTCAATCATACCATCAAGTCTCACTGTAGAGCTATCAACAAGTTGTCGAACTATGGATGTAGGCCTCAAAGTATTGATTTAAAGTTGTTGCATTACTTCTCTTGTCATCACATTAATGGCTACCCCTAAATCAATTAAAAAATTTCTTATCTGGCTACCATTAATGAATATACTTACAACAAGACTACCTGGAACAAATTTTTTTTGAATTGCAACCTTTCCTAACATAATATTTGCCAGTTGACCCATAACATGTACTGTTTACAGATCCTTCTTCTTCTTGCCAAGTTTTTTTAGACATGCTTCTCCTAGTGCCTTACTATATATAGGAACATCTTTTATTGCTTGCAACAATGGAATTTCAACACAAATATGTTTCAGTTGATCTATAATATCAAAACCTTACTCTTGTTCTGTGAGATCTTCCTTTTCTTACAATCTCTGGGGAAATGGAGGTAATATCTACTTCTGAGGTATTGTATCTCTTGGATTAGAGATTTATTGTTCTTCTTGTACCTCAGTGATAATTGGAGTAGATGGATTAGGCAGATTTGTCCTAGATCAGAGGTGAATATCACCTAGGGATAGAGAATTGGTTGGGTATTGATTAAGATCAGTTGAATAAGCTTGTTGTTGTTGCTAAGATTTAATATTAGGATTTGGCATTGGTTGATTGGGCAACTGTATTGGTTTAGATGGGACAACAGTGGCTATAGGGGGAGGCATTATTGCAGGCGGTTGTGGCTGTTGAATAGGCTATTGATAACCAGAAGATTGGGTAGTCCATGGCTGACTCCCCCTCCATTGAGGAGTAGGTTGCCAATTCCCTTGAAACTGACTTCCTTGGCCCTGAGGTGGATACGAATTCCCTTGTGGCTACTACCACTATGGCATTTGATTAGAAAAATGCAGGTCTTGGCCTTGCGAACCATACTAGTTTTGATAATTACCAAAATTTTGAGCATATGGTGATTGTCATTGGTTCTTTGGTACATAAGAATTTCCATTATAACCAAAAAAAGAAAGTGGATCTAGAGGCATACCTTGTCTTTGGAAATTTGGCCTTCATTGAGCAACATAGAAAACTTGCTCATCCTCACCTTGTATTGGCTTGAAGTTAGGAACCTCAACATTTGCAACCATTTTACATCTGCAATCATTTTTTCCCTATCTACAATGAGGGCAAAATTCTACAAGAAATGTATCAGCTTCTTCATTCTTCTTCTTAGCTAAAAGTGTATCCAACTGAGTAGCCATATTATTTATAATGTCCTCTTTAAAGTCCTTCAATAAATGGCTAAGTTCCATTCTAGAAACTCCAGTACCAGATGTTGATGAAGGTGCTCCTGGCTTGAAATGCCTATTCTTTTTAGAAGTAGATCTAGAATACTTCTTACAAATTTGTCCTATTTTAGTTCACATGGACTATGTAATGTCACCTCCTCCCATAAGATCCAAAGATTCAGTGCATTCATCAATGATTCCCCTCAAAAATATCAACTTGAGGGAATATTCATTTAGAGTACTATGTTTGGAATTTTTGAAACTAAACAGAAACCTCTCTAGATAATCTTCATGACTCTCATCTTCTTTCTATGTCATTCTATAGATATCATCCCTATGACGATTAATGCCTCTAAAATACTTTTTATATATTGCAAGAAACAATCATTTCATGTTATCCCGTGCATTGATTGTGCTACTACCCAAGCTCATAAACCATCTTAAAGATGATTCCTTCAAGGTGGCAAGAAATATTTTGACTCTATGGGTATCTATAGTATAATCAAAACTCCTACAGAGAACATCAAAGTCAAACAGAAATGTGTCTAGATCCTCTGTCACCAATCCATAGAATTTAAGGAGGGAAGAAGTTGGAATGTTCTTGAGATTAGCATTATCGTACTGATCAGATATAGAAAACTCAAACGTTGGGTCTAAAGGTGGCGGTGGTGGATTATTTCAACCAGGAGGTGGGTTTCCTTGCATTGGACTTGTTGGGGGAATTACTATATGAAATTCTTCTACTTGAGGTCCAAAGAGCAACTGAAGACTACCTTCTAGAAATTCAAATTCAGGATGGTTCAAATTATCTGGGATTTGATAAAGTTCAGCAAAAGGATTTATATCTGAGGAATTATTTTCTCCATGATTAGGATGACTAGGAAGAAATCTACCTAGAACATCTCCTCTTTGCCTATGCATGCAGATTCATGAAAATTTTTTTTGAACAATCAGGTATGCCAAAAAAAACAAAAAATAATTAACTAAAAACTAAAAAGACAATAGCCATAACAGGTTCTTAGTTTGACACCATCCGCAACAACGACACCAGATATGTTCAACCCAACAATGAGAATAATAACTCGAGTTGAAGTCTCAACCCGAAGTTTGGACATTCATTTGGTAAAGTCATTATTTCCATAGCTAGTGTTCATTTGATTGTTAACCCAGGGATGTAATACTTGAAATGGGTCTGCACTATATATGCACCAAGTTCCTACAACAGCTATTCTGCATTACTGCAACAACTAACATTATGCGGAAAAGGTAAGAAAGAATTGAAACTATAGAAAGGCTATAGGAAAACTTTTGCATAAATTAATAAAAGCAATACTAGATAACTTCAATGCTGATAAATAGAAATTACTTTGTTTTGGTTTGGTTGTAGGAACAATTAGTGGATCTGTTTCCAGTGGCTACAGGAACAGTCAATGCAAGAACGTCTACTATAGCTAAGGAAAGAAAATTAATCTTAACAAATGCATAGGAACACTCACCAAGTGAGCCCCCTTGGGTGAGTGATTCTAGGCTGCCCAAAAACAACTCTAAATGCTCAGAATAACATATTTTTATTCATCATTCTTTGGAAGTCATTACATGATTCAATATGAAAAGAAACTCAAAAATACTTATGAAAAATCCTCTACTTTGTTTTTTTTTTCTCTTTCTATCTGACCTCTGAGAAGATAAAGAGCTTATTATTAAAATGAAATCATCTACTACAGACAACACAAATCACACCAAAAAGAAGAGGTAGATAATTGACTGAGAAAGGAGATAGCTGGAGTTATGCTACAGGAAATGCAGATCTAAACTAAACCATAGTCATAACATACTATGGCAGTATTTACAACTTCAATGTCCACCTAAGTTAGACATTGGTAGTATCGCTTGATTTCTCCTCTTATGTCATTCCTTATGCTTCTCATCTTTTTTGTTGTTCGATCTTTAGTCATCTTCTTGAGTATCTTTTCATTCAGCTAGTGTGATAGGAAAACATCCACCACAACATCATTTATTCCCTATACTACAAAATAAATAACATACAACAACATACATACGTATTTTATTTAATTAGGACATCTTTTAATTTCACATATGATATTACCCTAAACAATCTGCATGGCAACAGGAATAAATCACATGGGTGTAGGAATAAATGGTATGGCTGCAAGAATAAACTGGCAAAGATAAAACATGTTTTAATAGGTTCAGTCTAGCATATGAAATACATATAGTAAACTTAGAATACATAATTACTACTATGTAAATCAAAAGATGACAAAAGATCAAGAGTTCTAAAGATAGAAATATGACAATGTCTCAACTCATCAATAACAATATATTATTTAATGCAATTTACTATTATATCACTTATAACTAGAATAAAATTAGATAATATTATACTATATCTTATTATTCCTATTACAATCTCATTTTTTAAAATCAAAATCAAAATTAAATTACAATTTACATATAACTTTAACCTACAATGCAATGCATATATTTCTAAGCTTCACTTATAATTCAATGACTATTTCTATTTTTAAAATCTTATATATTTATCTTATTATATCTATTAGTCTATTAAAATGACAAGTACTGGCCACTATATAGCACTTGTTTATATTCTAGGTATATAATGATGGTTCTTTTGGTTGCATTCCATTTTTTTAATTATTTTTTGTTCTTCCTTCTTGTTTTCTTAATTTATTTCTCCTAATTCCTTAGTATATTTATAACATCATTTATTATTCATTTTTTATTACAATTTTTTCTTCCTTTTAGATCTCCCCTAGTTGTGAGTAACATTTTTATTTCCTTATATTATCTACTTAATTTTCTTTTTCATTCTCTTTCCTCTTTTTTTCTAAAAAAAATTATTCATTCAGTCCTTTCTTTGTTCCACTTTGTTTTAAAAGTTGTTTATAAATATTTTCACTTTTTATATTTTTCTTCTTTTATTAATTTTATTATTCTATCCCTTCTATATATATATTTATGTATGTATGAGTGTGTATATATATGTATGTATGTATGTATGTGTATATATGTATGTATATATGTATGTATGTATGTATGCATACATATATACATACATACATGCAAACATACATACATATACATATACATATACATATGCATATGTATGTATGCATGTATGTATGTATGTATGTATCTATATATATATATATATATATTAAAACCCCTTTTTTATTTCCTTTTTTCTAATTCTATTTTCTTCTTTTATTAATATATATACACACAAACATACATACATATACATATACATATGCATATGTATATGTATATGTATATGTATATGTATATGTATATGTATATGTATGTATGTATGTATGTATGTATATATATTCAAGCCCCTTTTTTATCAATTCTGCCAAATTCGCCCAGGGAACGATTCTGACCTCATCCCTTATGATGTCAGAGCCTTGCACTTGGCAAGAATTGATCCCTGGTGGGCTCATTTGGAGCCATTCAACTTCACTAGTAGACCAAGTTCCCATTGACGAATCCCCCCATTTTCAAAAAATATTGCCTAAATTGA
The DNA here is from genome assembly GCF_030272615.1 of Cryptomeria japonica. Classification (NCBI taxonomy): domain Eukaryota; kingdom Viridiplantae; phylum Streptophyta; class Pinopsida; order Cupressales; family Cupressaceae; genus Cryptomeria; species Cryptomeria japonica. The sequence continues at coordinate 754,258,356 of NC_081407.1, read as the reverse complement.
TTTTTTCTCACCCCCTTCCAATACACTATCCAAATTAAACCCCCCCTAGTTTTAGCAATAGGAAATATATTTCAACCCCCAATATGAATGCACATGATATAATATTGGCTAGCTACTGAAGCCCTCATGTGTTTATAATAATATATATATTTTAGTTTTAAAAATTTTTATCCTTTTAATTTATGTGTATGCATGCAAACACACAAAAAATAAACATTCATGCAATTTTTGTTTATTTAGTTTATGCCAAAGGATGCAAAACAAATCTTATTTAAATATCATTCTAAATTTTATATGTTCAATTATATTGTAGAATGTAATTTTTTACATATTTATATTAGTTATTTTTTATTTTTTACAATATATTAAAATTTAAACATTAATTTAAATTTATGGTAGCATATATAAGACTATATGAAATTTGTTTAAATGCAATTCAATGCAAATGATGACTATTGTCTGTGGATATAAGTGTTGAGGATTGAGGTGATGTTATAGGTTATGGATGGAGGATTAAAGATATTGATTTAATATACAAATATTTTTTTCCAATTTATATCTCATGACTACTAACCAATTTAGTAGTTTTTGTCAAAGATGGTTCAATGTAATATTTCATTGGCTAAAGGGCATTTTTTATAACAAGCATACTATCTTATTAGACATTATAATTTCTATTTTTTATTAATATGCCCTAAAAATGTACCATAGGTTATGTTGGCCATCTAGTGGAATTGATTGTGTTGCATTGATGTTTTGTCAATGATGCCAACACTAGCTATTTGGATGCTTTACTGGCACCCTTTTGGTCCTGGTAGGTTGAGTGTTTTGTGGTTAACTTGGATTTGGCATGATCCGGTAGGATTCGATTAAGTCTACTGGTGGAATTGGCTTGTTCATGATACTCATGATCATATTTGGTCAGTTGGTTTTGGCCTAGAGATAGGATGCTATCCTGCCTGCTTAAAAGATTGGTTTCTGGTTCTGGTGAGGGTTTCACCGGTAGATATTTTGGTGGAGTTCTTTGATGAATTGCATAAGTGGTGTTGGTGCAACTTCTAGTGGATTTTTGGGATGCTATTGGTGATCATGTTCATGTCTTGGCTGATGGAGATCATTGTTGTGGTGTGTGGACCTATACTGGGCCCCAATTGATCTAGGTTATGGACCGACTTTAATGTAATGTATGGATAGGACCTATTAATGTATTTTTGGGATGTCTTTTGTGTTGATATTATTTGTTTGGTGTAAGGCCAACATGGTTTATAATTATGTAATTAGTTTATTGTCTGGTGGCCGACTGATTGTTTACGGTCGAGGGTTTATACATATACATGTATGATCTCATTGTAGATTATCATGGTTATTTTTAGAGGTCATGATTAAGGAATGTAATGTGTGAATAATGTAATATCATTTAGGAAGAGGAGTTAGTTGATCATTGGAGATTGAATTGGATTTATGTAAGAGGATTTAGTCCTTCGGTATTGATATTAACCGCAACTATACTCAGGCATAGGAGATGCTATCTTTTGCAGTTCAACACTTCTCTAGATTGTAGTCAGGATTTCTATATACTCAGTGGGGTTCCTTTTGTGATGAGAAGTGCGCTCTAGGTTATTGGCCTTCCTACAAGTGCAGGACCCTCAATTGTAATTCACATACTTACTGCAGAGGTATTATCTGACTGTGGGTAGGCTTCCCACCATGGTTTTTCCCTTTACCAGGTTTTCCATGTACAAATCTTGGTGTCATGTAGATGGTATTTATTCTATGATTATTTTTTATGCTTAATTCATTTATTTGTTGTTCTGGTATTAAATTTTAAATTGCTGATGGTTCCGATAATCTGTGACAACTGATTCACCCCCCTCCCCTCTCATTTGTCTTCCGGTTATTTGAACTATCTAACAATTGGTATTAGAGCTTTGGTCCTCTCTGCAGAAAGCTTAACCGCTTGAGGAAGATCCTATGGTGACTAATAGGTCAAGTTCATCCACTTCTTTTGGAGTTATCTTTTGAAGGGATATTCTGAGGCTTGATGGAACAAATTACACAGTATGGAAGATTCAGATGGAGACTCATCTGAGATCTCTTGGCAAGGAAATTTTGGAGATCACATAGAATGGTGTCATGCCCTATAATCCAGGATCTAGCAATCCTCCTCTGGAAAATCTGGACAAGGAGATTGATAATGATTGTAGAGAAAGATAAGCCCTTTTGTGTGCACTTTTTGATAAGAAAATAATGATATTTAACCGACAAATCATTTGGAAAGGCTATATGGGATAAGTTGGAGACTCTAAATGAAGGTAACCCTAGAGTGAAAATTGCTAAACTTGATGGTTATTTGGTGAGATATGAAAACCTAAAGATGGAAGAAGGTGAAAGGATTAGTGCATTCATAGAAAGGGTAAATAAGATTGTTATGGGAATTCAAAGTTGTGGCAGAACTCTAAAAAAAGATGAAATTGTTTCTAAAGTCCTGAGAGCCCTACCATCAGGTTAAAAAATGATGGCTATAGTTATTAAGGAGTTTAGAATAATGTCTAATACATCTGTTATTTCAGAGATACTTTGGTTGGGAAACTATCTTCTTTTGAGCTTGAATAATTTGGACCTTCTGGAGCTGTGAAGTTTGAACCTTCTTTTCATGCATCTACATCTACAACTGATAAGCAAGACTAGAAAGCTTTTTATGCAAAGAAATTGGAGGATATGAAAAGAGAAGATGATGAGTTTGAGCAACTTGAAACACAATTATCTAGAAGAGTACCTAAAGGACTGATAGAAAGTAAGTATGAAGGAAAAGCACCATTTAAATATTTTGCATGTAATAAGATTGGTCATTTTGCATCTAGATGTCTTGAAAGGAATTCAATATTTGAAGAATGAGTTAGAAGATCATTTAAGCCTAACTCTAGATATTAGAATGAGTATAAATACAAGAAGAACAAAGATAAATCATGCTACATAGCGGATGAGGAAGGCATTACTGATTCAAATGATGAAATAATAGAAGACTCTACTAGTGGTTCTAACAATGGGAAGGAATGGGTATTCCTGGATATCAAGGAAGATGATTCAGCACTAGAAGAGAATGTACCTGAAGAGAAGGCACATGTTGCTAAAATTGAAGACAAGGATGAATGGGTAATTGACAACGGTTGTTCACATCATATGACTGGAGATAAAGGGAAGTTTCTATCCTTTCAAGAATTTGATGGTGGTCTAGTTAGATTTGGAGATGACAACGAATACATGATCAAAGGAAAAGGAACTATATCATTGGATGGTAAGAACAATACTGAAAATTTTTATTATTTTGAAGGTTTGATGCATAATCTTTTGAGTGTAGGAAAATTGGTAGATAAGAGATTTCAATTACAGTTCAAGGATGGGAAATGCAAAATCATTAACAGATTTGTCTTGGAGATTGCAACTGGTACACAAATAAAAGGTAATATATTACATTTAAACTCCAGTGAGAAGACATGTTTGATTACACAGATTGATGAGAATTGGCTATGGCATAAAAGACTGTGTCATGTAAATTTTGATTGCATTGTGAAGATCAGTTTAACTAACGCAATTAGGGATATACCTAAGATTATGAATCCCTATAATCTAGTATGTAAAGGATATCAAATGGGTAAATAGGTTAGAACCTCTTTTAGGAGTATACAAGATAAATCAAATGATGTTCTTGATCTTATTCATACTAATTTGTGTGGCCCTGCTAGAGTTAAAAAAAATTCAAGGTGATAGATATTTCATGCTAATCATTGATGATTATTCTAGAATGATATGGGTTACTTTTCTGAGAGAAAAATATGAAGCATTTGAAAAGTTTAAAATATTTAAGGATAAAGTGGAAAGAAAGACAAGATTGAAGATTAAATATTTGAGATCAAATCATGGTGGTGAATTAACATCTAGTGAGTTTAACAACTTTTGTGACAAGCATGGTATAAGAAGACAATTTTCTGCTCCCTAGAGACCTCAATAGAATGGAGTTGTGGAAAGGAAGAACATAACTATCTTGGATGTTGCTAGAACAATGATGATGGAAGCTAGTCTACCTCATATCTACTGGAGAGAAGCAATGAGCACAATGGTTTATACATTCAACATAGTACATATCAAAGGAGAAATCGGTAAACACCTTATGAATTATGGTTTGGCAATACACCTACAGTTAAGTATTTCTGAATTTTTGGTAGTAAATGTTATATTAGGAGAGATGATATTATTGGGATATTTGATCCTAGATGTGATGAAGGCATGTTTCTTGGTTATTCTAATTAAATCAAAACATATAGATGTTATAACAAGAGACTGTAGAGAATTGTGGAGAGTGCTATTGTCAAAGTAGATGAGCTGAACAAAAGTCAAATCAAAGTTTATGAGAAGGAATCGACAGTGAAAATGATTATATCTGAACCAGTAGCACCTTTACCGAAATAGAGAGTTGAACCAGTTACTCTGGTAGTATCGAATAATTTTACAGTAACTGAAGAACATGGAATAGGAATAGGAAGTCAGAAGACTCCTAGGTATGTGAGATTGAATCATTCAGAAGATCAAATCATTAGGGATAAGAGAAATGGAGTGACCACAAGAAGAAGACTGACAACTAATGAGGTATGTTTAATTTCACAAGTTTAATTGGTATTAGTAATTGAGGCATATAAAGATGAATATTGGTTGAAAGCTATGGAAGAAGAATTAGATCAGATTGAGAAAAATAATGCATGGACCTTGGTTTCTCAACCTAAAAATGAAAAATGTTATTGGAACTAAATGGTTTTTAGGAATAAATTGAATGAGGATGGTCAAGTTATAAGGAAAAAGACTAGATTGGTTTGTAAACAATATTCTCAAAAGGAAGGAATTGATTATGGAGAGACTTTTGCACCTTTAGCTAGGATTGAAGTTGTAAGATTATTTCTTGCCTATGCTGCTTACAAAAACTACAAGGTTTATTAGATGGATGTTAAATATGCATTTTTGAATGGGGATCTTGATGAGGAAGTTTATATTGAACATCTTGATGGTTTTTCACTATCATATGATACAAATATGGTTTGCAGGTTAAGAAAATATTTATATGGATTAAAACAAGCACCTAGAGCTTCGTATGAAAGGTTGGATAAATATCTTTTCAAGCTTGGTTTTACTAAGGGTAGTGCTGACAATAATTTATATTACATGATCACTAATGATGGTATACTGATTATTGAAGTATTTGTTGATGACATTATTTTTGGAAGTGAAGATAAGTTATGCATAGAATTTTCCAAAAATATGGAGAAAGAATTTGAGATGTCTATGATTGGTGAGATGAAATTTTTCTTAAGTTTGCAGATTACTCAAACTGACAAAGGTATTTTCATCTATCAAACAAAATATGCTAAGGAATTGTTGAGGAAATTTTGTATGGGAGATTCTAAATGGTAAGTACTCCTATGGTTATAAGTGAGAAATTGACAAGAAAAGATGTTTCTGCACCAGTAAATCCTACATGATAAAAATATATGATTGGAGGTATGCTTTATTTAACTTAGACTAGGTCTGAAATTATAAATGTTGTTTGTATTGTTTAAAGATTTCAGAGTGATCCTAGAGAAAATCATGAGATGGCGGTGAAAAGGATTTTTAGATGCTTGCAAGGTACATCAGAATATGGCTTGTGGTACCATAAGGATGATAAATTTACTTTATGTGCATATATAGATGCTGATTGGGCTGGAGATGTTGATGATCGAAACAGTACTTCTGGTGGAGCTTTCTTTGTTGGAAAGAAATTGGTTTCATGGATCAGCAAGAAACAGTCACGTACTTCTTTATCTACTATTGTAGCTGAGTATGTTGTTGTTGCTATTAACTATACACAAGTTTTATGGATGAAGCAAATATTGAAGGATATAAAGGTGGATTGTGATATCTCATTCTAAAACAAAGTACATATCTATCAAGTATAAGTTTTTGAAGGAAAAGGTGGAAGCAAATGAAGTTAGACTAGTTTATGTGAACACTAAAGAGAAGATTGCAGATATTTTTACTAAGCCTTTGTCCAAGGAATCATTTGAGTACCTAAGTGATAGATTGGGAGTTTTTGCGCCTTTGGTAGAGACTTGATTGATGCAGTTTGGCATCAGTTTGGCATGCATTATCAGAGATACTATTCATTTCGGCATTGATGTGGGATGCTACTGCTTAGGGGGAGTAGTCAGCTTTGTGATTCAGTGGTTTATGTTTTTGCTTTGATATTTTTGTCAGATTTCTATCATTGATGTCAAAGGGGGAGTGATATTGATGTGAAAATGAAAAAAGAAAGTGAAAAAGAAAAGGAAAGGGGGAGAGATATTGATTTTCAGAGCTATATGTGGGAGATTGTTGGTTATCTTCCATTGGGAGAGACTTATTTGGCATTTCTTGGTACTTAGATGTTTTTCACATCTAGTATTTCCATCAATGCTAAAGGGAGAGATTGATTATGTGTTGCATTGATGTTTTGTCATTGATGCCAACAATAGTTGTTCGGATGCTTTACCAACACCCTTCTAGTCCCAGTAGGTTGAGTGTTTTCTGGTTAACTTAGATCCGACATGATCTGGTTAAGTCTGGTGATGGAATTGGCTTGTTCATTATACTCATGCTCATATTTGGTTAGTTGGTTTTGGTCTAGAGATTGGATGCTATCCTGCCTACTTAGAAGATTGGTTTATGGTTTCGGCGAGGGTTTCACAGGTAGAGCTTTTGGTGGAGATATTTGATGAATTGCATAAGTGGTGTTGACGCAGCTTTTGGTGGAGTTTTAGGATTCTGTTGGTGATCATGTTCATGACTTGGCTAATGTAGATCATTATTGTGGTGTGTGGACCTATATTGGGTCTCAGTTGATCTAGGTTATGGACCAGCTTTAATGTAATGTCTAGATAGGACCTATTAACATATTTCTGGGATGTCTTATGTGTTGATATTATTTATTTTCTCTAAAGATGACATGGTTTGTAACTATGTAATTGGTTTATTCTTTGGTGGTCAACCTGATTGTTTATGGTTGAGGGTTTGTATATATAGATATAAGATCTCATTGTAGATTATCATGGTTATTTTTAGAGGTCATGGTCAAGGAATATAATGTGTGAATAATGTAATATCATTTAGGCAGAGGAGTTGGTCGATCATTGGAGATCAAAATGGGTTTATGTTAATGGATTCAGTCCTCCCATATTGAGATTAATCGGAACTGTACTCAGGCATAGGAGATGTTATCTTTTGCAGTTCAACACTTCTCTGAATTGTAGTCTGGATTTCTATGTAGTCAATGAGGCTCCTTTTGTAATGAGCAGTGCGCTCTAGGTTGCTGGCCTTCCTGCAAGTCCAGGCCCCTCAATTTTAATTCACATACTTACTACAGAAGTATTATCTGACTGTGGGTAGGCTTTCCACCATGGTTTTTCCCTTTACCGGGTTTTCCACATACAAATATTGGTGTCATGTGGATGGTTTTTATTCTGTTATTATTCTTTATGCTTAATTGGTTTATCTACTATTCTGGTATTATATTTTAAATTTCTAATGCTGTCAGTAATCTATAACAAGTGATTCAACCCCCCCCCCCCTCTCTTAGTTGTATTCTGGTTATTTGAACTGTCTAACAAGGTTACACCTCTAGTAGACATTGAAAAATTCAAACACAAAAGTATCTTTCTATTTAAAGAAAATTGGGCTTGGAAAGTAAATGAGAATTATATTAAATGATGAGATCCTTGTCTCTCATTGTATGGTAGCAAGGTGTGTGAAAACAAATTCCTTCATTAATTTATGAGAATATTTTTATGCAAACAACTTTAAATCTACTCTAAAATTATTATGTCTAGAATAAAAAAACATATAAAAAGACAAAAATAAGAAATAAGCTTTACATACATATTTACGTGGGGTAAAACCTTTCCATAAAAAAATCACTATAAATAATTCTTCTTATAATGTCAGTTGTTGTTGGCTTGTCTCTTCCAATATCTAGTCGATAGTCTTGTCACTAGTAGGTTTTTTAGATGGTTGGAACAATGTCCTTGGAGGATTAAATAAGTTTTAAAATAAATTAGTTTGTTATGAGAATTGTCTTGGTTTCCCCACATTTTCTATGCAGATGATGTTGGTATTTTGGATATGTTGATATGGTTTTGTCATTGATGTCAACACTTATCAACTCTGGTCAACCTACTGGCACTTGGAGACTTGGCAATATTCACCGACAAGCAAGTGACTTATGCACAGTCACCAGTATCTGGTTCACCGGCAAGATATATTGTTCACCGACACTTGGAATGACATGAAGAATACTTGGTTATGTCGAAAACATCATTTGGACACTTTGTCTTAGAGATTTATTCATTGGTATATTCAAGTTTGCATATTTTTTGTTACTAGCAAATAGGTTTAGGATAAGCACCGATAGGCTTATCTATTCCAGATCAGCATGACATGCTATAGAGATGATTTATTATTATTGTAAATGCATTAAGCCAACATGTTGTAACAGATATTGCATTGGTTATTGTTTTACTTGTAAATTGTTTTTATTGTAATATCTTTTGTAAAAGCTGACCTACACATTTTGGTCCTAGGCTTCGGTATATATGTAAGATCTTATTTGTAAGATTGTTGTGTGAATATAAGGAAGTGAGAATAAAGTATATGTGAGAATAAGCATAGCTATACACGCATACACCATTTGAAGGTGAAGGAAGGTTTTTATGAAGGCAATCAGAACTACACTGGTACTGAATCTAGCATATGAAGATGCTATTTTAAGTAGTACATCATTATTGGATTTAACCATCCATTTGTAGTTAGTGTGACTCCCATTTGTGTTTGAGTAGAGAGCTCTAGGCGCTTGGCCTTTCTACATGTGTTGACTGCATTTGTATACACATACTATCTGCAGTAGTATCATCTGATTGTGGGTAAGGTTTCCCACCATGGTTTTTCCCCTTACAGGGTTTCCACATACAAACATTGGTGTTATGTGTTGTGGATGTTATTGTCTTTTTGTTTCATGCATTAATCTTTATCGACACTATAATTAACTGATAAACTATCTAGCGACATAAAGTTTGGTTTACCGATATTAAGCATTAAGTTTTGGTTAAGTTAATTTTGGTTTGAATTTATTGACAACTAATTCAACCCCCCCCCCTCTTAGTTTTCTTTGGGACCTAACAATTGGTATCAGAGCTGAGTCCTCTTTTTGCAGAAGTTTAACAACTTGAGGAGATCCAATGTCTTCTAACTATTTCAGGAAGGATTGTCTGAAACTTGATGGAACCAACTATGGCATATGGAAGATTAGGATGGAGACACATCTAAATTGCATTGGAAAGGACATCTGGGAAGTTACAAAGAACAACCATACTACTCCTACTCAAAGTTAGTCTAATCCACCTAACTTGGCTAAAGATGAAAAAAATGATTGCAAAGCAAGAGAAGCACTTTTGAGCGCATTATCAGATTAGCAAGTCATGGGATTATCAGATAGATCTACTGCTAAAGCTATTTGGGATCATTTGGAAACACTAAATAAAGGAGATTCCATAGTCAAAATTGCAAAACTTGAAAGCTTTCAGGTTAGGTATGAAAATCTGAAAATGGAAGAGGATGAAAGGATTTTTCCTTTTATGGAAAGAGTAAATGAAATTCTTTTGGGTATTAAATGTTGTGGAGGAACCTTAAGTGAAGATGAAATTGATTCAAAAGTTTTAAGAGGACTTCCATTGGCATATAAAATGAAAGTTACTACTATAAGTGAATTGAGAACAATGCCTAATACATCAGTAACTAGGGATACATTGATTGGAAAACTTTCAGCTTTTGAAATTGAGGAATTTGGTCTTATTGCTACTATAAAAATAGATTTAGCTTTTAAGGCATCAACATCATCTGCATCATCATCATCATTTGACAAGTCTGATTGGAAAGCCTTTTATGCAAGAGAACTTGAAGAAAGCAGGAGAGAAAATGAAGAACTTGAAGAACTTGAAGCACTATTTGCAAGGAAAATGTCAAAAGGTCTAGTTGGAAGTAAGTATGAAGGTAAAGTACCCTTTAAATGTTTTAATTGTAATAAGATTGGTCATATGGTTTCAAGATGCCCTGATAGACATGCACAATTAAAAGAAGAAGCTAGAAGAACATACAAGCCTAACCCTAAATATCAGAGATATAGATTTAAGAAAAATAGAGACAAATCCTGTTATCTTGCTAATGAAGGAGTTACTGATGATTCTGATGAGGATCCAGAAAACATTGTTGCTATAAAAGAAGATCAACTAACACCTACTATTCAACTAGTAGAGTAGGCCCTGGTAGCTAAAGTTGAGAACAAGGATGAGTGGATCATTGATTCAGGATGTTCACATCATATGACTGGTGATAAAAGTAAATTCTTGACTTTTCAGGAACATAATGGAGGTCTAGTAAGATTTGGAGATGATAAAGCTTGTTTGATCAAAGGAAAAGGTACTATATCTCTTGATGGTAAGCACAATACTGATAATGTTTACTATGTTGAAGGTTTAAAGCACAATCTTTTGAGTGTTGGTCAATTAGTTGAAAAAGGATTTCAATTACAGTTCAAGAATGGAAAATGCAAAATCATGAACAAAATTGGTTTGGTAATTGCAACCGGTAATCAAACTAGAGGTAATATCTTTCATTTGAATAATAGTGAAAAGACATGCTTGATTGCACATATTGATGAAAGTTGGCTATGGCATAATAGACTCTGTCATGTAAATTTTGATTGCATTGTGAAAATTAGTACAACTAAGGTAGTTAGAGATTTACCTAGAATTGTTAAACCTCACAATCCTATATGTAAGGAATGTCAAATTGGAAAACAAGTTAGAGCATCTTTTAAAAGTATTCCAGAAAAATCCAATAATGCTCTTGACTTAGTTCATACCGATTTATGTGGTCTAGCTAGAACTAAAAGCTTACAAGGCGATAGATATTTCATGCTAATCATTGATGACTATTCTAGAATGTGTTGGGTTACTTTTCTTAGAGAGAAATTAGAAGCACTTGGGAAGTTCAAGCTATTCAAGGAAATGGTAGAGAATGAAACCAGTAATAAAATCAAATATCTGAGATCATATCAAGGCGGTGAATTCACATCTAAGAAATTTAATACATTTTGTGAAGTGAATGGAATCAGAAGACAATTATCAGCACCCCGGACACCACAACAGAATGGAGTTGTAGAAAGGAAAAATAGAACTATCTTGGATGTAGCCAGAAGTATGTTATCAGAAGCAAATCTACCACATGTATATTGGAGAGGGGTAGTAAGTACAACAGTCTACACATTCAACAAAGTTCACATCAAAGGTGGAAGTGGTAAGACCCCTCATGAAATATGGTTTGGTGTTACTCCTACTCTTAAATATTTCAGAATATTTGTAAGTAAATGCTATATTAGAAGATATGAGTATATTGGGAAATTTGATCCTAGAAGTGATGAAGGAATATTTCTTGGTTATTCATCTAAATGTAAGGCATATAAATCTTTTCACAAGAGATTGCAGAAAATTGTTGAGAGTGCAAATGTGAAAATTGATGAACAATTGATAAACACCTCGGTACAGAATGAAGATCCAGTTGCACTGGTATCATCTAAAAATTCCACAGTAACTAAAGAACAATAGCGAACAAAGACACCCCGACATGTAAGATTGAACCACTCTGAAGATTAGATAATTGGGAACAAGTATCAAGGAGTTATGACTAGAGGAAGACTAGCAAGTGAAGAGGAATGTCTTATTTTTCAAATTGAACTAGCATCAATTAATGAGGCATGTGAAGATAAACACTGGATTAAAGCTATGGAAGAAGAATTAGAAGAATTTGAAAATAATAACACATGGACATTAGTTCCTTGGCCTAAAGACACAAATGTAATTGGAACTAAATGGGTATTTAGAAACAAACTTAATGAAGATGGTAAAGTGATCAGAAATAAAGCAAGACTAGTGTGTAAGGGATATTCATAGAAAGAAGGAATTGAATACAACGAAACCTTTGCACCAGTAGCTATAATTGAGGCAGTCAGATTATTCTTGGCTTTTGCAACACACAAGAACTAAAAGGTATATCAAATGGATATTAAATGTGCATTTCTGAATGGAGAACTTGAAGAAGAAGTTTATATTGAACAACCTGATGGATTTTCTTTGATAGATAACAAAGAAATGGTTTGCAGGTTAAGGAAAGCTTTGTATGGGTTGAAGCAAGCTCCAAGAGCTTGGTATGCTAGATTGGACAAATATCTTTTGAAGATTGGTTTTTCTAAAGGTAATGCTGACAACAACTTATACTATAAAGTAACTAATGATGACATCTTGTTTATAGAATTTTTTGTTGATGATATAATCTTTGGAGGAGAAGATGGATTATGTAAAGACTTTTCTAATGAGATGCAACAAGAATTTGAAATGTCTATAATTGGAGAGATAAAATTCTTTTTAGGATTGCAGATCTCATAGACTGATAAAGGTATATTCTTGAGTCAATCTAAGTACTTGAAGGAGTTACTAAGGAAATTTGGCATGGAAAACTCTAAACAGATAAGCACACCTATGACTACAACAAATAAATTATCTTTGAAGGATGAATCAGCACCTATTAATCCGACAAGATACAAGTCTATGATAGGAGGTCTACTATATTTGACAAAAACAAGACCTGATATTATGAATGCAGTATGTATTGTTCCAATATTTTAGAGTAATCCTAAAGAAAATCATGAGTCAGCAATAAAAAGGATTTTCCAGTACTTACAAGGCACTACAAATCTTGGCTTATGGTATCCTAGAGATGAAAACTTTGAATTATGTGCATACACAGATACAAATTGGGTAGGAGATGTGGATGACAAAAAAAACACCACCGGCAGAGCATTTTTTCTTGGAAGCAAATTAATTTCTTGGTTGATTAAGAAACAAAGTTACACATCTTTATCAATAGTAGAATTAGAATATGTTGCAGCAGCAACTAACTGTACATAGGTATTATGGCTTAAACAAATGTTGTAGGACATAAAGGTAAAATGCAAGGAACCTATAAGTATCTATTGTGATAATAGAGTAGCAATTGATATATCTAAGAATCCGATACTACATTCTAAAACTAAACATGTTTCTATCAAACTGAATTCTCTAAAAGAGAATGTTGAATCAAAAGAAGTAAAACTGGTTTATGTGAATACTAAAGAACAGATTGTAGATATTTTCACTAAGCCTTTGCCTAAGGAAACTTTTGAATATCTTAGAGATCAGCTTGGGTCATACCTCCACCGATAGAGACTTAGAAAGTTGATGTTTCTCATCAATTGACAGATATAGCAGACAAATCTTTTATTCTAGCTTTGATGAGGTGAGCTACTTCTCAGGTGGAGTAGTTGGTATACTGAATGAGTTGGTATTTTGTATTTGAACCTAGTTTTTGTATTACTTTGGCATTTGTTGTCAAAGGGGAAGAGATTGATATGGAAAAGCACATGTTATTCCTAGGGGGAGAGACTTTATCCCTTGGGAAGAGATTGTTATCTTGGGAGAGACCTTTTACTCTCTGTATCTGAATTTTGATTTCTGGTTATGATCTCTTTTGGGAGATTGTTGGTTTTTGGTATTTGGCATTTCTATTTTGGCACTTTGATGGTTTTTCCATCTTGTGTTGCCATCAATGCCAAAGGGGGAGATTGTTGGTATTTTGGATATGTTGATATGGTTTTGTCATTGACATCAACACTTATCAACTCTAGTCAACCTACTGGCACTTGGAGAATTGGCAATGTTCATCGGCAAGCAAGTGACTTATGCACGGTCACCTGTATCTGGTTCATCAACAGGATATATTGTTCACTAGCACTTGGAATGACATGAAGAATACTTGGTTATGTCGAGAACATTTTTTGGACACTTTGTCTTGGAGATTTATTCATTGGTATATTTGAGTTTGCATATTTGTTGTTATCGGCAAATAGGTCCAGGGTAAGCACCGACAGGCTTATCTATTCCAAATCAGCACGACACGCTATAGAGATAATTTATTATTATTGTAAATACACTAAGCCAACATGTTGTATCAGATATTGCATCGGTTATTATTTTACCTGTAAATTATTTTATTATAATTTCTTTTGTAAAAGCTAACCTACACATTTTGGTCCTAGGGTTTGGTATATATGTAAGATCTTATTTGTAAGATCAGTGTATGAATATAAGGAAGTGCGAATAAGGTATATGCAAGAATAAGAAGAGATATACATGCAGACATCATTTGAAGGTGAAGAAAGGTTTTTGTGAAGGCAATCAGAACTACACTAGTATTGAATCCAGCATATGAAGATGCTATTTTAAGAAGTACATCATTATTGGATTTAACCATCCAATTGTAGTCAGTGTGACTCCCATTTGTGTTTGAGCAGTGAGCTCTAGGTGCTTGGCCTTTTTGCATGTGCAGACCCCATTTCTATACACATACTATCTGCAGTAGTATCATCTAGTTGTGGGTAAGGTTTCCCACCGTGGTTTTTCCTCTTATAGGGTTTCCACATACAAACATTGGTGGTATGTGTTGTGGATGTTATTGTCTTTCTGTTTCATGCATTAATCTTTACCGGTACTTTAATTAACTGATAAACTGTCTACCGACATAAATTTTGGTTTACCGGTATTAAGCATTAAGTTTTGGTTAAGTTAATTTTGGTTTGAATTTATTGACAACTAATTCACCCCCCTCTCAGTTGTCTCTAGGACCTAACATATCATTGAGATTCGTCACTTCTCATTAATGTCTTCTTTGATTTGAAAAGGTGGTCAAATATGTGGCCTTGATTTTTCTCTTCAAAGCTACTCTTTCTTTTATAAAATTATATTCAAATTTGTTTCTGTCATTCTAGAGAGATATTAAATGAGAAAATCTCCTATGAGATTGGGTTTCCCCCATGACCTTTCTTTGATTTTGGCAATTTTTTTGGCAAGTTGACGAAGATGGAGTTAAACAAGATCTTTATCACTAAAAATAGCTAAGGAAAAGTATGTTTCTTAGTGGTCCTTTTTTATGCTAAATTTAGCATATTCTAAGCATATTTTGGGGTGACTTGCTAGAAAAATTTGACATGAGGGAGTAAATATGGATGTTTATCCAATTTAATGAATGTTTAGCTTCCAATTCAAGTTTTCTACTTCAATTATATCCTTTCTTCTTTGTTGAAATATATTGAAGTTTTTAAGGCAGTCTCTAGAGGGTGGATTTTGCACGGTCTGGGTAGTGCACCGAGTATTATGGTGATGCAAGAACATCCCTAGGTCTTGGCAATCTTGCATCACCCAAAAATATTTCCTTTCAGTTTCTTTGATCAGTTTAGTAGTTTTGTTTCTGAGAGTTACCAGATACCTTGGTGTTGATCATTTCTCTTATGGATCTAGATTTGAACTTTATTCTTGTTCATCTTTCTTGTTCTAGATATGTGTCTCATTTGGATCTCTTTCCAAAAAGTTATTTCTTCTAGATTGGCTGGCAATTTTCTATTTCCCCTAGATACTTGAGCTTAATGGCTAGTTGGTGTCCCTGGATCTTGTGGAGCTAACTTATTATGTATGGGATGATCTTTGATGCCCGGGTGACCCTCTTGTTGGTCCGCACTTCATGGTGATTCTTTTCTAGAGGATTTTTATCTCATCTTTGGGGCACCCTATCTACACATTTCATTTTCCATTTTATTGGGAATGTGATCTTTCTAGGCTGACCCAAATGTTCCCGAATGCTATATAAAGATGTATTTGATCATAGAAGATAAGATATGGAAGATATAAAATAGTAGATTATAATTTGAATCCAATGTTTGCTTCCAGATTGATGCATATGGATGTATTTTTATAATATGACAGTTGCCTGTATGTAAACCAAATGTTACTGGTGAATCAATGAATTGATCCACACTTGATCTTGTATTCTCTCTCTCTCTCTCTCTCTCTCTCTCTCTCTCTCTCTCTCTCTCTCTCTTGTGTTGTTTTGATCTTTCTACATGGACTAGACTTCCTCTTTGGGGATCCTCATATCCATGGCTGCCCTAATTGGTATAAGAGTGAAGGTTCATCCTATTGAATTTTTTTGTAGGGTGGCAGATTGTGGATCCATCTTGCAACTAAAAAGGACTTGCTCCTATGGCCCAAAGAGGTAATGTGAGAGGTGGAAACCAAAGAGATGTTGATCTAGCAATGATGGACATATGAGACAGATTGTGTCTTGTTTGGATGCTATTGAGACCATGTAGAGAAGAGGTCGACATAGTGAGGATGTAAGTGATGAAGAAGAAGAACAAAATTCTAAAATGAAACATGGAGGTAAACTGGAGTTGGTGCAAGATGATGAAAGATTGATTAGAGATTTGAGAAATGAGAGTGGTAAACCACACTTTAACCCACTAGAGTATAGCAGTAAGTTAGATTCAGATGAGCTGATAGATTGGATTACTGAGATGGAGAAATACTTTGATTTTTAGGGTACCGGTGAGGAGAAGAAGGTAAAAGTTTCTTTCACAAATTTGAAGGGACATGCTTCCTTGTGGTGGGAACATTTGCAGACTAATAGATAGAGGTGTAGACACCCAAAAATGGTCAACGCTTGTGAGGTCATACTTTAACATTTGCGCATTGCCTCATTTTAGGTTTTTCCGTCACATTAACATTTCTCCTATGTCACGCACTTGGTCTTTATCATTTGCGAACATCGAGTCATTCTTCTATATTCTTCAATCATCTCGTCCTCAAATTTGGTCTTGTCGACAACATTATCCAGTCATGATTTTGATCGATTTTATCTTGTTGCATCAATGTGCGTGCTAATTTGTCATCATTTTGGACATCGTCAATTCTAATTAGGGTTTTGTCCTCTTTTCAATCTTGTCATCATGCGATCGATTTGTCATCAATCGTTGTCATTGTTTGATCTTGTCATTTTGCGATCGATTTGTCATCGATCGTGGTCATTTTCAATCTTGTCGTCTTGCAATCTATTTTGTCATTGATCATTTCGCTATCATTGTCTGTCTCAATTATGTCAATTTGGATCAATTTGTCATTGTTCCTCGTCAATTGGCGCATTTAATCAAGTCATTTATCACATTGGTCATTTATCAATCCAAAATCAAATCAAATCGAGTCAATTATCAAATCAAGACCTAATTTGTCTTCCTTGCATTTCTTCTAAGGTTTTATGATTTATTCATTTAACCTAATTTGTCATTTCTTCCTCTAGGTTAAATTATTTATTTATTTATCCTAGGTCTTCGTGTCGCAATTAAATGTTTCATTTGATTGGCTAATTAATTATTCCTCTTTTTGTGAATTAATTAATAAATGAAAATTTATTAATTCATTTACCTAATTTCTCCTAACTCCTAATTTTCTAATTTTTCATTCCCTCTTTGTGAATTAATTGATAAATGAGAAATTATTAATTAATTCACTATGTTCCTATTTTCCTCATTTCTAATTTTCTAATTTCCTATAATTTCATTATTTTCCTAATTCCTAATTTCCACCTATTTTCTAATTTTCTAATTCAAATTCCACCTAATTAACTTGTCTCTAGTTCTCCCTATTTTTGTGCTTCATGCGTCATACTCTTGACATAGCAATTTGTCATAGAATTTCTCTTGACATAGCAATTTGTCATAGAATTTGTCTTGACATAGCAATTTGTCATAGAATCTGTCATAAAATTGTCATAAGCCTCTTTGCATAGCAACATGTCATAACTTTGCTATTCTTGATTTGAATTTCTATTCGAATCATTATCATGCTAATTTGTCCATTTCTCCAATTTCTCTATAAACTGGATGATCTTCATCAATCAAATCCTTAATTCCGATCAGACTAATGAACTTATGCTTCTAGTACTCTTGAGCCTTTTCATCAATCTTGCTTTCAATTGTATGTGCACTTGTAGGTGAGATCCACAAATCCATTGAAGAGGAAAGAAGAACAATGGAGCCGCATGGAAGGAGCATTCAAGTCTGCATTTGGTTTGCATAATCTTTCATTTTGAATGCTTTGTTTTCATATCTCTATTGAGTGTGCTTAGGATTAGGTTCTTTTGCAATGAGTGTTCTCATGATTGAGTTATCATGTCTAGTGTTTTGTTTCTATTGTTTTGATGATTCCTAATTCTGATGCTACAAGAGGAAAGGAAAGGATAAAATTAAATCTTAGGATTGGACGGTGAGTAAGTTGAAGGTGATGTTTTTCTTGACGGATTACCAAGTAAATTTATTCAGGAGATTGCAGAATCTGAAGCATAAAGAATCTAGTGTGAAGAAGTACACCAAGAAGTTCTACAAGTTGAATATCAGATCTGGACATGCTGAAGATGAAGTTGAGTAGATTGTGAGGTATGTTAATGGTTTAAGAATGTCTATACAAGATGGGATTAGTATGGTATAATTGCAAAGTGTGGAAGAAGTTTATCAGTATGCCCTAAAAGTTGAAGAAAGATTGAATAAGAGGTATGAGCAGAGACTAAAGGGAAGAGGAAGAAGATTTTAGAGAGGTAGAGCTTTTACCAAAGGTGGTAGATCATTTTTGGAATAGAATAACGACAATGAAGAAGATAAGAGTGATGAAAATTCAAACCGAAGGAACAAAGGAAATTACTACTGGAATGAGGGTCTCAGGAGAGATGATAAGAGAAAGTTTACTAGAACCTATTTCAAGTGTGGTGGAGAAAGACACCAAGCTTTTGAATGTAGATAAGGGAATAAGAGGACTAAGAATGGTGGAAGAACCTCTTTTATAGAAGAAGAACCCACTAGATCATTGAATGAACTAAAGGATGGTGAAGATTTGATGATAAGATTTGAGGACTAGATACTTGGAAGAGATACTAAGTTCGCCATGGGGAGATTTCCATGGGGACTAATGCTTGGCTGCCCTGAGAAGTGAGTACCGTGGAGGGGAGCCCATGGGGTCAAGCATCTATGTATTCTCCTTGAATCTCATAATGAGTCTACCTCTCAAGTACCTAATGTCTTTGCCTACCATAAGAAATGTGGAAATGAGCATGAGTGTCTTGAGTCTAAGTTGTAATATCTTGTATTCTTTGCTTGTCAAAAGTTGAATTGCATCCCACTTCAAAAAGCAAAACAAAATTTATTCCAAACAAGATTTAAACACAAGAGACATTCATCCAACAAAAGTTCAACAAGGTTCAAAACACATCTTCCAACATGGCTGTCAAACATTGTTCAAAATCTTGTCTCAACATGCATGTCACTTGCATTTAGGTTCATCCTAGGTTGCATTTTGCAAAAATTCATTGTCAAGTACCAAGGTTAGGTGTCACCTAAGTCATACTCCTTTGCATATCAATAAGAGTCATCCATTTGCATGTGTCCTCTTGTATTAAAGTCATACCATTGTCATACATTTATATTTGCATACCCTAAGTCTCTTCATTAAGCTTGAGTCATTATCATATCATATTAGGGTCATTATCATAGCAATTGTCCCTTTGCATATAGTGTCAAAGCTAGGTTTTGTCATACTTGAGTAATCCAAATCTTTGATAAACCCTAAGTCATTGTTAAGAAGTCTAGACCTTGTCAACCTTTTGTCCTTTTGTCATCAATATCATTTCGTCAAACCTAGCTTAGTATCCAAGCATATAGGGGAGACATTGTCATCTTGTCCTTTGTCAATTAAGTCCTTTTGTCCTTTGAGGTCTAGACATCATTTCAATTTCCTAAGGGTCTCTTTTAGATTTGCATTCCAAAAAGTTTGTCAAAATCTCAAAAAACAACCAAAAAAATAGATTTGCATTTTCATCTATTTAGTTTGCATTTAGTTGCATATCATATATTATCCTTGAAAAATTCCAAAAATATTGCATTTGCATAGTGACATGTCTATTGAAACAAGGTTTCAAGCACCAATGATAAAAAAAAGTTTGACATATCAACCGACAATGCAATCACACTTCTATCCAACCCAACAACAAGGCTATATTGATCAAACTCTTTATGATGAAACGAGTCTCCAAATACAAAAACTAGAGGAGAAACTAGCGCAAGAACAAGAGATTTTGGAACAAAGAGTGAAAAACATTTCAAAGAATAGATCACAAATGTCCAAAATGTTTTGAAAATTTCCAGGTCAAAATCCAAATATCGAGCCAATTGATGTAAGATCTCTTCTTGAACGATCAGACATACCAGCTCTCCTCTCCCAAATAGAGATGATGAAACAATTTCAAGAAAGGAGACAACATCAATTTCAACATTATGTGCCTCCACAACCAGAACAAGAAGGTGTTTACTATCAATCAGACTTTCAACCAATGCAACCAATGGTCCAATTTCAACAATATGTCCAACCAACAATACAATGTCAACAAGTGGTTCAACCAATGGTGGAATATCAACAAGTTCAATCAACATATCAATGTCAACAACCCCAACCAAACATTCAAAAACAAAGGTTGCAACACACACCAACCCAAGTTTCAAACATGTCAGAACAATTGAACCAAGTCCAATATCAAAACACGACATTAGATCGGAACCAACTCCTTGCCAAACAAGTTCAAATTCTAGATACAACCATGACAAAACCTCGAAAGAAAGGTGGCTTTATTGCAATGATCTTAAGGAAACTACCAAGTGAGTTCTTTGAGGAAGATAAAGATAATACAATTATGTCTAGCAATGCCTCATCCCCCCACAAAAAAATTGACTCTCCAGTGGCATCTATCCCTACACCTTTAGAAGTTTCACAAGAACCTTCTATATTGTCCTCATCAAATAATACACCCAAGGATGAAATTATCCAAGAGCTATCCATAATTTATTGCCAAGATAATCCAACTCATGATGCACATCCTTGTCATGTTTTAGAAATACAAGACCCAATGCCATCATGCACTTTATTACCATTACCTGTTTTAGAGGACCCCCTTCAAAGTCCCTCTTCCTCATGTTCAAGCATTGATTCCTTCCCAGAATCCATCACAAATGTTCAAAGTGCATTTCCTTCATGCCAAAGCATTGCTTCCTTGTCAGAATCCCCTAGGCATATCCGAAGTCCAACCCCATGTCAAGAGGATAATTTAGAGCACGAAGAAATGAGTCCTAAAGCAAATCAAGATCAAGATCCTGAAACCTTATCATCCCATCCAATTGTTGACCAGGATCTCATCTTCCTAGACACTCATGATGATTCCCCTATTCTTGTCCATCCTATCCAAAGTCCTATTGATACTCCCTTCCTTGAGAAAGATCAAGATATCCTAGTCCATCCAATCCCAAACGATCCCATTCCATTCCAAGAACAAAATGTCCTTTCAAATCCCATTGACATTCCAGATATCCCTTCCATCCTTTCCGATGATCCCATTGAAAGTCTAGAGCAAAGCACCTTTAAAGAGGATTCCAATGATCTTCCTCTTTGTCAAGATCAAATTATTCCTTCAGATCCTCCACAAGATCCTTTTGTTCCTCCATCTCCATGTCCTAATCCCGCATATCCACTCCATGATCGCATTTCTTTTGACGATCCCATTATTTCTCCCATTCCATCTCTTGAAGAACCTGTCATTGAACCATGTCCACTACACAATCCTAGTCTCTCTTGTGATCCTGATCCCCCTAATGATCCTAATCCCACTCATGATTCTAATGTGTTAGTGCAAGATGTTCATAAACCCTCGACATGCATAATGGGTTCTTCCTCTTTGGTTCAATCCAATCCACTTCAAGATCTCATTATTTCTCTCATATCATATCCACCTCATAATGGACTCGCGTCTTCTTCCCACAGAAAAGAGTCTCCTACAAGTCAAGATATTGATAAAGGCAAAGGAGTAGACCTTCACAAGAAAGAACCCCTTCATATCAAAGAGTATACTAATGGTCATGGCTACAGAGCTCACACTCAAGGTGTTGGTATCCCTTCAAAGTCAAAATCCAAATGTCCACCTTCCCCATCATCGCTCCCATCCATTCTAGGTCCCTATATCCCTCCATCTCCTATGCAAGGTCAGCAAAGGCACACACCCTTGAGTAAATTCCATCCACACCAACATTCATTCCCTCTTCCAAGCAATTTGGATGCCAAGTATAAGTATAAGCATCATAAGTCTAGCAATCCACATGTATTCAAAGATCAACATGTCCAATCTAATCGACATGTCAAAACAAAGAACAATATGATCTATAAAGAAAAATAAATATCCAAAAGGCCACAAAGGCCCACTGAGCAAAATAAAGCAAAGTCAAACTATATATGGGTTCCTAAATCCTTTGTGCAACAAATGCACTCCAAGGAACCACAAAAGCATGAAAAATCAAAAACCATGTGGATCCCCAAGAAGCTCCTTGAAGCACAAAAATAACAACCTATACTGGCATCCAAAATTGTTGTTCCTCCATCCAAATCACCCAAGTCTATTCCTCCATCACCTTCTTCATCTGTTTTGGGCCCTTATGTCCCAAAATCCCAAGCCTTTCTTCCATCAAAATCTCAATATCCAAAATACATCTTTCCTCCATTAGTCCATCACCCGTCAAGGTGTGTGCCAATGTCGATCTTGCCAACATTTCCATCCAGTGAAGCCCAATTCTTCCAATACCCTATCTATTATCCAATGCATATTTTCCATCCTTCCATCCCTTTGATCCAATCCTTTGCATAAATCCTCACCTTAGTTCCATCTCATTTTCCATGTCCTTATCCTACCAACGTCTTTGAGCATACTTTTAAAGGCTACTATCCAAATAAAAAGATGCTTGAGTCCTTCTTCCATCCCCTATCATGTGTCCATCTTTTCTTGAAAAAGTCAAAAAAGAAAAAAAAGTGAAAAAAAGAAAGACAAAAGAAAAACAAATAAAGAAAAATAATTCGTCCACTGGTGAAAACCTGGCAAACAGGCACCTTGGGCAAGTACCATGGTGAAAACCTGGCAAACAAGCATCATGCGTAATTTATGAACTTCTTGCACACTACACTTGGGGGCAGGTTTTCTCCTTCATATCCTATTTCCCTTCTTTATCCTATCATACCATGTCATTATCCTTCATATCCTATTTCCTTTCATTATCCTATCATACCATGTCATTATCCTTCATATCCTATTGCCCTTCACTATCCTATCACGTCATTACCCTTCATATCTTATTGTCCCCCATGTCCATTTCCCCTTTCCACCTTTGATCTTGACAAGGCTGAGGATCATCATGAGCATCATGCATCTTGTTTGCAGCTTTTAGTCTATCATAGTTTTTGGTCATTTATCCATTTGCTTATTATAACTTTTCATCCATATTCCCTGTCTTATTGCAACTTTCTACCACTATCCCTTAGCCTACCCTGACCTTCTGTCCATGTCCTTTATCCATTCTTGGTCTTGCTTATTCTATCCATATCTTAACACTATCCATACACTCTTTTTCGTTCCTTGATCTTGATCTGACATAAGGACACAAAATTTAAACATGGTTTCAGAAACCTCTTGACATGTCCCTCATGCCATTTCACTGCTTTACATTGTCATATCCAATCTCTTGTCCCATCACGCAATAGCCCTTGAAAATTGCATCCGTGTTGTCTCCATAATAAAAGGCCTTTATCTTCCCTCTATCCACCAACATTTCAGCAAGCCTATTTATTCACCTATCATATTCCTTTCCTTGCTAGACACTGGGGGCAAAATCTCTAAAAAAGTCAAAAAAATTGAAAAATGTCCTGAAAAAAGTCTTAAAAATTGAAAAATGTCATGAAAAAATCTCATAAAAATTGAAAAATGTCCTGAAAAAAATCCTAAAAATTGGAATAATGTCCTAAAAAAAAAATCATAAAAATCGAATAATGTCCTGAAAAAAATCCTAAAAATTGGAATAATGTCCTGAAATAATCCATAAAAATCAAATAAAGTCCTGAAAAAAGAACAAAAAAATTATAAAATTCACAAAAACACGCATTTTGCAATAATGATTCCCTTTGTGCATCGACAGATCACTGAGCCTTCATCCAACGACACTCACAATCCATTTCACCCTGTGCTTTAATGAAATCATGCATAAACAGATGAACTTTTTCAATCAAAATCAAACATTCAAACTGATCACAATTGTCATCTCAATCGAATATCAGTATCCAAATCATTTGTCCTTGTTCCTATTATCATGGGTCTTATACAGGGTGTGGTATACTCGAAACCAGACTGTGTCCTGTCTTAGACGGGGTACCACATTTCCTGAAACCAGACAGCATGATCGTCGTATCAGCACTTTCAACTTTTGACAATGAAGATCAAGATGTTTGTTTGATTTGTTGGAGTTTGTGCATCTTATCTTTTTAATTGATTTATCTTTGGCTTCGATCATGTTCCTATGTTGCTCGATGATGTCACTGAGTGATTTAGAGTGACCAGGATGGTTCATGATCCCTTTCTTTTTTGATTATGATTGTCATTTGTCTGTGATGTGTCTGTCTTTTGCAAAAAGGGTTGCATTTCAGCTCTGGCCTTCAATGCCATGATGCTACGCATCCATTTTGCTACATAAAAATAAAGGTTCTCACCTACAAAGTGCATTACTAAAAGCAAGTTTTTCGTCATCTCTAATTGTCCTCTGTCTCATGTTCTTCTTACTAACACTTCTTCCATCCGGTCGGATAGTCAATTTGGTCTAGTGCTCCGATATCTCCACACATGTTGCATCCTGCATCCATTTGGTTAGTACATTTGCATTCCATCACATATTACATCAAGCATTTTATACATTTCATTTCATAAATACATCAAAAAAAAATACATAAAAATACATCCATACATGTTCATAAACCAGTGCATAAGTCATCCATACATGCAAAAAACATAAGTCATAACATATTGCATCCATCATATCGATGCATATCATATCACATATCATAATAATGTCAGAGTACAAAATCGGACTGTCTATCCTAAGTATGGCCCGCAGGCTGACTACAAAATGTCAAACTACATAATGTCCACTGTCTATCATAAGGAGTACGTGCCTCTGTCACTGGGTGCTCCCTCTATCCTCCTAATCCCTGCCATGTCTCACAGATGATGTCCCTCCTGGTCCTGGCTGTGGTGGTCTCATCGATCCACTCACTCCTATGCTGCTCAATGACCTCCGAGAGCATGACCTGCTCTCTGTCCTCGATCGTTCTCGATATGAAGGTGCTCTCCACTCTGGTCGAACTGCACTCTCATATAGTGTCCTCCAGTATAGTTTCTCCTCTCCGATCTCTACCAGCATCTGTGCCATCTCCCGTGCACTGGCATCCCTAATCGACCCAATGAACTCAGTGACTCTCTGTCCCTCTCACTGTGCCTGAGCTAGTGTTGTATCTCGTTCTGTCCTCAAAATGGCGTTCTGTCTCTCCAATGTCGCAATATAATCCTGCTGGCTCGCTATGGTATCCCTGCACATGTCCATCTCCTCTGTCCTAGCTGTCTCTGGCTCTATAGGAATATCCTACAATGTCTCCTGATCCGCTACGTCTGGCTCCTCATTGTCCTCCCCACCATCATCTCCCTCATCCTCCTCATCACCTCCATCAGCTCCGTCCTCATCTCCATCATCCTCATCCTCATCACCCTCATCATCCTCCTTGTCCTCACCATCTCCCTCCTCCCCTGTGAGTGGGAAGTCCTCCTATCTCCTCGGTACTAGAATGTCCGGATCGGTCAAAGGCACTGGTCGTCATCCTGCAAACCATGTCTCATACTCCTCTGTAGTCCCAGCATCTACCACATCTAGCATCCAATCCCACTATCTTTGCTGTAATTGTGCAAAGTCGGCATATGCTATGTGTGGCTGAATCATACTCCTCCACTGACTCGTCTCTCGGTGAGATTGGGCAAAGCATGCAGTCCTCCAAGGTACATCCTGTGTCTCTCCAAACTGTCATCTGACCCTCTCTGGCAGGTACAACTCAATCACTCTCTGGCGATTCACTGGTCACCCAATCAAGTACCTCTCCTGTCTGCAATATGGTAGCTCATCCTGATCATCTGACCATCCAGGGCAATCTCGATATGGCCTCCATATGAACTCTCTCAGTCTGTCTAGCTCATGTCACTAGTATAATATGTATCCAAAAGGACCCTATCTCAGTGCTCCCCCATAGCTATACACATATGGTCGGTGTGGTACAACCTGTCTCTCTATAATCAGTCGACATATGGCAATATGCTCAAATGCCCATACCTGAAGCAATGTGACTCCACAACTCAACGTCTGCACTCCCTGATATGCTATCTGATGCAGCTGGAAATACAACATAGCAAGTACACATGGTCCCCACATGTACACTGTCCCCTCTGTCACCATCTGCTCTAATACTCTTCCCCAGCCAATAGGGAATCCATGTCCTCGTCTATCACCTGCTAGAAGACATGCTATCACAACTGCTATCACCACACATCGCTGCTCATACTCTCCTGCCATAGTCTCCTAGCGGATCTCCCTCTCGACAATGTCCAGATCATCTACATCACACTCAAACAGTCTACACAATGCATCTCTACCTATCACTGGGTCATATTCTATCATCTCCCCATGTATCGAAATGCGGAGGATGCGCCATACATCCTCTAGAGTCACCATCGCCTCGCCAGTCGCCAAATGGAATGAGGAGGTCTCCGAGTGCCATCGCTCTGCCAATGTGGTAAGTAATCCTGTGTTTGCCCTAATCTCGGGCATGTATGTGATGTAATATATCCCTAGTCCAGCTAATGTGTCTCTCTCTGTGCTCCTGAGTCTATGTCATAGCATGAAACAGTCAAGTCGATTCTCCCGCGTGATCAATGGATACTGTCGACTCTGCATCACAATCGGGGCATCTTTTTGTCAGTTTTAGGGTTTGCTCCTATGGGTTGCATATCCTCTTTTTCGTGTCCAAATTAGGGTGTTTTTCATCTACATTGACCTATCCTACCTTTCTCCCCTTTTGTTAGGTCATTTGCATGTAGTTTCGAATCAAAAGTGAGTCATTTTTGGACTCTTGTGCCTGTGTAAGAGAAACTGCACTTGTGTCAGGTAAATTGCGCTTGTGTCTTCCTACACAAGCGCAGAACAACTGACACAAGTGCAGGATTAGATGACACAAGCGTAGAAGTCATCATTTGCCTCCCCTGTGGGCCCCGCAATGTCCCGTAAGTCATCAAAATTCATGAAATTCAAAACATGGGTTTTCGAGATACATACCGCTGCTCCTGCATCCTCCGGTCATCTGAATGTGCGTACACGTTCTCCGAGGTGATCTGCCCTTGGAATGTTCACCATCTCTCTGCACGTGTCCTTGTCCAGAGCAACAAATCCTCCTCTTTAGCTAGTGCAAATGAGCAATTTTCACCCTTTTGGTCTCATTTATAGCTCTTTGTCATTGCATAGATGGACGTGCGTCTTCTCCATCTTATGTTGGTCGCGGTCTTGTGCACCTTAAATTTCTTGTCCTTCATGCATCCGATCTCCGATTGTCAGTCCGTTCGATCCTATCATTTTTATCGATCAATTGGCCTCTTTTCTGCATGTTTCCGGCCAATTCCTCGAGGGGGCATGCATATGTCATTATCATTGTCTGGGGCATTTTCATTATTGTTCTTTGAAACAACGCTTAAAATCGCATTGTCTCAAAGAGGGGCAAAATGTAGACACCCAAAAATGGTCAACGCTTGCGAGGTCATACTTTAACATTTGCGCATTGCCTCATTTTAGGTTTTTGCGTCACATTAACATTTCTCCTATGTCACGCATTTGGTCTTTATCATTTGCGAACATTGAGTCATTCTTCTATATTCTTCAATCATCTCGTCCTCGAATTTGGTCTTGTCGACAACATTATCCAGTCATGATTTTGATCGATTTTATCTTGTTGCATCAATGTGCATGCTAATTTGTCATCATTTTGGACATCGTCAATCCTAATTAGGGTTTTGTCCTCTTTTCAATCTTGTCATCATGCGATCGATTTGTCATCGATCGTTGTCATTGTTCGATCTTGTCATTTTGCGATCGATTTCTCATCGATCGTGGTCATTTTCAATCTTGTCATCTTGCAATCTATTTTGTCATCGATCATTTCACTATCATTGTCTGTCTCAATTATGTCAATTTGGATCAATTTGTCATTGTTCCTCGTCAATTGGTGCATTTAATCAAGTCATTTATCACATTGGTCATTTATCAATCCAAAATCAAATCAAATCGAGTCAATTATCAAATCAAGACCTAATTTGTCTTCCTTGCATTTCTTCTAAGGTTTTATGATTTATTCATTTAACCTAATTTGTCATTTCTTCCTCTAGGTTAAATAATTTATTTATTTATCCTAGGTCTTCGTGTCGCAATTAAATGTTTCATTTGATTGGCTAATTAATTATTCCTCTTTTTGTGAATTAATTAATAAATGAAAATTTATTAATTCATTTACCTAATTTCTCCTAACTCCTAATTTTCTAATTTTTCATTCCCTCTTTGTGAATTAATTGATAAATGAGAAATTATTAATTAATTCACTAAGTTCCTATTTTCCTCATTTCTAATTTTCTAATTTCCTATAATTTCATTATTTTCCTAATTCCTAATTTCCACCTATTTTCTAATTTTCTAGTTCAAATTCCACCTAATTAACTTGTCTCTAGTTCTCCCTATTTTTGTGCTTCATGCGTCATACTCTTGACATAGCAATTTGTCATAGAATTTCTCTTGACATAGCAATTTGTCATAGAATTTGTCTTGACATAGCAATTTGTCATAGAATCTATCATAAAATTGTCATAAGCCTCTTTGCATAGCAACATGTCATAACTTTGCTATTCTTGATTTGAATTTCTATTCGAATCATTATCATGCTAATTTGTCCATTTCTCCAATTTCTCTATAAACTGGATGATCTTCATCAATCAAATCCTTAATTCTGATCAGACTAATGAACTTATGCTTTTAGTACTCTTGAGCCTTTTCATCAATCTTGCTTTCAATTGTATGTGCACTTGTAGGTGAGATCCACAAATTCATTGAAGAGGAAAAAAGAACAATGGAGCCGCATGGAAGGAGCATTCAAGTCTGCATTTGGTTTGCATAATCTTTCATTTTGAATGCTTTGTTTTCATATCTCTATTGAGTGTGCTTAGGATTAGGTTCATTTGCAATGAGTGTTCTCATGATTGAGTTATCATGTCTAGTGTTTTGTTTCTATTGTTTTGATGATTCCTAATTCTGATGCTACAAGAGGAAAGGAAAGGATAAAATTAAATCTTAGGATTGGACGGTGAGTAAGTTGAAGGTGATGTTTTTCTTGATGGATTACCAAGTAAATTTATTCAGGAGATTGCAAAATCTGAAGCATAAAGAATCTAGTGTGAAGAAGTACACCAAGAAGTTCTACAAGTTGAATATCAGATCTGGACATGCTGAAGATGAAGTTGAGTAGATTGTGAGGTATGTTAATGGTTTAAGAATGTCTATACAAGATGAGATTAGTATGGTATAATTGCAAAGTGTGGAAGAAGTTTATCAGTATGCCCTAAAAGTTGAAGAGAGATTGAATAAGAGGTATGAGCAGAGACTAAAGGGAAGAGGAAGAATATTTTAGAGAGGTAGAGCTTTTACCAAAGGTGGTAGATCATTTTTGGAATAGAATAACGACAATGAAGAAGATAAGAGTGATGAAAATTCAAACCGAAGGAACAAAGGAAATTACTACTGGAATGAGGGTCTTAGGAGAGATGATAAGAGAAAGTTTACTAGAACCTATTTCAAGTGTGGTGGAGAAAGACACCAAGCTTTTGAATGTAGATAAGGGAATAAGAGGACTAAGAATGGTGGAAGAACCTCTTTTATAGAAGAAGAACCCACCAGATCATTGAATGATCTAAAGGATGGTGAAGATTTGATGATAAGAAAAGCCCTATGCCATAATGAGATATATGAGGAACCATTGCAAAGGAAGAATTTGTTTTGGACAATATGTAAGGTGCAAGGTAAGTGTTGTAAGGTTATTATTGATAGTGGCAGTTTAGATAATTTGCCCTCAGAGGAGATGGTGAATAAGATGAAGTTGCAGAGGTTGAAACACCATAAACCCTACCAGATAGCATAGATTTGGGATGATCATAAGATCTTAGTAAGTGAGAAATGTTTGGTTAAGTTGAAGATAGGAGAATACTATGATGAAGTTCTATGTGATATTATGCCTATGGATGTTTGCCACATTTTGTTGGGAAGGCCCTGGTAGTATGATAGATAGGTTATGAATGATGGGAGAAGGAATATCTATACTATTGCTGCAAATGGGAGGAAGAAAACTTTTTTTCCATTGGAGGAACCCTTGAGAAGTAATATATGCACAAGTGTCAAAATCTAGTTGGACGATGGGAGAAAGTGTTTGTATGGGTTGAAGAGTGAAAATGTGTGTTATGTGTTGATACCTAAAGAACCTGATTTGAAACTAGAGGAATATCAACAAGTGGAGATAAAAGAATTGTTGATAGAGTATGAAGACATTGTTGGCAATTTGGAGGAATTGATTGTGTTTCATTGATGTTTTGTCATTGATGGCAACACCGGTTGTTTTGATTATTTACCGGTTTTCGGTTGGCTCTGGTAGAGTGGTTGGATTATGATATTGATTATACATAATTCCATATGCTTTGGTTTGTGGAATTGATTTGGATCTATCATTCATGCTATTCAAATTCATATCACAATCATTTGGTTCAGGATTTGATGACTCGGATACTATCATTAGTTCTAGTAACGATTTTGGTCACCGATAGGGGTTTTACCGATAGAGCTTTGTTGAAGATATTTTGATGCATGTGATAAGTGGTGTTGGTGCAACTTCTAGATGGCTTTCGGGATGTTGTTGGTTATCTTTGTTAGGCCCAATATGGAAAGCTAATGTATTGAGAGGGGAGGGGTGAATCAGTATTCCAAAACTTTTCTTGAATAATAACTTTACTATTATGCATAAACAGAATAGTGCAGTAACATAAAATAGAGCTAAAACAAATAGATAACAATCATACATGATTCACTCCATAACACATATATTTTGGTTATGCAGAAACTCTTGGTTAGAGAGAAAAACTATGGTGGGGATGGCACCCACAACTTTACTACTGCAATAATAAAGAGTGCTCGGTTAGAGGTAGATTTTAGCTATTTCTGATAGCTTAACCTATTAGGAGTAACAAGATCTATTAGATCTACCTTGCTAAAGTATTTTACAACATTTAATCTGAATGTTGCACCTAGTTAGAGGCTTTACAATTTATAGACTTGATTAGAGTCTTTTACCCTGTTAAAGGTTTCTCTTTCAACTTCACAATGTTACAATAAAATCATTACAAATATCTGCAACTTTACATCTGAAATGTTATAGCAGATTCTATGTGCTCATAATAGATTACCTTGCTTATAGCATACCTCACTAACCCATATAGTAACTCGATAAACCCTTCTGTTTACTCTGTTCTTTGACTGTTCTTTGAAAACCTTCTTGGTGACCTCTTTGTCTCTGTAATAGCCTTCTTACACACATACGTACACCTTTAACTCATGTTGTATAAATAGATCTCTTAAGACAGTGATTCAATTCATTGCTTCGATCTTACAAACATGATTTATCGAATGAATAACTATACAAAATATTTCATTGGTTAGATTGATTTCAAAATCATACACAATCTTCTGGTGCAATTTCCAATGTAATAACGGTTAGATGTGCCTCAATCTTGTAACACATTTTCATATGCATGTCTAGGTTCAATGTATCTGGTAACACGTTTCACTCGGTGTATATCAACTTGGTGTGTCATCTTTGCTGCTCAGTAGTCATAAAAAGATACTCGGTAGACAGCTCGGTGTATACTGCGTTCTATGACTGCTTTCCTCTGTAACCGACTAGACTGTGCATACCGACTTCTCTGTGTATACTGACTGCATGATTCGGTAGTGTTAACCAAATAGAGTATATAGTATGACTTTGACTATAAAAACTAATGGCAATTTGACAAGTAGTAACAATCTTATTCGTATTCATGTGGATTAGTGGTGTTGCATTTCAAACCAGACCTAATGTTGTCTTATTTTGCTAGGTTATGGACCATCTTATGTAACATATAGATGGGTGATCCTGATGCATTATCAGATGGATTCATTGATTGGATTATGTTGTTTCAGTCTTAGGCTGACTCAGTTGACCATTGGATTGTGGGCTTATGTTATGAATTTATTATATTAACTTTTAGGTGGCCGACCTAATTGTTTAGGTCCCGGGTTAGTATATATATGATTTGAGATCTCTTTGTAGATCATAGTTATTGGATGGTTATGTGATCATCTATGTGTGAATAATTCTATAATCATATTCAAGAGTTTTGGTTGATCATAAGTGATCAAATTGGGTTAGTAAGAGAGGTTTAAGACCTTTAGTATTGACGTTAACCGAAACTATACTCAAATAGAGGAGATGCTATCTTTCCAATTCACTCTTCTTTCCAGATTGTAGTCTAGATTTATTTTATAGTCAATGAGGCTCCTTTTGTGATGAGCAGTGCACTCTAGGTTGTTGGCTTTCTTGCATGTGCAGGTCCCATATTTTGTAATCACATACTTACTACATAAGTATTATTTGACTATTGGTAGGCATCCCACCATGGTTTTTCCCTTTACCGGGTTTTCCACGTACAAATTTTGGTGTCATGTGTTATGGATGGATGGTAATTTTTTTGTGGTTTATGTTTATGCTTAATTTCTATATCAGTTATTCTAGTATTTGGTTTATGCATTCCGTTATTGTGTTTATGTGTTATGGTAATAAGGATTTGAATGGTTAAAGTTCTGTAATCTGTTGACAAGTGATTCACCCCCCTCTTAGTTGTCCTCTAGTTATTTGAGCTGTCTAACTATTGGTATTAGAGCTTGGTTCTCTCTGCAGAAGCTTAACCACTTGATGAAGATCCCATGACATATAACAGTTCAATTTCATCAAATACATCTGTAGCTATTTTCTAGAGATAAATTCCTAGGCTTGATGGAACAAGTTACAGGGTATGGAAGATTTGGATGGAGACTCATTTGAGATATCTTGGAAAGGAAGTTTGGGAGATCACTGAGAAAGGAGTAACATCTTTTAATATGGAAGGCCTAGATAAGGATCTTGAGAATGATTGTAGAGCTAGAGAAGCCCTTTTGTGTGCACTTTCTAATCGACAAATAATGGGACTAACTGAAAAAACCAACTACAATGGCTATATGGGACAAATTGGAGACTCTAAATGAAGTTGACCCTACTGTAAAAATTCCTAAACTTGATGGTTACCGGGTGAGGTATGAGAACCCGAAGATGGGAGAAGATGAAAGGATTACTACTTTTATGGAGAGAGTTAATGGGATTGTTATGGGAATTCAATGTTGTGGTGGATCTCTGAGCAAAGATGAAATAGTTTCTAAAGTACTGAGAGCTTTGCCACCGAATTATAAGATGAAGGCTACTGTATTTAATGAGCTAAGAACTATGGTAAACACCTCTATTAATAGGGATACCTTGGTGGGAAAGTTATCTGCTTTTGAACTTGAGGAATTTAGACCTTCTAGACTTGTAAAATTTGAACCTTCTTTTCATGAATCTACATCATCTACCGACAAGAGTGATTGGAAAGCTTTATATCTGAAGGAACTAGAGGATATGAAGAAAGAAGATGAATATTTTGAGAAACTTGAAGCCTTATTTGCTAGAAGAGTACCTAAAGGACCAACAAGAAGTAAGTATGAAGGAAAATCACCTTTTATATTCTTTGCATGTAATAAGATGGGTCATTTTGCATTGAGATGCCCTGAAAGGAATTCAAGATTTTAAGAAAGAGCTAGAAGATCTTTAAAGCCTAACCATGATTATCAGAACAAGCATAAGTATAGGAGGAACAATGACAAATAAAGCTACTTTGCTGATGAGGAAGGTGTGACTGATTCTGATGATGAACCGACACAAGATTCTGCTAGTGGATCCGGAAATGGGAAGGAATGAGTATTTTTGGCTATCAAGAAGATGATCTGGTACCTGAAGAGAAGGCCCTTGTTGCTAAAATTGAAAACAAGGATGGATGGCTAATTGATAGTTGATGTTCACATCATATGACTATAGATAAAAGGAAGTTCTTATCTTTGCAAGAATTTAATGGTGGTCTGGTTGGATTTGGAATGATAAAGCATGCATGATCAAGGAAAGAGGAACAATATCATTGGATGGTAAGAATAATATGGATAATGTTTATTATTGTAAAGTGAAAAATCACGAGCGAACCCTAAGTGTTCCCCCCACCACTCCGAGGAGAGGGGAAGGAGGTCACTAGGGTTGACAGTTTTCACTTAGGAGAAAATTTACATTCAAAAGAGGGGTTGAAACCCACAAGATCCAATCCCACACAATGCAAGATTGGATTCTAAATGAGTTTCAAGGGTTAAGACAGCAAGGCTACCCTCTTTTGTAAAGAATGTAGATAGAAGGATTAAGCTAGGAATGCATAAAAAGTGAGAAAGATTCACTTATAAACAGAGATAGGAATATAGGATGAAGCTGGGGACCTAGAATTAGCAGTAAAATGTCGAGACAGCGCTTTCCTGCAAATTTGAGAAAAAGTTGACAGGACAATGGCGCCCAGCATGCACACGGTCCTCCGAAAAATCCACGAAACGAAGGGGGATCTGTTCGTCTCTGCACAAGGATTCCAGATCTTCAATTACAACCGTATACCTGCAACCTACACACAGAAAAGAGAGGATGATTGGGGGGTTAGGGATTAGGGGTTTTCCCTTAGGTCAAACCCCGGTTTTGGAATTAACCAAGACATGAGAATGCTGTAAATGTAAATGATTGTAATGTAAACAAGTACTGATACCTTGTTGTAAGAATGTTTGTATTCTTACATGCGAAGGTGCAATTGTTGTTGTATGTTGTATGTTGTAAGTGATCTCCTCTTCAATGGTTGAATCCTTGTCTTGAATGCAACACTTAGCCTTGAATGGAGACTTAGAATGATCAATTGCTTGAAGGAATGCTTGAATGCTTGAATGCTTGAATGTTTGAATATCATTTCCACATCTTGCACACATATGTCCTTCCTCTTTTCATCTACCAAAATGGGAGAGGAAAATGTAGTTTATATACTTGCCAATTAGGGTTGATAGACTAATTTTTCCAACCTTAGGCTGACCAGGAAAGATTATTTTCCAATTTGCAAACATAAAGACCGGAGACCCAAAAGAGACCGGGCCCAAAAATAGGGCTAGGGACCAGGGCGCTGGGCGCCCTAGTCCTGAAGGACCAGGGCGCTGGGTGCCATGGTCCCACCTCCAGGGATAGTAGGGTGCAAGGAGGATCAGGCCAGGGTGCTAAAAAATGCAGTTTTTGATGTCAGGAACAAGTTTCAGGGTCTCCATTCAGGTTCGGTGTTGCATCACCATCGTGAAGACCCAAATGCAGTCGAAATTGCAAGTGTCACAATTTTAGGATGCTACAATTATGTTGAAGGTTTAAGGCATAACCTTTTGAGTGTAGGATAGTTGGTGGATAAGGGATTTCAGTTATAGTTCAAGGATAGAAAATGAAAGATTATCAATAGATCTAGGTTGGAGATTGCAACCAGTACATAGACTAAATGTAACATCTTTCATTTCAGCTCTGGTGAGAAGACATGTTTGATTTCACAAAATGATGAGAGTTGGCTATGGCATAAGAGGTTGTGTAATGTGAATTTTGATTGCATTGTGAAGATCAGTTCTACTAGGGCAATTAGAGATATACCTAAGATTTTAAAGCCCTATAATCTGGTATGTAAGGAATGCCAAATGGGAAAGAAAATCAGAACTTCTTTCAAAAGTATATAAGACTAATCTAGTGATATTCTTGATCTTATTCATACTAATTTGTGTGGTCCTGCTAGAATCAAAAAAAATTCAAGGTGATAGATATTTCATGCTAATCATTGATGACTATTCAAGAATGATGTGGGTTACTTTTCTAAGGGAGAAGTCTAAATCATTTGAAAATTTTAAAATCTTTAAAGCTAAAGTTGAGATAGAGACAGGATTGAAGATTTAATGCTTAAGGTCAGATTGGGGGGGAGAATTCACATCCAGTGAATTTAATAGCTATTGTGAGAAGAATGGGATAAGGAGATAGTTGTCTGCACCCTAGACACCTCAGTAGAATGGAGTTGTGGAAAGGAAGAACAAAATTGTCTTGGATGTAGCTAGAACTATTATGATGGAAGCTAATCTACCTCATATCTACTAGAGATAAGTTGTAATCATGATAGCATACATATTCAATAGTTCATATCAAAGGAGATACTGGTAAGATACCTTATGAGTTATGGTTTGGTCATATATTGATAGTTAAGTATTTCAGAATCTTTGGTAGTAAATGCTATATCAAAAGAGATGATTCCATTGGAAAATTTGATCCTAGATGTGATGAAGGAATATTTCTTGGTTATCCTAATGGAAGAAAAGCATATAGATGTTACAAAAAAAGATTGTAGAGAATTATGGAGAGCACAAATGTTAAGGTGGATGAGAAGAACAAAAGTCAAATCAGAACTTGTGAGAGAGAACCAGCAGTGTAAATGATCATAACTAAACTGATAGCACCTACATTGGAATAGAATATTGAACTAGTTACTACGGCAGTATCAGAAAAGTCAATAGTAACTGAATATCAGAGAAGAGGAACATAAAATCATAGGACTCCTAGGTATGTAAGGTTGAATCATTTAGAAGAACAAATCATTAGAGACAAGAACAAAAGAGTGATGACAAGAAGAAGGTTGGCAACTAATGAGGTATGTTTAATCTCTCAAGTTGAACTGGCATCAGTAATTGAAGCTTGTAAAGATGAATGTTGGATGAAAGTTATGGAAGAAGAATTAGATTAGAGAGAAAAGAATAACACATGGACTTTAGTTCCCCGGCCTAAAAATAAGAATGTTGTTGGAACTAAATGGGTTTTTAAGAATAAATTGAATGAAGATTGACAAGTTATGAGGAATAAAGCTAGATTGGTTTGTAAAGGGTA
Source organism: Cryptomeria japonica (assembly GCF_030272615.1). Classification (NCBI taxonomy): domain Eukaryota; kingdom Viridiplantae; phylum Streptophyta; class Pinopsida; order Cupressales; family Cupressaceae; genus Cryptomeria; species Cryptomeria japonica. The sequence goes on along the minus strand of NC_081407.1, from coordinate 754,221,175 downwards.
TTCTAAGAAGGAAGGAATTGATTATGATGAAACCTTTGCATCGATAGCTAAGATTGAAGATATGAGATTATTTCTTGCTTATGTTGCACATAAGAAATACAAGGTTTATCAGATGGATATTAAGTGTGCATTTTTTAATGGAGATCTTGAAGAGGAAGATTATATTGAGAAACTTGATGCATTTTCACTTCTAGATGACAAAAAGATGGTTTGCAAGTTAAAGAAAGCTTTATATGGATTGGAACAAGCCCCTAGAGCTTGGTATGCAAAACTAGATAATTATATTTTGTAGCTTGGTTTCACTAAAGGTAATGCTGACAGTAATTTATATTATAAGATCACTGATGATGACATATTTATTATTGAAGTCTTTGTTGATGATATCATTTTTGGAGGTGAAGATAAGTTGTGTATGAAATTCTCTAACAATATGAAGAATGAATTTGAGACATCTATGATTGGGAAGATGAAATATTTCTTAGGTTTATAGATTACTCAAACTGGTCAAGGTATTTTCATCTGTCAAACTAAGTATGCTAGAGAGCTGTTGAAGAAATTTGGGTTCAAAAATTCTAAACCGGGTGGTACTCTGATGGTTACAAGTGAGAAATTGACAAAGAAAGATGCTTCTGCACTAGTAAATCCTACAAGGTACAAGTCTAAGGTTGGAGGTTTGTTATATCTAACTTAGACTAGACCAGAGATAATGAATATAGTTTGTATTTTATCAAGATATCAGAGTGATCTTAGAGAAAATCATGAGTGCAGTGAACAGGATTTTCAGGTATTTCCAGGGAACAACTAAATATGGTTTGTGGTATCCTAAAAATGATGAATTTACATTATGTTCATATATAGATGCATATTGGGATGGAGATGTTGATGAGCGAAAGAGCACATCCAATGGAGCTTTCTTTCTTGGAAAGAAACTTGTTTCTGTTAGACAGTTCAACTAACCGGAAGACAACTGAGAGGGGGGGTGAATTAGTTGTCACAGATTACTAGAACCATTAGCAATTAAAACTTTAATACCAGAACCCAAAACAATAATACTAGAATGCTTAAAACAAATATCGAAAGAGAATTTAAACCAATTAAACATAAACAATATTCAAAGAATAAATACCATCCACATGAGACCAAGATTTGTACGTGGAAAACCCAATAAAGGGAAAAACCATGGTGGGAAGCCTACCCATAGTCAGATAATACTTATTCTTTAAGTATATGAATTATAATTAAGGGGCCTGCACTTGTAGGAAGGCCAACAACCTAGAGAGCACTGCTCATCATAAAAGGAGTCTCACTAACTACATAGAAATCGAGACTACAATATGGAGGTGTTGAACTGCAAAAGATAGCATCTCCTATGCCTGAGTATAGTTCTGGTTAAGCTCAATACTGAAGGACTAAATCCTCTTACATAAACCCCATTAGATCTCCAATGATCAACCAAATCCTCTGCCTGAATGATATTACATTATTCGTTCATTACATTTCCTGACACATGATCTACAATAAGATATTACATTATATATACAAACCCTCGACAATAAACAATCATGTTAGTCACCAAACAATAAACCAATTACATGATTGTAAACCATGTCAGCCTTAGACCAAATAAATAATATCCAACACATAATACATCTTGGAAACATATCAAGATGTCTAATCCACATGCTTCATTAAACTGGCCCATAACCTAGACCAACTGGGACCCAATATAGGTCCTTATGCTACAACAATGATCTCCATCCATCAAGTATCAAACATGATCACCAACAGCATTCACAAACCATACCAAAAGCTACACCAGCACCAGTTATGCAATTCATCATAGATCTTCATCAAAAGCTCTACCGGTGAAACCCTCACTAGAACTAGAAACCAAGCTTCTAAGAAAAAAGGATAGCATCCAATCACCAGACTGAAACCAATCTACAGAATATGAATATGAGTATCATGAATAAACTAGTTCCATAACCAAATCATATTGGAGCCTACCAGATCATGTTGGATCCAAACCATCCAGAAACCACTCAACCTATCCTGACCAGAAGGGTGTCAGTAAAGCATCCAAATAGCTAGTGTTGGCATTAATGACAAAACATCATTGCAACACATAATCAATTTCTCCAAATGGTCAACAATCTCCCCCTTTGGCATTGATGGAAATACTAGATGTGAAAAACATCTAAGTACTAGGAAATGCCAAACAAGTCTCCCCCAATGGAAGACAACCAACAATCTCCCATATTAATGAAGTTCTAAAACAAAGACCAAAATCCCCCTCTGAATGATATCTCTTTGAAGTTCTGAATTATAAATCTATCTCTACCCTTTAATTTTTCTTTTTCACATCAATATATCTCCCCCTTTGACATCAATGCTAGAAATCTGACAAAAATATTAAAGAAAAAGCATAAACCATTGAATTATAAAGCTGACTACTCCCCTTGAGCAGTAGCATCCCCACATCAGTGCCAAAATGAATAGTATCTCTAATAATGCATACCGAATTAATGGCAAACCACTCTGTCGAAGGAGAAGAAACCCCCAATCTGTTTCTCAGGCATTCAAATGATTCTTTGGGCAATGGTTTAGTGAAAATATCTGCAATCTTCTCTTTAGTGTTCACATAAACCAATCTAACTTCATTTGCTTCCACCTTTTCCTTCAAAAAGTTATACTTGATAGATATGTGCTTTGTTCTAGAATGAAATACCAAATTCTTTGATATATTAATAGCAACAACGTTATCATAGTGAATAACTACTGGTGCATCGCAATCCATCTTTATACCCTTCAACATTTTCTTCATCCATAAAACTTGTGTACAATTAGTAGTAGCAACAACACACTTAGCTTCAGTAGTAGATAGAGAAATGCGTGATTGTTTCTTGTTGATCCATGAAACCAACTTCTTCCAAGAAAGAAAGCTCCACCGGAAGTGATTTTCTAGTCATCAACATCTCCATCCCAATCAACATCTATATATGCACATAAAGTAAAGTCATCATCCTTAGGGTACCACAAACCATATTCTGATGTACCTTGCAAGTATCTAAAAATTCTTTTCAGCGCACACTCATGATTTTCTCTAGGATCACTCTAAAATATTGATATAATACAAACATAATAAATAATGTTAGGCCTAGTCTAAGTCAAATAAAGCAAACCTCCAATCATAGATTTGTATCTTGTAGGATTTACTAGTGTAGAAACATCTTTTCTTGTCAATTTCTCACTTGTAACCATAGGAGTACTTACCAGTTTAGAATCTCCCATATGAAATTTCTTCAACAATTCCTCAGCATACTTAGTTTGACACATGAAAATACCTTTATCAGTCTAAGTAATCTGTAAACCTAAGAAAAATTTCATCTCCCCAATCATATACATCTCAAATCCTTTCTCCATATTCTTAGAAAATTCTATGCATAACATATTTTCACCTCCAAAAATGATGTCATCAAAAAATAATTTAATAATTAGTATATCATCATCAATGATTTTATAGTATAAATTAATATCAACACTAGCCTTAGTAAAACCAAGCTTCAAAATATATTCATCCAATCTTGCATACCAACCTCTAGGTGCTTGTTTCAATCCATATGAAGCTTTCCTTAACGTGGAAACCATGTTTGTATCATCTAATAGTGAAAAACCATCAATTTGTTCAATATAAAATTTGTCATCAAGATCCCCATTCAAAAATGCACACTTAACATCCATTTGATAAACCTTGTAGTTCTTATAAGAAGAATAGGCAAGAAATAATCTTACAGCTTCAATCCTAGCTACTGGTGCAAAAGTCTCTTCATAATCAATTTCTTCCTTCTGAGAATATCCATTACAAACCAATCTAGCCTTATTTCTTATAATCTGACCATCCTCATTCTATTTATTCCTAAAAACCCATTTAGTTCCAATAACATTCCTATTTTTAGGCCAAGGAACCAAAGTCCATGTGTTACTTTTCTCAATCTGATCTAATTCTTCTTCCATATCTTTCAGCCAATATTCATCTTTACATGTCTCAATTACTGATACCATTTCAACTTGTGAAATTAACCATACCTAATTAGTTACCAGTCTTCTTCTTGTCATCACTCCATTGTTCTTATCCCCAATAATCTGATCTTTTAAATGATTCAATCTCACATACCTAGGAGTCCTCTGACTCTCTGTTCCTTTTCCCTGTTCTTCAGTTACAGTAGAATTCTCTGATACTGCTAGAGTAACTACTTCAACACTCTATTCCGGTAAAGGTGCTATTGGTTCAGATATAATCATTTCCACTATTGGTTCCATCTCATAAACTTTGATTTGACCTCTATTCAGCTCATCCACTTTGACATTAGCGCTCTCCACAATTCTCTACAATCTCTTGTTATAACATCTATATGCCTTGCTTTCATTAGAATAACAAAGAAATATGCCTTCATCACATCTAGGATCAAATTTGACACTGATATCATCTCTCCGGATATAACATTTACTACTAAATATTCTAAAATACTTAACTGTAGGTGTATTACCAAACCATAATTCATACGGTGTCTTATTGGTTTCTCCTTTGATATGTACTATGTTGAACGTATAAACCATTGTGCTCACTGCTTCTCTCTAGTAGATATGAGGTAGACTAGCTTCCATCATCATTGTTCTAGCAACATCCAAGATAGTTTTGTTCTTCCTTTCCACAACTCCATTATGTTGAGGTGTTTGGGGGGTAGAAAATTATCTTCTTATACCATGCTTCTCACAAAAGTTATTAAACTCACCAGATGTGAATTCTCCACCATGATCTAACCTCAAACATTTAATCTTCAATCTTGTCTCAGTTTCCACTTTAGCCTTAAAGATCATAAAGTTTTCAAATACCTTAGATTTTTCTTTAAGAAAAGTAACCCACACCATTCTAGAATAATCATCAATGATTAGCATGAAATATCTATCACCTTGAAAACTTTTAACTCTAGCAAGGCTACACAAATCAATATGAATAAAATGAAGAACATCATTAGATTTATCTTGTATACACCTAAAAGAGGTTCTCACCTATTTACCCATTTGACATTCTTTACATACTAGATTATAGGTCTTCATAATCTTCGGTATATCCCTAACTGCCTTAGTTGAACTGATCTTTACAATGCAATCAAAATTCACATGACACAACCTTTAATGCCACAGTCAGCTCTCATCAATCTATGTAAGCAAACATGTCTTCTCACTGGAGTTCAAATGAAATATATTACCTTTTGTCTATGTAGCGGTTGCAATCTCCAAACTAGATCTGTTAATGATTTTGCATTTTCCATCCTTGTACTATAATTAAAATCCCTTATCCACCAATTGTCCTACACTCAAAAGATTATGCCTTAAAACTTGAGCATAATAAACAATGTTAGTATTGTTCTTACCATCTAATGATATAGTTCCTTTTCCTTTGATCATATATACTTTGTCATCTCCAAATCTAACTAGACCACTATCAAATTCTTGCAAAGATAGAAACTTCCCTTTATCTCCAATCATTTGATGTGAACAACCACTATCAATTACCCATTCATCCTTGTATTTAATTTTAGTAGCGAGTTCCTTCTCTTCGGGTACATTCTCTTCTAGTGTCAAATCATCTTCCTTGATAGCCAAGAACATCCATTCTTTCCCATTGTCGGAACCACTAGAAGAGTCTTCTGTCAGTTCATCATCAGAATCAGTAATGCCTTCCTCATCCGCTATGTAGCATGACTTCTCTCTGCTTTTCTTGTACTTATACTTGTTGTCTTGATATCCAAGGTTAGGCTTAAAAGATCTTTTAACTCTTTCTTCAAATCTTGAATTCCTTTCATGATATGCGGATGCAAAATGACCAATTTTATTACATGCAAAACATTTAAAAGGTGGTTTTACTTCATACTTACTTCCTACCAATCCTTTAGGGACTCTTCTAGAAAATGGTACTTCAAGTTGCTCAATCTCATTATCTTCTCTCTTCATATCTTCCAATTCCTCTGTATATAAAGCTTTCTAGTCTTGCTTACCGGTCGATGATACATATACAAGAAAATCAAGTTCAATCTTCACAACTCCAAAAGGTCCAAATTCTTCAAGTTTAAAAGAAGATATTTTCCCAACCAAAGTATCTTTGTTCACATATGTATTAGCCATTGTTCTCAACTCATTAATAGAAGTAGCCTTCATTTTGTAAGCCGGTGGTAGGTCTCTCAAGACTTTAGAAATAATTTCATATTTGCTTAGAGTTCCACCACAACATTGAAATCCCATAACAATCTCATTTACCATTTCCATGAATGTAGTAATCCTTTCATCTTCTTCCATCTATAGGTTTTCATATCTCACATAGTAACCATTAATTTTATGAATCTCCACTGTAGGGTCACCTTCATTAAGAGTCTCCAGCTTATCCCATATAGTCTTCCCAGGTGATTTGTCAGTTAATCCCATTAATTGTTGATCAGAAAGTGCACACAAGAGGGCTTCTCTTTCTCTACAATCATTCTCGATCTCCTTATCTAGGTTTGTTAGAGGAGGATTGCTAGATGCCGGATTATAAGGCGTCACATCATTTTGTGTGATCTCTCAAATTTCCTTGCAAGACATCTCAAATGAGTCTCCATTTGAATCTTCAATACTGTGTAATTTGTTCCATCAAGCCTGGGAATATCTCTTTGAAAGATAGCTCCAGATGAACTAGATGAACTTGAACTGTTAGATGTCGTAGAATCTTCCTAAAGTTGTTAAGATTTTTTTAGAGAGGATGAGATCTCTGATACCAATTGTTAGACAACTCAAATAACTGGAAGACAAATGAGAGGGGGGGTGAATCAGTTGTCAGAAATTACTGAAACCATTAGCAATTAAAACTTTAATACTAGAACCCAAAACATTAATACCAGAAGATCAGTTAAACCTATTAAGCATAAACTATTATCATAGAATAAATACCACCCACATGACACCAAGATTTGTACATGGAAAAACCGATAAAGGGAAAAACCACGATGAGAAGTCTAACCACAGTTAGATAATACTTCTGTAGTAAGGATCTAAAACTTGTTGATGATGATTTCTTTGCCTCTTGAATGTAACCACAAATATTGTATGAAATGGCATGTAACATGACAAAACCCTAACACACACATGCTTGCAAATTAATTATGTAATGTTGATCCAATGGATGAATGAAGAAGACTTGAATGCTTGATCATGACCTTGAAATATTGTATCTTCTCCTTATGCTATCTATCTATCTATGCGCTATCCATCCATTTATCATTTGTCATTGAATGAGGGTATTCAATTCCCTTTTATACATGCCTCAAAGATTAACTTTCAACCACTGAAGGCTAACAAAGAGGAATAACAAATCCTGAAGACAAGAAGTGCATAGGGGATCGGGCAACCCCACACACTGGACCACCCTAGGAGGTGGGGATAGGGGTTCCATGCCACTTTCCCAGGGGGACAAGGGTGCTACACTCCTTTCCTCCCCTATTTCAAGGACTAGACAGGGTTTAGAGAAAATACAAAACATGAAGGAGAAAAGGAGAAGGGTTGGAAATGTAGAAATAGGTCTCGGTTAAGGAGGGAGATGTTGTCACCAAGGTGAGGACCCCAAATGTAGTAAAAATTGTAGGGGTCATAATTTTATGACACTACATTTAGCCCCCACTTTACCAGGAGTATGGCTTGTGCCACTACTATCGATAAAGTAGAAGAAAAAGAGAGATGAAGATGAGAGATGCAGAGAAAAAACACAAGGAGTATAAGACATCATTAATATTGAGGAGTAAAAATTCCCTAATACTAGGGTCTCAAATCATGTCGACATATGAAAGAGCACACAAAACAAAGACAAAACACAAAAAGACACGTGACAATAACAAGACACAAGACAACAAACCAACTAGCCAAAGAGATATCAAGCTCAAAATATCTCAACAACTAATCAGGACACAAAGACCAATGCCATCACATAAACACAAGTGATCACATAAAAGAGAAAAGCTAACATCATCCATGAACTATCAATAGTAAAACTATGAGTTCATGAGAGGAAGAAGAGAGAGAACATGAATACACACTTTGGTGATCCATGAGAAGAAAAGAGAAAAAGAAAGAAACCATGGGTGTCTCATCCCTAAAAATAGGTGATCCATGGAGAGAAGGACATGGAAAATCTTGCCCCTGGAGCTCATCTAGGTGATCAATGTAAAGAGAGAGAGAGTGAAAACTCTGTTAGTTCCATCCAACTTCATGTGCATGTGTGCAAGTGAGGTTCAAAGAGCCTCATAGGAGTCTATGCCCAAGTATGCTACAACCTGTATTGAATGTATATTACAAGTGTCAAGAAAGGTGTGATATCTCGCTCTAAGATACCATGCTCTGATTACAAGAATAATCACCATGTATAAGAGAAAAGTGGCATCATCTTTCTCTAAAAGACTGTGCTCTGGTTTTGAGAATGACCCACTATACAAGAGAAAAGTGATGACATCTTTCTCTAAGAGGTTTCCCCCTGGTTCCAAGAATGTCTCACTGTACAAGAAAAGAAGTGAAGACATCTCACTCTAAGAGACCGTACTCTAGTTTTGAGAATGACCCATTGTCCAAGAAGTGATGACATCTTTCTCTAAGAGTTTTTCCTCTGGTTTCAAGAATGTCTCACTATTCCATGAATGAGAGAAGTATAGTACAAAGGAGCAATGTGGGTGCCCCCCCCTTAAGATGTCAACATAGTCTAATGTTGATATCTTAAGGAAAGTAGAATAAGGATACCTACCTTCATCACAAAGAAGATACCCGCTATGCAACAATTTCCTAAATCCAAGCAAGAGAGGGAATCCTCTTCAAGCAAGGATAAGATAGCTAACAAGAGATATCTTGTTGTAAGTGTAAAGGTGACCCTTGGAGAAGAGATCTTTGTTCAGAAAAATATCTACCCCCAAGAGGAATTGTCTTAGACAAATATAAGATCTTTTAGAATAAGAAAAGGAAAGAACAAGAATACAATCCTTCCTCCTATTTCTAGGTGAAAAGGGGTTCTTGATGAGGGATGAATCACTTTTATCCCCCAAAGGGATGGTTGGATTTATCATAGATGTACATAACCAAGTGTAAAAGAGGTCATAGTCAAGGATTAACACTTTTGTATAAGAAAGAATCCTTAAGCCAATAACCAACAATTCTACACAAGGAATGACATCAAGTAATAGAACTCACACCATCCACATAATAGGGTAAAGTGGATCCCTAGAGAAAAGAGAGAAAGATCATTGCCTGCCAAGCTAAGGGACAATAAGAGGAGCTTACACAATCTATTAGAGAGAGATTAAACATAAGCAAATGTGCAATGAACTTACATGAACACATGCAAGAAAAGGAATTACTAAATGTAAAATACACATCTCAAGAAGTCATAATATTTGAAAAGAAGAGAGAATAGGCATCATATATTCCCCAAGGGGTATTAGTCATAAAAGCATATAATTGTAAGATATGATAATCACATATGAAAAATACAGCCCCTAAAAGAAATAATGATACAAGGAAAAGGGAAAGGAGTGAAAATCCTTGCCCCCCAAGTGAGGGGAACAAGGAGAAATATTACATATTTTCTGATGGTGAGTAGTTTCAAGTGTTATGTTGTCCTTAGTGGAACAAAATACTCTCAAGGAAAGGATACATACCTCCCAAGAGATCATTACTTGCTAAGGGGCATATCATACTTGCAAAAAATAAAAACCATAGAAGAGGTAAGATTTCCAAGAGATTAAAGGAAAGAGAAGAAGTGCAGTACCCATTGAATATGCCCCTCTCCAAGCAAAGAGAAAAACCAAAGAACACCTATATGCTCACCTAGGAATAGCCCTATGCAATAAAATAGATCTAATAATGAATAATGTACCAAGATAGAGATAAGTGTATAGAAAGAAGAAGAGAAATAGAATTCATGTTGTTGCTACAAAGTATGTTAAAGTAAAACAATACCACCACTAATGATAAAGAGCCCTCGTGGAATGGACTAATTATGCCATATGATGAAGAGAAACATGAAGGGAAAAGAAGTGCTAAGACATGATGTTTTTACCAGGAAATACAACTAGATCTTCTGTGAGACAAATGTGTGCAAGATCATATTGTAGTTGATTAAATTTTTTAAATAAATAACATTTCCCAATACAATGTGAACATAAATCATGAAAAATGCAATATTAAATACCTTTCACTTTCTTAAGATCTTTATTTTTATTTTGAGGAAAGGAAATGTTCTTGTCATATTGCAACCTTCAATACATTCTTGCAGCTAATCTGTCAGGATGATAAATATCATCTTCCCATGAAGAAGAAGGTTTTTTAGAAGAAGGAGTTTCATTATCAAAAATTCTAATTTGCCACTATATATGCCATCTTGGATATATTTTTCAAAATCAGGGCAATCATCAGCATTATGGTCATGGGTTTGATGAAACAAACAAAAAGGATGCTTTGAATAAGAAGCATTCTTGCAGGCTCTCTTGATTTGTTGTTTTTGAAGGTAATCTTTAAAGTTTTGAAGTCTAAGGAATTCATCCATAGAAAGAGGGTACCACTTCCTAGGCCTCTTGTAGTAGTTTGTGTAGGAGGGTTTATGGGGACATGAATTCCATGCTCAAATTTCCCAATTCCTCATCCTTTAAAACCTTGTTTCATAATTATATGAAAGCCATGACTATAAGAATGTTGCAATTGACTAGATGGAGGAACAAGATCATTAATTTCCTTGAAATGTGATGTGTAAGGAGGCAGAAAAGGATTTGTAGATGAAGGAGGAGTATCATGTCAAATGAGAATCTCTTTGCCTTTATCAAGCTTATCCTTTTTTGGAAGATTAGGGAGGAATGTATTCATCATTCAAAATATCATTGTTAGTGATTTCTATGTGAGGAGAAAGGTCATGAATAAAATGCATGACATCATCCTCCCTACATAAACTTTGATGTTGAAGATAGGTCCTAGGAGAATAAGGAGGATCTAAAGATGTAAGAATGTTGATATTGTCATATTTCCCCCCTTGATCAAGTGTATGTGTAGAAGAAGAAGATGGATCCACATTAGTTTCCAATGCTTTCTCTCTTGTAGAAAGATCATTGGGTAAAGCATTATATCTCATTTCTTTAACACAAGATACCCTAGGAGAGGTACAAGGGTTAGGATCTCTAGGTTTAGGATCTACAAAAGCTTTAAGATGATTAACATAGGAAATGCATTTTGTTAACAAAATCACAATAATCCAACATAAATGATACATGCAAGCTTTGAGATCTAATAATTTGGAAATCCTAACAACACAATATGACCAAGTACTATGAAGAAAGAGAAGCAATAGAAAATGGAAGAAAATCTTATCTGACACATGATAAATGTATGCCAAAATTAATGTAATCATGTGAAAGAGCAAGTAAATACAATTTATTAATCACCATTAAAAGTCTCTTAAATGAAATCCAAATTTGTTGGAAAAGTAGATTTAAAATTAGGACCTTTTGATGAAAATTAATTTCAAGAGTTGAATCTGATGAAATTTGACTTTCTGCTTGACCTTAGAGAGTGTTAAAATTGATAAAGTACGCTAATTTTTTGGATTTGAGCAGAAAAATACAGTCAATTCTGTCTCCTAAAATTTCAGGAAAAAAGTTGAGGACCGTGGCGGGAACGCACATTGTCGGACCAATTTTTTTTGAAAATTTCAGGGTTGATAGAGATTATGATTTTAATACGGAATCCAAAAAAATAGCTGATTTGGAGATGTCTAGATCAGTCAAAATTGCAGTCAAAGGTCAAAATTGAAAAGATCTTAAAAATGAGGGTTTTATAGTTTAACCACTGAATTTTTAGAATAAAAACACACATTTGAATTGCAACTTTGAAATAGAAATCAGATCTGAAATAAGCAAATACAATTTTGCACTTAACAAGCTTAATTTTCTCAACATGAAAAATTAGGGTTGTTTTGTAATTAACCTCTAAAATTTGCAAATAAAACAAAATTGAAAATGAAAATTTGGACTTCAAATTGCAATTAATCAGATCTAAGAATGAGAAATTTTAATTAATGTGTAAGATGTCGGGTTCACTAAAATGTAAAGTGGAAAATTGGATCCTAGTGACTCCCCACCTAGGAGAGAGAAAGAAAGCCACTAGGATGATTTTCACTTGGGAGGAACTTTACATTCAAAAGAGGGGTTCCATCCACTAGATCCAAATCCAAGAGAGGCAAGTATCTGAATGCTAAGTGGATTGCAAGTGGTTGAAGTGTGATTTACCCTCTTTTGTAAATGAGAAAATGGACTTGTTGACTATGTGGAAAAGAGAGAGGAAATGAGTGGAATAAGGTTCTACTAGTTCAAGATCGCCCTGTAACTTCGAATCTAAGCTAATTAAACTAACATGTATTTGCCCTGCAAATTTGGAGAAAATTCGTTGGGACCATGGTAGGAATGTACATGGTGTTGATATGATGAATCAATAAGGATCCAAACAACTACTAAGAGGGGGGGTGAATCAGTATATAGAAAACTGACTAAATTCTCACCAAACTCTAAAACAATCTCTCAAGTCAATCATTCAACTAACTGGTTCAAAAACTATGCTACAAACTTCAATAGTATTGATAGTTTACCAGTTTGATTGCCATATCAAAATAACAATATAACATCTCTGAAACTCCCAAACCATTTAACCAAAACATCAAAATACTTTACTAACAATAGTAAAAGCACAGTATAGATAACTTTTGATCATGTTAACATATCTAAGTGGATTTAACAGTTAAGTAAATTAGTTATATCAAACATAACCATAAAAACCATTCAACACTTGACACAATGATGTTTGACATGGAAACCCAAATGGGAAAAACCACGATGGTGATGAATACCCACAAGTATTTTGAACTCTTCTGAAGTTCTCCCTATTAGGAGCCAAGCCTATTAAAGCTTTACAAAAAGTCTTCTTAAGAATAGATCCTGTTAAGGACCACCCGATTAAGGGATTGATTATAATGCCCTGTTAGAAGCAATACCCTATTAGGAGTAACCTCAATAGAGGATTTTAAATCCAAGCTAATGGATCACCTGGTTAGAGGATTTAAATAGCACTAAACCTATTAAATCTTACCTGGTTAAGGGATTTAACTATTGCAATGATTAGAGAACAACAGGGGTTTACTAATCTGGTAAATACCACTACTCTGCTTGATCAGATCATTTTCATGTTCCTATCTGCCTTCACACATACTGCAAATACTCCTTCTAGTTCAACAATCAATCACACTCACACTTAACCAAAATTTCCCACACTACAACAAAAAAACTCATCGACCTTATAAGAAAAACAATAGGTTAGTAACACATAACAAACCTAAGATCTCATAGAGATTACAAACAAATTGGTTCAAGTATGACTATTAGATTACATAGAAATTATTACACATTGTTCAGGACAACCTCGATCACTCCTTGATCACTGCTTCATTGAATCATGTATCTCATCACATGGTTTTTTCTTCATGCAATGTAATTGCCCATTCCCAAGATACAATCGTTATCTCTATGCACTAAAAACCACTTGAAACTTATCACATACAACATGCATATGTGGCATAGTCATTACTGTTCATCATTTTATCATAAGCCAATACAACCGATTCAACAAGCTCCATCGGTTAGGGTTTGGCACATCAACAGGTAGGGTTACTACTTGATCTCACTGCTTCTTAAGTAATACCAGTTTCCTTCACTTTCTCACCTACTAGTTGCAAAACAACATCATGACAACATCATTACCAGTTATAATTGACATCAATGACAACAAAATAGTTCATCAATGCAATCTTCAATCAAATACCAACAATCTCCCCCTTTGGAATTGATGCCAACACAAATATCAATACCCTTGATTATGATGATTGAGACTAATGCAAATACATAGGTATAGGAATCCTGGTTTACATTTTACCATGTACTCTCCTTCAACTGATTCTCCATGTCTTCAGTTGGTAACTGGCTATAGTTCTTCTTTCTATCAATCATTCAATTCTTCTACCATAATCATATAGTTTTTCTCCTCTATTGACAATAATGACAAATTGAAAGTAAAACATGTAGTGTCATACTTCACTATTCTGCATCAACAATCTGCAACTTGATTCTCCCCTTATGGAGTAACTCCACTCTACACCAATCCTACTTCAAGATTCTTCAATAAACTCTAGGACTGATGTCTTCTACATCTGCTCAATTTACCTCATGTAGGGGCACAACCCCTAGCTAACCTCTAAGATACTCAAAACTAGTCTTACTCAAAGGTTTAGTAAAGATATCCACTAGCTTCTCCTTAGTAGATACATGCTCCAATAATACATCTTTATCATGCACTTTCTCCCTCAAGAAATGATATTTCAGCTCAATATACTTGGTTCTAGCATGCAACGCCGGGTTCTTTGAAATATTTATTGCATTGGTGTTATGACATAAAACATTTACTGGATTTGTGATCTTCAACTTGAATCCTTCTAGAATGTGTTTCATCCAGATTGTGTGGGTACAATTCATATACGGTGCAACATATTCAGATTCAGAAGTAGACTGTGATATACAACTCTGCTTCTTGTTGCTCTAGGATACAAGTCTTCCTCCAAGAAAGAATGCACCACCAGTTGTTCTCTTCCTGTGATCAACATTTCCTGCCCAGTCTACATCTATATAAACCTTTAAATAAAACTTACTTTCATATGGATACCATAAGCCATAATCAATAGTACCTTTCAAATTTCTGAATATCCTTTTAGTTGCAATCATGTGTGTCTCCTTTGGGTTCTTTTGATATCTGACAACTAATCCAACTGCATGAGCAATACCTGGTCTACTATGAACAACATAATGTAGTTTCCCTATCATTGATTTGTACTCCTTTTCATCAATGGATGTGGCATCATCCTCCTTAGAAATTTTACAACCTATAATCATTAGTTTCTGAATTGGTTTACAGTCACTCATTCTAAATGTCTTCAATACCTCTTTCACATATTTGGACTCTATGATAAAAATACCACTCTTCATCTACTGAATTTGCAAAGCTATAAATAATTTTATCTCTCCTACCAGAGACATTTCAAATTCACTTTTCATTTGATTTGCAAAGTCATCACTCATTGCCTCCAAAAATGATATCATCCACAAACACTTCACTAACCAATATCTTATCTCCTTCAATCTTGAGATATATATTACTGTCTTCACTAGTTCTTTGAAAACCTATCTTCATCAGTTGTGAATGTATTCTTTCATACCATGCTCTCGGTGCTTGCTTCAAACCATATAGTGCCTTGTGCTATTTACACACCATATCCTTTGCATCAGTCAAAGCATAACCACCTGGTTGTTCAATGTATACTTCCTCTTCCAGTATTCCATTTAGAAATGTTGTCTTCACATCCATCTAATATACTTTGAATCCCCTATATGTTGAAAATACAAGTAGAGTCCTAACACCTTCCAATCTAGCAACTGGTGCAAATGTCTCACCATAATCTTCTCCTTCTTCCAGTGCATAATCTTTGTATACCAATCTTGCTTTGTTTGTGACCACTACTCCATCTTCATTCAATTTATTCTTGAATACCCATTTAGTGCCTATCACATTTTTATTCACTGGTCTAGGTGTTAGGGTCCATGTACTGTTCTTCTCAATTTAGTCAAACTCCTCTTCCATAGCTTTGATCCAATGGTCATCTCCAAAGGCTTCCTTAGCAATTCTAGGCTCAATAGTGGAGATCATACAAGAATTCTCTCTAATTCTTCTTCTAGTTAATACTCCAACATCTTTATCTCCAATAATCCAGTCAGGATTATGATTGAGTCTCACATACCACGGAATGACATGATCATTATCTTCAGGTTCGTCTTCCTCACTATCATCATCTTCTTTTGTAGAATCTATTAGAAACCAATAACACTGAGAGGGGGGTGAATCAGTGTTATACCGAAATAGTAGATTTTAGCCTTAACAAAACATTCATACACCAACCGGTAAACTGGTATAAATAGAATTGAAAGAAGTAATGCAACCAATAAGCCAAACACATAAATGAGAACCATAACACATAGATTTATACGTGGAAAACCTCAAAGAGGAAAAACCACGATGGGATTTGTAACTCACAATATCAATTCACTGGTCATATGAAGAGATATTACAATATATGATGGGTTTGCACTTGCAAGAAGGCTTACAGCCTAGAGCACACTGGTCATCACTATAGGAGCCTCACTGACTACATAGTATTTCAGACAACAATCCAGAGAAGTATGAACTTCTTAATATAGCATTTCCTATGCCAGAAAACAATTCTGGTTTAAGCTCTGTTTATTCCAGTTAAAACTCTTACAATGAATTCCTCACATACATAGTCTCTTTGATATATTTCTCATTACATTACATCCATATATCCATTCCACATATCTATCCTTATTCTCTTATTTCAAAATGATCTAATGAATCTCCCCTATATACCCTATACAAACTTATGCCTTATGTCGACTTACAAACATATATACAATATCATATTTGCATGTCGTCCATATAACATAAATGAATAAGCATTAAAATAATTTGTCAATGCCAGATCCAAGATGTGTTGGCCTCCAATACCGATGACCTTTACCATACCATGTCACCCTGCATTACTGTTGACCAGAGAAATCTTCTATCGTGCCGATTTCAGTGTCGAGTCTGTGAAGTTGTTGTCGGTACACCATATGAAGCTGGAACCCAAAATCATGTTGCCATCAATGACAACATAATAAAACCTAACCAATAGAGTGTCACTTTCAAACAATCTCCCTCTTTGGCATTGATGGCAACACTCATGTGAGAAAATGGTCATGGTTTCAACTACTAGTTTCATCTTTCCCTACTCCCCCTAAGCTGAATATGCAAAATGCTCCAATACTCCAAAACTCCAAAAACTCTGTAACTCTCCCTAGTGTATGCAACCCTTCATTCTTTTTCAAATGTATACTACTCCCCCTTTGACATCAATGCCTAAAAATTATAAAAATAATGTCAAAGAATGATAAGTATATATCGAATACCTCCAAAAAATTGTCTTACCAGAGCTTGACCAATTTCAAAATTTCTGGGTAAGCTTTCTCTAATAACTCCACATAAGTATCCCAGCTAGTTTTGAATGTGTCAGTGATAGATATAAGTCCACTCAATAAATATGCAAGTGATTCTTTCTCATTAACTTCTATCAGTGTGGGCTTACCAAGGATATCCATGCATTCAATCTTATGTATACTAAGTGAATCCAAACTTGGACTCAGCAAACGTCTGAGACTTTTGGCTCTCTGAATGATCTTATCTATTTCCTCTTCAAGATCAGAAATTTCATTCTCCAAGGTCAAAATTTGTCCATCAATAGATGTGGTCAGTGAAATTAGTCCATCAAAAGAGTTAGCAATACTAGCAATTTTGTCCTATATTTCTTTTATTTTTTCATCTACCTTTGCTGTAAGAATCTTAGTATTGTAACATACCCTGTATATGTTAGTACGTTATTTCAAATAATTTTCAATTAAAGTTAGCTTCTCCTCAATATTTTTCTTCTCTATGTCAATGATCTGATCAAAAGAGACTCTTTTAGCCAAAGTGAATTTTTCAAATGCTAGCTAGTTAGAGATCTGTTGTAATGATTGAAAATCTTTAGAGATGTGTTTGGTTATTATCTTAAGCTTGTCGAAAGTGATCTCTTCATTCTCAATATTATATTCTGGGACCAACCTATGCAAAATAGTTATGGATTGATCTATAATCGCTTTATTTGTGGTTCCCTCCTTCATCAGTTTCAGAGCAGCCAACACCATTAGTTTTGTGGGACTCATCTCTGTGATGTTTTTCTTTTCCACTAGAGAAGTGTCAATTGTCAATAATGATGTGCCAGCAACTGGCTCCCTACCAAATTCCCCTGTTTTCTCTGGTGATTTAACTTTTATTGCCTCCTCACTTGCATCAGTGTCTTTGCCACTTAATGCAGTCTGTGCAACTACTAGTTCCTCTATAGGAACAATATCCTCAACCTGTACATTACTATCTGGGGTACAAGTATCCTGTACAATATTCTTTGTATTAATCAGTGTCTCTGTATCTATCTATACATTTGTGTTAATTGGTGGCTCAATTTCCACTATCTTGATATTCTTCAAAACTGAGGGTGGAGTACCCATAATCCCTTTACCTTTCCCTTCGACCGGTGTATCTACAGTGTCTATTTTGGTCTTCAGTGAAGTGAAGAATCCTCTATGATCTACCAAAAAAATTATCCAACCCTTCTGTGTTTCTTTTATTATCTTATTCATCCTTTGTAACATCGGGCTATTTATTCTATGTTCAAAACCTTTCTATCAATAGCCTCTATCGTCTTCTCCATTTCATTTGGAGTTATAGAAACACATATAGCTAAAAGTTATTGCATCTTAATGTGTTTGTCTTCTTGCATTGCAGATAACCTTCTAGCATCTAATATGTTGTATAGCTCTATCGATATTTAATTTTCTATTTCAATTAATGCTTTCTTATAGATATCTAAATATAGAAGAATTGCTTCATCTACCTCTGTCAGTTCATCATCTTCAAATGTATCATAATAAGACTTAACATTTTTCAACATCCCATCCTTAGTAATTTTTGACTCTAAATTTTGCTTTGGAAACAAACAACCTTATGGGAAATTCAGTGTTGGGGGACCAATTTGCGTAGGAGACACTGAATGACCTCTGGGATTAAGAAGTCAGCTCTTCTTTGGGTTTGAAGGAAAGGGGAAGGAAATAAATACCTTTTAAAAGTGATGCTAAAATACTTAGGCAATATGCCAGATCATTAAGAGAAAATGAACTAACAGAAATTAAGAAACATCTAACTTCTAGAAGTCCATTCAACAATCTACAAGTTCTGATCTAGAACATAATCAAAAGCTACAACCAAATTTACTTGAACACATAAGGAAAACATTCATCACGCATTCACTAGATAACAAGTATAGAAACATAGTTTAATCAGTGAAGTCTTGGATAAAATATTCCCAAAGTTTATCAGAATTTCCAACAACAATAGCACATAAAACACTATTAATAGTAGGCCAAAAGAGACATAATAAAGGCCGCAGGCACAATCTGAACAATCTTCTCATAGCAAGACCAAAATAGTTTTTTAAGGCTAGAAACAAAAGAAAACTCCTACTTAGCAAACTGAACTATTCTTTTCTTTTCTGTATTCTCAAAAACTCTTTTTGGTGGAAAAGAACACCGCATTTCAATAAGCCACTTCCCCTAAAAGCAACTTCCAAAATGCCAAAATGGCACAACCTTCTTTGAATAGAAAACATGGCGTGTCGCTACTGAGGCCACACCTAGCAAAACAAACCTTGCAACTTGACTTTTCACCGGCAACGGACTAGAGGTTACCAAGAACTAAAAAGATTCTACCAAAAGAGAACAGACTGTGCGGAAAAGGGGACAGTAGCAAGAAACCACTCGCATACTGTGATAACGAGTGGGAATGCCAAGAAGAATAGTTAGCAAGCATTGCCATTTGTCACCCCCATGTTGCTTCAAAAACTAGATGCCAAAGACAAAACGAGGGAGCAATGCCGGGCCACCACGTGTCCCACGTGCTCTACCCTACTGGCAAAAAGGCAATCATAACTGAGCCTGCCAAAAGACTTAAACCAAGGGAAAAATAAAGGTGAACATTTCTTGGTG
This sequence comes from Cryptomeria japonica, assembly GCF_030272615.1. Lineage (NCBI taxonomy): Eukaryota > Viridiplantae > Streptophyta > Pinopsida > Cupressales > Cupressaceae > Cryptomeria > Cryptomeria japonica. The sequence goes on along the minus strand of NC_081407.1, from coordinate 754,201,334 downwards.
ACTATCAGGGGTGATTATTCTTGCAGAATAGAAGAACCCAAAATTACAGGTTTCACAGACTAGAGTTCAAGCCACAATGGGATGGAAAAGATCAAAAGCTTGCTGCAAAGGCAGCCACTCATGTTCAGAGAGCATAACTTGCACTTCCAAATCTTGGAAATATTTCTCTGAGAAAATTACTTCATCCAAGGGTAGAGGTATAAGCTCTTCTTGAACCTGGTTCAGGAGGGCAGAGAGCTAGGCTAGAGGATGCAAAAGACATTCCACCTTATTTACTGAAATAGGGCTTCCCAGCTGTGATAGGAAAGCTCTATCCTATTGCACATTCTTGATCTACTACAATACGTGTTCAATCCATAGCACAGAACCATCCATAGGGAAAGGAGAAGGTAAGCCTAGAGAAACAAATTTCTCATCCTATCATTTAATGTCTGGTACTGAAAATTGCAAAGGCGCTAGAGCAGCTAACACCTGCATAATTATCTTGTGGCAGTTTATGAAGACATTAGTCTTTTTTATTAATTACTGGTGATCTATAATCCCCTTCTCCCTAAGCTCCTCTTGAGCAGAATAAAATAACTGAATAAGATTTTGGGCTATTGGGAACTTCAAACTTATGATAAGCATAGAATTATTAATAAGGTGTCCAACCTTAGCGTAGAGGGACTACGCATCACTGAGAAATCTTAACATTGGCTACAAGGATGGGCAGTACTACTTTACTTTTTCCCAATGGGAAACATACAACTTTGTCATCATGGTAGAGAAGTCTAGAGCAATCGGCTATGGGGGTCAGAGACTCATCAATCAAGATATCTCATTATCTTTCCCAATCATCTCCTATTGGGGTTGCTGGATTTTGCTTTGCTCAATAACCACTTGATTTTCCAAGGCTAAGATTTTTGCTTCCCTAGTCCTGACGGCCTGTTGCAACTGCAATGAATGAGTCTCCTCCTACTGTAGAAGAGTCTCCAATTCTAAAATGTGTTTGCCAGATTGTTCGAGGCTAGTTTCTCTTGCTTTCAATTCAGCTTCGAAATTCATCCTCTCGTCCGACTGTGATACCTGTGCTTCACTCAGTTGATGGGCATAACCTTCTTTGAGAAATATTTCTTCACACAATTGCATCTGAACCTGGGCAACCTCCCTGGAAGAAGCTTTCAATCATTGTATCTCAGAAACTTTATCTTGTAATTCCTTCAGGGTTACATTTCTTGTCACTTCTTGACCTTTTACCTGGGAACCTACACTGTTAAGGGCCGACTACAACTTTCCTTTCTCTGAATTAGCTAGATTTAGTAGGCTCCACAGATGATTGATCTCTGATACCCGAGCCTTATCTTCCTTCCTTTCCTGGGAAAGGGAATCACGGAGGCTAATGTTTTCTACTTGGAGCTTTTCTAAATGACAACTCTTCCTAATAAAGTCTGTGGACACTACTTTAGAAGTTTCTTCCATCATTCCAACCTAGTCAAATGCTGTGGCACTTTGGAGACTAATGCCCATTGCCTATAGCTCATAATCCTCAGGCCTCATCTAAGATTCCCACTTGTGAACCTTAGGAACTAGATTTGCAAAGTAAAGGCAATCTCTTTGCTCACTGAAATGGGTCTGCAGGCAAGGGTGAGCACGACAAGCACCTCCCTTCTCCTTTTGCTTATTGGCTTTATTCAAACTGATGGTTCTATCATAAATGACCTGCTACTGGAAACTATCTAGATGATTGATGGCTTGACCTGTAAAAACTGCACCAGGAGGGATAGCGGAAGGGAAATGCAAAAAAAGGGCAGCGAAAGAAGATTGGACTGGATGAGTCACTGCTAGTGGGGAGAATAACGAGACAAAAGAGGAGCCCACTAACAGGAAGGAACTAGCAGATGTCACAGCCATACTCTGGGGGGAAGACTCTTCAAAACCTAGCCTACGCAACATAGGGACTGTTTCTGATGTGGGTGACTGAAAAGTTGTAGATATGGGGATCTCGCCCGGGAAAGGAATGGAAGCCTATGTGAGTACATCTTCAGGATTAACCGTCATGCCCGTCGCAGCCAGAGTAAGAGCAGTAGGGACTGAGGTTTGCATGATGGGTGCGAGGGTAATTGTAAGAACATCCGGAGAATGGGAAGAAGGGAAAATGTGGCATACCTGATCAGCCGAAGGATGTAGTGGCTGAAGATCTATAGATGTTGCCATGGATGTATTAGGTGTAACCACTTCTAACCCACTAAGATATGGCTTCTTCTTCAGGGGGCCCTCTGAAGACTATGATGGGAATGGGTATGGGATAGACCAGCCTAGTTTATGCTCTTTAATCCTCTCCTTGGATAACTAGGTGTTCCAACCATACCCTAGGGTCTCTAGGACTTCCCTTTCTTGTGGAATCCCCTGACCTTACCCAATCCACCCACCAACAACATGAGATTTATCTCCTAGGGTCTCACCTACGCACAATCTTCATAAACCCTCACATAGGCTGATAAGGGTTTAACTCTTCATACACCTTCTCAGGTCCTAGCAAGGATAGGATAGATCTTTGACATAGTTCTCCATCCATTCATGTGCCCCCAAGAGTTTTTGAGCTTCCTACTTGTTACTGATTTCACTATTTTGCTTCTTTCCTACAAAATAGGGCTACAAGGAATGTGCACAATTAGGCCTCCATTTCGGACTTTTAGGGCTCCCTCTTGCAAATGATGCCCAAACTTGTGAAACTCCCCAAAGGGACTACCATTCATTTGGCCAAGGCTCAAATATTTTCCTAGTTTTGGAACTCCAAGTGTCCGTACACTACCCTGGGTGAATTTAAGGGTTTTTGAGGGTTTTTATGAGGGTTTTTAGGCCTGCCAAGGTCACAGTGATAATTTGTTGTCTTCACCACCTTGTCTGGATTGGTGGAAGCTCCTCCTTCTCACCAATGATGCTCCACACACCCCTCTACAACTCCCCCAAAGGGTACCTCCTTCCTTGTCCTTCCTTTCTCTAACGGACCTCTACAACCTTAACCCTTCCTAGCCGGGCACAATCCAGTCTCGCCTAGGAGTGGGTCTTTGAAAGGCTTTCTTACATCTTCAAGGGCCCTTCTTGCTCTAAGATATTGTATAGGGTCTTCACTCCTATTCCCCATGGTTTCATGGTGTTTTCATAATGGGGATAAGAGTTGTCAACCCATTTACACAAAATAGTCCAAAACTGGACAGTAAAGAAGTAATTCACAAAATATTTACAAAACACACCAAAACTTGCACACTAAACCTAACCTAAATGCTCAAAATGAAATTATAAACACAATACAAGACACTCAACATATTTTTGTCTACAAAACAATGCATTGTCAATCTTCTAATGCTCCATTGGTGCCGATTAGAAACAAAAACATAGTCACAGTCAAGGTCTTTACCCTTTGGCCATACAATCTGACATCCAACCCATAATTTTAGGGTTTGCAACAATTTATTATATCTTTGCCTCAGTTTGTGTGCCATGGTTAGGGTTCCCAATTCCAAGCTAAGGTTATGACCTATTTGGTAAAGTTGCATGACAACTTTGAAAAGTTATCATGCAACTTTTTTGCAACTTTTGCAATGTTGCTTTTCTTGACTTTTAGGCCTACATTGGGCTATCCTATGGACACAACCATGCTAAAAGGACCCCAAACTCATTAATGGGCACACATACCCTCTACACCAAAAGATAACTCAACTTAGACTTGTGAACCTAGGACCTAGACTATGACCTAAACAAAACCAATGAGCTCTTCACTCTTATTACATTTACATGGCTTCATAAAGAAGCAAAATCTCAACAAAATCAAATAGAGGAAGACCTTAGAATGGTGCTCCTGCACCATACTCCCCCTCTACACAAAATTAAGGAACTAGGGGAGAGATGAGAGCTGGGTCAATACCAAGTTTCTTGAACCTACCCTCTTCAACCCAAGTGGCTTCACACTCAGGTTGACTTGCCCACTTCACCAAGTGTTCCATGTAGACCTGGTTTCTAGTAGACTTCTTCACCCTGGACTCCAAGATCTCCTCTGCCATGGGCTGCTTCATTTGCAGCAAGGCATTCACATCCAAGTCCTGCAGTACCTTGGCTTGATTCTCAATCTGCCCTATTGTTTCACCCTTGTACAATATCAGATCTACAACATTGAAGACTGGTGATATAGCTAAACCTGAAGGAAGATCCACCTTGTAGGAATTCTCACCATATTTGGATAGAATTTCACAAGGTCCTACCCTCTTCATTTGTATCTTAGTAGGCTTGCCGCTTTGCATTGTAGCTTTACTTAAATGACCATCACATAGTCACCCACTTTGAACTGAACCTCTCTCCTTCTCTCATCCACTTTGGCTTTCAATTATTGAGTAGACTCTAGGATGGATCTCTTGACCTATTCTTGCACTTCCTTGATGGTTTGTGTGAATTCCTCTGCTTGCCCACTCTTCATCTCCATTGCACCAAGATCCCTTAATTCATAGACTCCTCTAGGGTGTTTGCCATAGACAACCTCAAAAGGACTCCTTCCAGTGGTCCTATTTACACTATCATTGTAGGCATACTTAGCTTGTGGGATAACTAGATCCCATGTCTGCCCATACTCCTTGGTTAGACACCTTAGCAAGTTTCTTAACACCCTATTAATGACTTTAGTTTGACCATTAGTTTGTGGATGGTAGGCTAAGCTGAATGATAGATTAGTTCCTAGTCTTCTTCACAAGGTTTGCCAAAAATGGCCCATGAACTTGTTGTCCCTATCTGAAATAATACTTAATGGGAGTCCATGAATCCTTACAATCTCCTTAAAGAAGAGATGTGCAATATAACTAGCATCATGAGTAGTTCTACATGGAATGAAATGGCTCATCTTAGAAAATCTCTCTACCACCACATAGATGCTATCCATACATGTCTTGGTCTTTGGGAGTCCTACCACAAAGTCCATGCTCACACACTCCCAAGGCCTATTTGGGAGTGGTAATGGCTGATAGAGGCCTGCATTGCTTGATCCTCCTTTTGCCCTTTAGCACACACCACATTTCTCCACATAACTTTTCATATCCCTTGGCAAATTAGGCCAGTAGTAGTACCTCTGTACTAGATCCAAAGTTTTACTGACTCCAAAGTGTCCACTTAGACTTCCATTGTGTTTCTCTTGTATCAAATTTTCTCTCATGGATCCTCTAGGCACACATAACTAATTGCCTTTGAACAAGAGACCATTTTGAAGAGTGTAATCTGCATACTCACCATGAAAATGATTCTCAAACTCCTTACAGACCTTATAGGCTGATGAGAAGTCCTCATCTTCTTCATAAAGATCCTTGAAACCTTCTATCCCTATGCTCTGCAATTGTAATTCTTGGACAGTCAATAATTTCTAGCTTAAAGCATCTGCCACCTTGTTGAGATGCCCCTTTTTATGCTTGATGGTAAAGGTAAAAGGTTGGAGGTACTCCATCCATTTCAAATGTCTATTGATAAGCTTCTCTTGAGTGTTGATGTAACTCAAAGCCTGATTATCTATGAACACCACAAATTCCTTTGGGAGTAGGTAATGCCTCCACTTCTTGAGAGACTGAACTAGTGCATACAACTCTAGATCATATGCTAAATACCTCTTCTTTTCCTCATTAAGCTTCTCACTAAAAAATTCCACAGGCCTTCCCTCTTGACTCAATACACCCCCTACTGCAATTCCACTTGCATCACATTTCAATGTTAATAGCTTGTCAAAAGTAGGTAAGAGTAGGATGGGTTTTGTGGCTACTTCTTGCTTCAGTAATTGGAATGCTTCATCAGCTTGTTCAGTCCATTTGAACTTAGTTTTAAGGCCTCCTTTTATGGCGGCAAGTACTGGTGCACATATGCCATTGAAGTTCCTCACAAAATTTCTATAGAATTAGGCTAAACCATGGAAACTCCTAACTTCAATCCCTTTTTTAGGGGCAAGCCAATTCAAGATTGCCTCCACTTTGCTTGGATCCATCTTCAAGGTTCCCTTAGACACCACAAACCCCAAGTAGACTAACTCTTGCTTCAATAAATCACACTTCTCTAAGTTGATTGCCAACTTCTCTTCATGCAACCTCTCTAGGACTAACCTCAAATGTTCTAGGTGCTCCTCTTTGGTTTTGTTGTAGATGAGTATATCATCTAAGTACACCACCACAAATCTTCCTATGAAGTCCTTCAACACCTCATTCATAAACTTCATGACGGTTCATGGGGCATTGGTAAGTCCAAATGGCATCACAAGCCATTCATACAACCCTTCTGTGGTCTTAAAAGCAGTCTTCCACTCATCACCCTCCTTAATCCTAATCTGATGATAACCACTTTTAAGGTCCAACTTGGTAAAATACATGGAACCACCTAAATAGTCCATCAAATCATCTATTCTAGGAATAGTAAATTTGTACCTTATGGTGATCCTATTGATTTCCCTTGAATCAGTGCAAAGTTTCCACTTGCCTCCCTTCTTTGTTGCTAATACTATCGGGACTGCACATGGGCTGATGCTCTTCTTGATCAGTCATTGATCCAACAACTCCTACACTTGCCTTGCCACTTCCTTATTTTGGTCAGGTGTGAGCTTATATGCTACTTTATTGGGCAGGGATGCACCAGGGACAAATTCTATTTGATGGCTTATAGACCTTCTTGGTGGGAGTGTTGCAGGTGCTCCATCAGTCACTATGTCCTTATACTCTTGCAACATTTGTTTTACCTCCTTAGGTACCTCTGTCTGCAACTTATTTTCATCCTCCTTTGGCTTCACAAAGATGGCACATCCCTCTATTTCCTCTTCATGTAGTAAGTGTAAGAACTCTTTGCCAGTATTAAGTAGGACACTAGGTGTTCTTGAGGTTCCTTCCTCATCATTTGTCAAAGACTGAATCTTAAAGGTTTTTCTATCCTTCTTGAAGGAAATGGAGTTCTCCTCTCCATCATAGATCACCTTCCTATCAAATTGCTAGGGTCTACCTAGTAGCAGATGACAAGCATCCATAGGTAGCACATCACAAAGGATCTTATCCTTGTATCCTCCAATAGAAAACTCTACCCAAGTCTGTTCATTGACAAGAACACTCTGTCCTTGATTCAACCATGTCACCTTGTAAGGGCTAGTGTGGGGTATCTTTGTGAGTTTCAACTTCTTAGCTACCTCATCTGATATGATGTTATCAGTTGACCTTGAATCAACTATCACCTTGCAAACCTTACCAAGGATTTTACATCTCACTCTAAACAATGCTCTTCTATGCTTAGGTTCATCCTTAACTGGCTGTCTTATCAAGACCCTATTGAACATCATATTTTCTCTAGTTTTTGATTTAATATGGTCCACTTCAAGTGTTTTGCTACTTGATGTGTCTTCATGGGCATAAGCAACCCTCTTTCCACTATTTGATGAGGTACGCTTGTCAGGGCATCTATAGGCTGGGTGTCCCAATTGACCACAATTGTAGCATTTCATGGTTGCAAAGTAGGAATTACCCTTGTTAGTACCTCTGCCCCTATTTGGACCCCCTTGTGCACCTCTTCCTCTAGAATGGCCTCCTCTAAGAGTGGTTTCACTGTTATTATTAGTCAACTTGGACTCTCCTTGATTCCTTTGCTCACTTGCCTTGCTTTGGTAACCACCTCGGTGATTCATTTGATCTCTACCTCTGCCTCTACCCCTATTGTTAGAGTCTCCCTTCCTTTTGTTCCTCTCTTCCACCTTCGCAGCAAGTAGATGACATTTTTGGATAGTGGTAGGATTCCATAGGCTTATCTCATCTTGGTTGTTCCACTTTAGGCCACTTAGATACCTAGCCACCTTGATAGATTCCTCTTCTTGGACTTTGGATCTAAGACAAAGCTTTTGAAACTCCTCTGTGTAAGAGGCCACATCAAGATCTTTCTACTTCAATCTCTATCTCTTCTTATGAAGTTGGACTTCATAATCCTCTGGCAAGTAGTTCTCCTTGATCTTACTCACCATGGCCTTCCAGTTTGCAAAAGGTAGCTTTCCCATGCTAATTCTCTCCTCTTGCATGTACTTCCACCATGTCAAGGTTTCTCCCCTTAGTCTTGATTTGGAAACCTTAACCTTTTGGGCTTCTGTCACACCTTCACACTCAAAATGATTCTCCATACCCTCAATCCATTCCATGACGGTGTCAATATCCATCCTTCCACTGAAATGTGGCAATCCTTCAAAAGATTTTGTATTCAAAGCCTTAATGGCCTTTACAAAAGGTTCTTCATTGATCAAGGGTTCTGGTTCAGGTATGATGTCATCTATATCAATATATTTCTTGCCTTTACCACTGGTGTCCTCACTCTAGAGTCCTTGTGGCCTCTGATCAACCACTTCTTATAGCTTGTCCCTCATCTCACTCATAGCATCTTCAAGGAGTCTATTTTTCTATTTTTGTTCTTCTACCTCCCTAGCCAATTCTGCATTAGTGACCATTATGTTCTCCCCTACTGATTCACTAGAATATAGAGACATGCACTATCCACCAAACCTTTAACTTGCTCTGATATAAATCTAATGGGAATGGGTATGGTATAGACTAGCCTAGTCTATACTCTTTGATCCTCTCCTTGGATCAGTAGGTGTTCCAACCACACCCTAGGGTCTCTAGGATTTTCCTTTCTTGTGGAATCCCCTGACCTTGCCCAATCCACCCACCAACAACATGAGATTCTTCTCCTAGGGTCTCACGTACGCACAATCTTCATAAACCCTCACATAGGCTAATAAGGGTTTAACTCTTCATACACCTTCTTAGGTCCTAGCATGGATAGGACAGGTCTTTGACATATTTCTCCATCCATTCATGTTTCCCCAAGAGGTTTTGATCTTCCTACTTGTTACTGATTTCACTATTTTGCTTCTTTCCTACAAAATAGGGCTACAAGGAATGTGCCCAATTAGGCCTCCATTTCGGAATTTTAGGGCTCCCTCTTGAAAATGATGCCCAAACTTGTGAAACTCCCCAAAGGGAATACCATTCATTTGGCCAAGGCTCAAATATTTTCCTTTTCTTGGGCCTCCAAGCGTCCGTACACTGCCTTGGGTGAATTTAAGGGTTTTTGAGGGTTTTTACGAGGGTTTTAAGGCCTGCCAAGGTCACAGTGATGATTTGCTATCTTCACCACCTTGTTTGGATTGGTGGAAGCTCCTCCTTCTCACCACTAATCCTCCACACACCCCTCTACAACTCCTCCAAAGGGTGCCTCCTACCTTGTCCTTCCTTGCTCTCATGGACCTCTACAACCTTAACCCTTCCTAGCCAAGCACAGTCCAGTCTCGCCTAGGAGTGGGTCTTTGAAAGGATTTCCTGCATCTTCAAAGGCCCTTCTTGCTCTGAGATACTATACAGGGTCTTCACTCCTATTCCCCATGGTTTCATGCTATTTTAATAATGGCGATAGGAGTTGTCAACCCATTTACACAAAACAGTCCAAAACTGGATAGTAAAGAAGTAATTCACAAAATATTGACAAAACACACCAAAACTTGCAAAATAAACCTAACCTAAATGCTCAAAATTAAAGTATAAACACAATACAAGACTCTCAACATAGTTTAGTCTACAAAATAATCCATTGTCAATCTTCTAATGCTCCATTGGTGCCAACTGGCAACAAAAACATAGTCACAGTCAAGGTCTTTACCCTTTGGCCGTACAATCTGACATCCAACCCATCATTTTAGGGTTTGCAACAATTTATAATGTCTTTGCCTCAGTTTGTGTGCCATGGTTAGGGTTCCCAATGCCAAGCTAAGGTTATGACCTATTTGGTAGAAAAGTTGCATGACAACTTTGAAAAGTTGTCATGCAACTTTTGCAATGTTGCTTTTCTTGACTTTTAGGCCTACATTGGGCTATCCTATGGACACAACCATGCTAAAAGGACCCCAAACTCATCAATGGGCACACATACCCTCTACTCCAAAAGAAAACTCAACCTAGACTTGTGAACCTAGAACCTAGACTAGGACCTAAACAAAACCAATGAGCTCTTGGCTCTTATTACATTTACATGGCTTCATAAAGAAGCAAAATCTCAACAAAATCAAATAGAGGAAGACCTCAGAAGGGTGCTCCTACACTAGACTGCTTCTCAGACTACCTCTTACTAGACTGGAAATAAGGTCTGTGAGTCACACTATCTAAAGAAAGAGGGATTTCTGGCTCTGGCTCCTGCCCTTCGATATTTATAATCCCAACTTCCTGCTGAGTAGCTATCTCAAGAGATGAGTCCCTATGCGAGGAACTGTCTCCTATCACATCAGCAAATTTATTTACCTTACTCCATTCCTGCTTGAAATGCTCATCTAGGTGTGCATTCCCAAGGCTAGCTCTAAGCTGATTTACTTCCTAACGATAGACCCAAAAATTTTCCCTTTTCTTTCTGGGCCAGGATAAGGTTTTCATGCCCTCCAACAAAACCCGAGGAATAGGCTTCGTGGGGTTTAACCATTGTACTAGGGTATAAAATTTTAACCACGAGGAGTGATCCAAAATAGAAAAATCATCAGGACCCACATATTTGCTTGGGTCATCAACCCGAGGGTTTGGACATTCTGCCCATGAGTCTCAAGGCTCATGCCTCACAACATTTTTCCTTTTGCTTAAGCAGCCATCAGGGTCATAACTCCAAGAGTCATCAATTACCACGAAACCTAGTTGCACCATCTTTAAAGTTAGGGTTTCCTCAGCTGCTTTCCTTTTTATTAGGGTAATTGGGCCAATGGCCTTGTTATCCTCTATAATGGAGGTATCGTGCTTCCTAGCACCAATCACTTGCTCGACTCTCGCCAGCTACCTTGCCATTTCCAAAGCTAGGGTTCTTTCAGTCATGTAAGTAGGTAGTCAGAACATCTCCTTAGAGAAACCATGCATGTGGATGAAAGAGAAATCAGGGCCCATGAACTAGTCACAAGGAGTGCATTCATTCTGCATCCAGTTCATTTGAACTTGTGAGAAATAGGCTAGAGGTTCATTAGAAATCACTTCAAGATCCTTGAGCATGGGAGCCAAGAACAAATCTGAAAACTAGTAGGAATCATAAGAGGCAAACAATAGAGGCATCCAACAAGACACCAACATTACATTTCCTACCTCATCAAAAGTGGCCAAGCACATGAACTGTGCGAAGAAAGCTTCATTTTGATACAGAAGCAGATGCAGCAATATTGAAAAGAACCTGAAACATTGCAACTGTTGAAACTCGGATAACTGCTTGACCATGGCCTTAGCGATAGTCATGGAGAAGTCAAAGTGGAAAGGTTCCCTTTACTTCCTCCATTTAAAAAGAAAGCCCATCATGGAAGCTGTGATATCCTGGTCATTATCATGACCCCACAACCATGCCAAGGTAGACAAGATATCTCTGAGGTCATCTTGCTTCAGATCACTATAAGACAAAGGGAACTTTGGAAGCCCTGCTGACAAACATCGGTTGAGAGCATTTTGACATAAAGTTAACGCATCTCTCCTAGTGCTTTAGAATTTCTCCATGGACTTTTTTCGAGAAAACCTCAATGTTTTTAAAGATTGGGGAGCATAGCATTTCCCTAATGGCCTCTGGAGATATGATCAATTTCAGGTGTGAGCCACTAACAGAAAATGAGGTGGGATCAAAAACCTCTGCATAGGCGGCCATGAGCTTAGGATAGTAGGGAACTGAGGGGACCAAAGATTGGGGAGCACCACTCTTCTAGAAACACACCACGACAAAATGAGGATCATTTCTATGATGCAACATCCTTGAACAAGTAGGCTCTCTAAGGTTTTGGGGCTAGTTTCAGACCTCAGGGTCATAGATATTTTCTAAGGAATCCAGAACAACCAACAAGTTCCAGGTCATCATTTTCCTTTTGGATTTCATCTTTCGATACTCCTTCTTTGGTGGAATGGCATGAGAGGAGTAAGATAGTTCCTCAAAAATATTAACCTAGAAACCTCTGGGAGTAGCTTTTGCGGATGAAGCCTCAGAATTCATCAAGGCAGACAATCATCCTTTCCTGTTTTGCTAGTATACCAAAGATAAGAGATGGAAACCTGCATGTCTTCCTCTGGCCTTACTCTTCAGCAACAAAATGAATAGATTGATGACCTGGAGAACCATTGAACTTTTAAATGCATGACATGCCTTGTTTTTCATGAAAGCTAAGGCTCGGCTTACATGTGCACCAACTCAAAATACTACAGCGATCAACGTCCATGAATGAGGGGAGCCGTCATTCCCACTTTCCTAAAAATCTACTTGGTTGGTTTGGCATTCCTCAGGAAAAGTTCCTTAGGCAAAATCTTTCTTTAATCAAGAGGATCAGTTAGGAATAATGGTCGCATGAGCTAAAACAGGCTAGTAGAGCTTTCGCATTTAAGGATGACGTACCTAAAAGTATGTATGGCTCTTTGTTTCCATCCATTCCTCTTTTCGAGGTGACTGACGAGACATCAATATCTTGGAAATAATGCCATTCGCATGACATGAATTAATAGAGGTGTGATAGAGACATTGAAATGGAAAAAGGGTAAGCTCAAGTTGCCGATTTCTTACCTGCCAAGATTTTTGCTATAAATATGTCTTTTCACACATTCTTTCATCACAATGCAAGCTATAACAGTGAAGTTTCTAAAGAAATGGATACTCCAGTTTGGCTTGTCAGCAAAAGGGTGCAAGTCACTTTCTTGGGGAGCATATTACACTAGAGGCTGCAAGGGATGATGTGAAGGAAGAATACATTAATAATTGCTATCATCAAATGGATACTTGGGGAAGATTTCATCAGCAATCCAAACCGATACCAAGTGAATAGGGATATTTGCTCATGCTTCGTGGCTTCTCTACTGGATTACGGCTAGTCTAGGTTACTAACAACATAGCTGACTCAAGCACTCTTTCCTTTAGACTACCTGGGAGGCCTTGAAGATGTAGTCGCATATCATGTACCTTTCCTAGGACTCCTTGTGGCATCTGACTTAGAGCATTTCATCTTAAAGAATGAAGTAAAGTGGCATCCACTTATCAATGGCTTGAAAACCATGTCATTGTCTTCCCATAGGTACCGCGCTAAGCTAGCTGCAGAGTTTCTCTTGCAAGTACATATGATGGTCCCCATTTCAGAAGGCATGGACTGGTATACTGGGTTCAAGGACTATATCTTCCCAAGAGTCCTAATGCCAGATCAGCCTCCTAACCTAGTGGTTATATTCATGCATAGAGAGCCTGAGAGTTCTTCTGATTTGGAATGACCACGAGAAGAAGGGGACTCTGACACTGAGGAGGAAGATACTGAAGCTAGCCTCTGAAAAGAGTGGCAAAGCATGACTTGCACTTGAAACTACAAGATGTAAACAAGAGAGAGGCTGAGGGCCAACACATTTTGTAACAACATACGAGAAAGACTTAATATAATGATTTTACTTTTCTCTTTATCTAGTCTCTCTTTCTTAATGCTTCCTGAGCTGGAAATAATTAAAATAAATACACACCATACATATGCACATAGTATACACTATTTACATGGAAAAGGGGAAGGGACCCTTAATAATAGGGCTTAAGATGAAAACTGTTAACTGGGATGGAGAGGGAGCCTCCATTCCTATCCTCTAACTCAAAAGCATTGAAACCCTTACATCCTATCATGTGGAAAAGACCATCCCATAGGCAGTCAAACTTGGTGTGCTGACCTGGCTTCGCCATCCTTTCGTTGTACTTCAGAACAAGGTCTCCGAGGGTGAATATCACATCAGAACTCTTTTTACCATCAAACCACCTTTTTATGACTTCTTGCCTGTCCTGGAGAGCTATGAAGGTAGCCTCCCTTTCTTCTTCTAACTCCATAATCTCTACTAGCCTTATGGCCATTGGGCCATTTTCAGCGATATCCATAGATTTTAGCAACTGTAACGCCAAAATTTCTAGTGACAGAGGAAAAAATGCATCTTTCCCATATACCAGCTTGTATGGGGAGGTTTTGAGAATCTACTTGGGTGTTATGCAGTCAGCCCATAATGCACTCCTTAGGTGATGGTGCCACTCCCTCTTATATTCTGCACCTATCCTCTTGATAAGTCAGATCAGGTTCTTGTTGGTAGATTCTGCTAGGTCGTTCCCTTGGGGGTAGTAGTTAGAGGAGGTTTAGAGATAAATACCTCTGCTAAGAGCGAACTATGTGATTCGTGAGCCCATGAAGGCACACGCGTTATCTGATATAATGGTTTTTGGGGGGCCGTACCGACAAGTCAGTTCTTCTAGGAAAGCTAGCACTTCGTTTTTAGATAAACTCCACAGGGGAACGACTTCAGACCATTTGGTGAAATAGTCGGTGGCGGTCAAGATCCATTTATGTCCAGTTGAACTTGGAGGATTGATCATCCTAACAAAATCAAGGCCCCATTGAGCAAAGGGCTCTTCCACTAACACAGGCCTGAACGGCATGGCTGCTTTCTAACCCCTCCCCATATAATATTGACATTCTTTACATCCTCTTACTAGAGCATTTACATCTTTGAACATGGACGGCCAAAAGTATCCAGCTTGAGTACTTTTGATCGTGATTGTAGGTGTGGAGAAATGGCCTCCTAAGGGGTCGTAGTGAAATTTTTGGAGAATTTTAACAACTTGGCCTCGGTCCACACATCAAAGTAGAACTCCATCAAAATTTCTTTTAAAAAAAATTTCATTTATGAGGTGAAAACCATTGTTTTGGAGTCGATAGAATCTCCTTTTGGCTAGGGCAAGATTTTCGGGAAAGGTTCTTGTCTTCATGAAATTTTTCCTTTTGTCAATCCAACTTTCGCTAGGGGTGTTAGGCATAAACATAACTGTTTCTTCTGAGATGGCTTCAAAACCATGGGGTTCACTGTCCTGCGCTATATACTCACATAAACCTCTCCCACGGACCAACTTTGTGGGCTTGATGTCAACATCATATTCTATGATCTTGGTGATCCAATTCGCTCTTTTTTCTATGATGTCGCCCTCCTTGATGTCCTCTCTTACTACGGGATGAGCTACATACATTGTGGTCTTGTTGTAGGCAATGAAATGTCTGAATTTCTTCAGTCCTGTTACGGTAGCTAAGGGTTGCTTTTCTACAAAGTTATAGCGGAGCTCATAATCTTTGAGATTTTTTGAATGGAAAGCTATAGGGTGCTCTCCTCCCTCTTTGGTGTCCTTTTGAGTTAGCACCATGGTGATACTATGCCAACCAAAATAGACATACATTATGAAATCCTTCAACATGTCTGGATTAGATAACACTGGAGCTGAATAGATGGCATGCTTTATTTGGTCGAAGGCATTTTTGGCTTCAGCAGTCCATTAATATGGATATCTTTCTTAAGCATGAGGGTGATAGGTCTTATTATCCCAACAAAGTCAGAGATGAAATGACTGACAAAATTGACCTTTCCCAAGAAAGATTGCACTCCCTTTTTGTTGACTAGAAGGGGGAGCTCTTTAATAGCCTTGACCCGGTTAGGGTTGATAGAGACACCTTCTTTAGAAACTATATGCCCCAGCAACTTCCCTTGAGGAACCCCAAAAATACATTTTTGTAGGACTAACTCAAGATGATCAAAACGATTCTCCCGATGCTTAGAGAACATGGTTAGGTCATCTAAATATATCAAGATAATCTTATTTATTAGCTCTTTGAAAGCCAAATCCATGGCCCTTTGGAAAGTGGCCCCAGCGTTTGACAAACTGAAAGGCATCTTTTGATATGCAAATGTTCCCCACTTGGTGGTGAAAGTGGTCCTATGTTGATTCTCCATTTTGACACTTACCTATTATATCCTGAGAAAACATCAAGCATAGAGAACATTTCTGATCCAGCTACGGTGCTTAATAATTGCTCCATTGACGGCAAGGGATAATGATCTTTGAGCAATGCTCGACTCAGGTCCCGAAAGTCCACACAGAGTTGAATATCTCCATTCTTTTTCCTCATAGGGACCAAATTTGACACCCATTTACTGTGCTTTATAGGGTATATAATCCTTGACTCAATCAGTTTCTTCAACTCCTGAGCCATGAGGGATTTGATTTTGGGATTAATAGGTCTCTATTTTTGTCGGACTGGCTTAGCTTCATTTGTGAGCTTGATGGTATGCTAAATGATTTTAGGATCGTAACCTTTTAAATCATCATAAGACCAAGCCATGACACCTTCATACTTAACACCATATCAAACCAATTTCTCCCTCTCTTTGAAGGAAATGCCTTTGCCCACTTTGAGGATTCTTCCACTTCTGACTGACATTTCAGCATAATCTCCTTTATCTGTTGTGAGCTTCCACTTATCCTTCTTAACATCCTCATGATCAAACAAATTCTCTAAGGTGATAAAACCATTAGGGAGCTTGTTGGATTTTAACTGAATAATTTGGTTTCTGTAAGCTTCTTTAACCGTGGGTTGTAGGTGGTTGGCAAACTCTTTCGAGCTTTGAATAAATAGAGCAATCTGCTCATCACTTTAAAAAAACCTGCCAATATGTATCATTATCAGGAATAGCCAAATGGACCACCATACTGACTATTGGGTGGCTGACTAAGAGGTCTACAACTGGATCAAAATGAGATCCTATGGTTGCCATATGATCTGCTTCTGTATTTAGTGTCCGGGGAATACTTGTGATATTGAAAGCATCAAAACTTTCTATTAAATCCTAGACTCTAGAGCAGTAGGATCTCATATGGACTTGCTTGGCACTGGATATCCCTCAAACTTGGTGTACTACTAATTCAGAATTACTGAAGAGTTTAAGCTTCTTGATGCCCATTTTTTCTGCCATGTTCAGACCTTGAATTAGCCCTTCATACTCTGCTTCATTATTCGAACACATGAACTACAATCGGAAAGACCTTTGTATTTGATCACCTATGGGAGGGGTGAGACAAACTCTAGCTTTGGAGCCCATTTTGCGTTTGGCACTATCGAAGTGTAGGGTTCATAGCGTCGAAGATGGCTGATCTTTGGAGAATGAATCCTTGGTGAGTTTTGGGATTAGTTGATCCTCTTCAAAAATGCAACAAGTTCCTAGACTGGTGGCATGGTAACTAGAGAAGGGATTAGAGTCTATGAACTCATTTAGGAAAGCTTCTTGTTCATGTGGTATTTCCCTAGTTACTTCTTCATCTTCTAAAAGTTCAACCACCTTTTTCTCATCATGGGTTATAGAGGTGTGAGTAGGCTCGAAATTGATCAAGACTTGGTTAGCTATATGCTTGTCGTGAAGAGGTTCTGAAAGGATTTTCATCTTAGTGCCATGTCAGGTACGAAGGATTAGGTGGGACCAATCCAGGGACATATATCCTCCTATTTTAGTGGTGAAGTCTCGGGATAGACTAAGCCCAAAGATGGGAGGGATGTCAATGACCACTACTTCTTGGGATACTGTTATACTTGGTCATGCAAATAAAGTCAAAGGGAGGCTTTTGATGAGACCTATCATCTAGAGTTTATTCCCATCGAGCAACATTACCCTCTTACTTAAAGGGTCATACTGAATGTTTAATACTTTAGCAATTTGCTTGGGCATGACCGTGGTACTAGCACCAGAATCTATCATGGAGTTATGCAAAAGTTTATTTCCAACTATAAGGGTAAGGTAAAAAGGATTCATCTTAGGTTTACCTTCTCCTTGTGCAATGGAAGGTGAGCCTTCATTCATCAAAGTAGCAGGGGGACATGCCTTGCCAACTACTGGGTGATGATCCATTCCATTCGTCTAAGAGAGCGGCAGAGCTACCACGCCTGTATCCTTTTGATCATGGGACAATGCCTCCCTTAGCTGGCTTTTCTATTCTGGAATACTCAGGAGGTCCCAGAGAGAGACATGAGCTGGAGCTTTCTTCAACTACTCTACTACATCCAGCATTGGGGGCATGAAAACCTTAGGCTCTTTCAGTTTGTAAGGGATGAACTCCTTCCTGGGATAGGCGAAACTGATGAATAGTGTTTCCGGGGGGCTATTCACGGGTACTAACCTTATATTGCTGGCATCCTCCCTGGTCAAACACATTTTAGAGAAAAGGTTGTAGTTTGAATGCACCATAGGGGCTCCATCTTTCTGGGTTCCTCCATCAATAGTTATCACTGTATCGTCATCCTCCATCCATGAAAAAAGTGCGTGATCAGGGGTGATTTTTGCTTCTTGTTGTAATGACATTCCTTTCATCTGAGCAACAAAAGCCGCATTATCCATGCCTAGGGATGTATACACGGATTCATCTGGTATTATACCTAAGTTCCTTTGATCCATGACCTTTTGTTGCATTTTCCCCCTTGGGCAATTCCTTGGGCATGAGCATTGTTGCATGGAAAACACCAAGAATTGGTATCGCCTGCCAAATTATTCTGACCTACAGTCAATTCTCTACCACCATTTGGGTGGATGGCCTGTAATGGATTAGGGATGGGGACTATTTGGCCATTCAGCGGGGGATTTTTCTCAGCCCGATAATTAGGATGTTGATAGGGAGGCTGGTTTCCTTGGAAGTTTTGCTGAAAAGGAAGCTTGGTAGGAGAGACTTGGGCCCTTTTTAGGTTGACAATTTCATTGGAGAAGGATCTTAAGAGATTTTTCATATCATTGACCTCAGCAGCCAGAGAGGCAGTTTGGGGAGTAGCTTGAGGAGTGGGGAACAAATACATAGACTATGGAGTAGAGGTGCTCAGCGTGGCTTCCTCCATTACTTGGGTAGATATTTCGGGGAACACTAGCATTGTAGGGCGAGGTGCGAGCTTTCCAGCATCGATAAGGTTATTTTCAGCCTGAACTGCTAAGTCAAAAGCTTGCGGAAGAGTGTTACCCCCTAAGGATTGAATCATTACTGATATGTCAGAATTGAAAACTTTTAGATAAAATATGAAAGCCATATCTTCCGGGGGGTGAGCAGACAAAGGTATCCTTTGCCAGGTTTGCTGGAATCTTAGGTTGAAATCAGTTAATGCCTCTATAGGAGCTCTTTTGATCATAATGAGTTGGTGCATTAGCGATGATCTATCAGCTTTGTCTGAGAATCTCTGAAACAAGCAGTCTCCCAACTAATCCCAGTCCCCTATAGTACTAGGGCCTAGAGACCTAAACCAATCCAAATATTTTCCTTTGAAAAATGCTACGAGCAACCATAAAGCCACATTCTTCTCAGTGATGCCATGTATAGTACAAACAATAGCCACGTCCTGCAGATGTTCTCTAGGGGTTTTATGACACTCTCCCTTGAATTTGGGAATGACCTTTAGTGCAGCTATCGGAATGGCTCCCCAAACTATGGGTGGAGCTGGAGGAATGAGAGGGCTACCATTATCCCATGTCATGAAATTTTGGGGAGGGACTTGTGCCATTGCAGCGTGTATGATAGTGGGGAGACCCTGTGGGGGCGAAACTGAGGTGGAATGGACGGTCACCAATGGAGGAAAAATAAGATCAGGATGTAGGGTTGTTTGACTCCTGGTGACAGGCCTATGACTCATAAACTAGCTGGGATGTGATTTTTTAAAGTAATGGTCCCACCGGGCATGCCAGAAAAAGAACTGTTGACTCTAAATTTATCTTTGGAAACAAACAGCCTAATGGGAAATTCAGTGTTGGGGGACCAATTTGCGCAGGAGACACTGAATGACCACCAGGATTAAGAAGTCAGCTCTTCTTTAGGTTTTGAGGAAAGGGGAAGGAAACAAATACCTTTTAAAAGTGATGCTAAAATACTTAGGTGATACACCAGATCATTAAGAGACAATGAACTAACAGAAATTAAGAAACATCTAACTTCTAGAAGTCCATTCAACAATCTACAAGTTCTGATCCAGAACATAATCAAAAGCTACAACCAAATTTACTTGAACACATAAGGAAAACATTCATCAGGCATTCACTACATAACAAGTATAGAAACATAGTTTAATCAGTGAAATCTTGGATAAAATATTCCCAAAGTTTATCAGAATTTCCAACAACAATAGCACAGAAAACACTATTAATAGTAGGCCAAAAGAGACATCATAAAGGCTGCAGACACAATCTAAACAATCTTCTCATAGAAAGACCAAAATAGTTTTTTAAGGTTGGAAACAAAAGAAAACTCCTACTTAGCAAACTGGACTATTCTTTTCTTTTCTGTGTTCTCAAAAAATCTTTTTGGTGGAAAATAACGCCGCATTTAAATAGGCCACTACCCCTAAAAACAGCTTCCCAAAATGCCAAAATGGCACAACCTCCTTTGAACAGAAAACATGGTGTGTCTTTATAGAGGCCACACCCAACAAAACAAACCCTTCAACTCAACTTTTCACCCACAACGAATTGGAGGTTACCAAGAACTAAAAAAGATTATGCCAAAAGAGAATGGCCTATGGAAAAGGGGACAGCAGTAAGAAACCACTCGCATACTGCGCTAATGAGTGGGCCCACCAAGAAGAACAGTCAGCAAGCATTACCATTTGTTACCCCCACATTGCTTCAAAAACTAGATGCCAAAGACAAAACGAGGGAGCAACACCGAGCCACCAAGTGTCCCACGCACTCTACCCTGGTGGCAAAAAGGGTGATCACAACCGATCCCGCTGAAAAACTTAAATCAGGGGAAAAATAAAGGTGAACAGTAATTTCATCTATAATTTCAGCACAAGTCTTAGGTAGAATAATTGTTACATTAATAGTCTCTGGTGCCAAATCAATCCCACTCTTTTTCCTCCTCCTAGAAGTACCGGATGTAGCTAATGGTGTGGCCTTAGGTGCCTGCTTCTGTGATGGTAATTTGATGGTAACCTTCCTAATTGGTTGTTTCTTTGCTTCCACTTTAAGTTCTTTTGGTTTCTTCCTCACAACTCTTTTGAATGCTAATGGTGTGTCATCTGCAGGTTCAATGTGGACTACCAGATCCTTTCAATTTCTCCCTTTCTCTAGGAAAGCATCAATGAGTGTCTTAATGTCCTTTGAAACTTCCTGTAAAAACTTGCTTGCCTTACCTTCTTATTTTTCCCTCTTCTTTCAGTTGAAATCAGTTTCAACCTCAAGAGTCTTTTGTTGTGTTGTTCCACAAGGTTTTTTTGCTTCATCTATATCTGCATCAAGTAGAATTTTTGAATATGCATCAAGAATTAATGCATCCAACTCATAGCCCATTTCAGCTATCCAAATCTTTTGGGGCTTGACTGCCTCCATGAGGGTCTCATCTTTCTTGACCATGAAACATATGTTGGTAGATTATTTCTCTACTATATGCTCAAGTACTCTTATTCTAGACCTCATATATTTTTGAAAAGCCTTGAAGTAACCCCATACCTTATCATCTCTAAGACTTCCCAATACAGCAATTGATTGCTTTAGTAGTCTTCCTACCAAGATGTTAAAATCCCATTGCTTCCTTCATAAACTAGGAGTATCATTCAAAAAGTATAACAATAAGAAGACAAATAGATTTCCATAACGAAAGGTGCCCTTCTGACCTTTAATCTTTCCTAAATTGATCAATAACTCCTCAAGCATCCAGTCACAAAGATCTAACTTGATATTTTCTCTCATCATCCTATATGCAACTAAAATATATGAACTGGAAACTGAATTCAGTCTGTTAGAATGAGTTACCTTGTAGCCTATGATCATGTTGCCAAACTTGATATTGGTGTCGGTGATGGTTCCTACCTTCATCGATCTCTTGTCTAATGTGGCACCAATGATCTTCCTTACAAAGTTAATTGATACTTTCTTATCTGGATGTTGCCCTTGTTGGTATTTTGGTATGGTTTTTTCATTGATGTCAACACCTACTAATACACCTACTTTGAAGATCTAGCAACATTCACCAGCAAGCAAGTAAACTGTGCAACAGTTACTAGTATATGGTTCACCGGCAAGATATATTATTCACCGGTACTTGGAATGATATGGAAGACACTTGGTAACGTCAAAGACATCATGTGGACACTTTGTTTTGAAGAAATAATCATTGGTATATTCATAATTACATATTTTCTTTTACCAGCAAATAGGTCTAGGTTATCTAGGGTTACACCGACAGGTTTATCTTTTCCAGATCAGCATGGCACGCTATGGAGATGATTTATTATTGTTATGATTGATTGAAAAATAGGTTTTAAGGACCTGAAACCTTTACAACATAGAAAGAAAGATAGCAGGAAAAGGAATTAAAGTCCGCAAATAAAATGACTGGCCAAAAGACCAGCGAACAGAAAGAAGAACAAACCAACAAAACACAGCAAAGAGACCAAGGAGATACTACATAGCAATTTTCTTTAGCAGATCCACGACCTTTATCACTAGCTCATCATAGGTCACCCTGACTGCTTTTAGCTCCTCTAGCTCCTTATTCACTTTCTTTTCCTTCCTCTTGCCTTTGGTGTGGGTTCTGGGACCCTGGGCTTCCCCTATTCCTTTAGTGTCTAGGTCAATTTCTTGGATTTCCTTGTCGTCATCAAGCTTGCTGATGAGGGTATGGGTATTATTGGCCAAGATTTTCAGAATGCTAAGGCTCTGGTCCACAATATTCTTAAGGCACTTCTCAATTTTTTCCACTTTGATGACTATGTCCGAGAGTGTTTTTTCACTCGTTTCCAGTAGGGTTTTTTTGTCCAGCATCTCCTTTTCAATCTTTTCAAACCTAGGATTAAAAGCATCTCTGATGTCTTCCACTTTAGAAATAGTGTTTTTCAGATCCTTGATATAATTGGCCATTGTATTCCCCTCTCCAATGTTAATGGTCTCTAGAATCAAGACTCTATTGTAAAGTTTTTTATACTCATTTGCAGCTTTCTTATGCCCATCAATAAGCCATTCAATAGTTTTCATAAAACCATTCAAGGCCTCGGGAGGAGGGCTAGAAGAGGGAGTCACTTTCCTAGGGGTTACCTATTTTTTTTTAGGAATATGGAGGGCGAAAATAGTGTCGGCAGCCTTGAGAGTCTCCTTCATTATCTCCATGTCCAAGCTATGCTCGGCTTCCAGGGTCCTAGTTTTCTTGTCATCTTCTGGTTCCTTACCAGTCTCCTCTAGTTCCTTGCCAGTCTCCTCTATTTTCTTATTCTTTTTCTGGGTCTGGGCTTGGTTTTCACTTTTCTTCTTCAGCAACCCCTTAGGGTTCTTCTTCTCCTTAGAAAAATCAGAGTACTCTTCTTCCGAAGAGATACTGATCAAGGGTTTGCTTTGATGTTTTTTGCTCTGAGAAGAAGAGGGTCTTGATCTCCTCTTCTTACTACTCTCATACTCTGAATCATCAGAGCTATCCTCATTATCAGTCAAGGAATCATTGTCTGAATCCTCTTCCTCTAAAAATTTAGAATCAGACATATCTTCCTCAGAGTCCATAGGGAGCTGCATCGATTGATTTGACTGGCCTTTAAATGGTCATAAATGAGGACCATAAGACCTTGGTGCATTGCGGTATCACCCCGAGGATTTTCTTTGTAGGCTTTTAGGGAGGCATTCATTGAGCAGAGCAAGAAGTAAGGAAAATTCACCTGATCATTATGCCTAAAATGGTTTAACAGAACAAAATGATACCCATAGACTTTCGTAAACCTACCATCTAGAGTTATATACCGCATTAAAATAAAGAGAATTTCTTGCCAGGGTTTTGCAAAAGCCCTAGGCGGGTAATAGGGTTTTTTCTCTTTCTCTGTAACCAGGTACCTTTCAATGGCTTCCCTGCTGACCTTCCTGTCTCTATAGAAGTTGCAGCCCTCCCTGTTGAGACCCGTAGCTTTAGCTATTAAGTCTTCATCAATTTCCACCATTTGGTCACCCATTTTTAGCATGCCCTTCTTCCAATTTTTGCAGAAGAGGCTAGTAATCATTCCATCATGGTCGTGGAGTCTCTCTATGAATATCGAAAGACCACCCTTCTACAAAATTTCCCAAACCTCTTCTTTCTATTTCCACTCCTTGCAATTACTTGGCTCATATCGTCTCCTATTTCTGCCCATGGTGTCATTCTTCGTAGCCAAATTTTGAAATTTATAGAACTGGTAAAACAAAGTGCTTTTCGGAGCTAAAACAAATACCCAAAAAGTGTGTGTGACCTTAAAGATCTAATAGATTATAAAACAAGTTTTGTTGGCTTTGATGTTATAATGAGTGATTTTCTCATTATACAAGTGACTCGAAGTGCTTACATCAGTACTTTTCATAATTACCCTGTCAATCAAGAGTCTTTGGGGTACTTTGATATCTTTCATCAATTATGATTTGTCTGACATCTTCGAGAGATGATTTATTATTGTTGTAAATGCATTAAGTTGACATATTCAATCGTTTATTGCATCGGATATTATATTGTTTGTAAAATGTTTTTATTGTAATATTTTGTAGAGCCGACCTACTAAAATTGGTCTTAGGGTATGGTATAAATGTAAGATCTTATTTGTAAGATCAAGTGTGGAATGCAAAAAAGAATTAAGTGAAGGTATATACGAGATCAAGTAGGGATATACACGAAGACATCATTTGAAGGTGAAGTCAGGTTTTTGTAGAAGCATATCAGCATTACACTGGTACTGAATCCAACATATGAAGATGCTATTTTGTGTAGTAAATTCTTATTGGATTTAACCATCCAACTGTAGTCAATGTGACTCCCATTTTGTGATTGAGCAGTGAGCTCTAGGCTATTGGCCTTTATGCATGTGTAGACCCCATTTATGTACACTTACTATCTGTAGTAGTATCATCTGATTGTGGGTAAGGTTTCACACCGTGGTTTTTCCCCTTACATGGTTTCCACATACAAATATTGGTGTTATGTGTTGTGGATGAATTTATGTTTATGTTTCATGCATTGATCCTTACCGGTATAGCAATTTACTATTAACACTGTTTACTGACATAATTAACTGGTTTACCGGTATTAAGCATTAAGTTGGTTAATTACTTTTTGGTTTGAATTTATTT
Organism: Cryptomeria japonica; assembly: GCF_030272615.1. NCBI lineage: Eukaryota > Viridiplantae > Streptophyta > Pinopsida > Cupressales > Cupressaceae > Cryptomeria > Cryptomeria japonica. Next base: position 754,176,405 of record NC_081407.1, on the reverse strand, counting down.
GACAACTGATTCACCCCCCCCACCCCTCTCAGTTGTCTCCGGGACCTAACAGCCCTACCGATGGCAAACTAGTAATTTCTCATATGGCTTCCTTAGTGATTTTGTAGGGTCTATCTAGCCATATGAATTCCCTATGTACTCTACTTAGTACATATCTGACTATTTCATCCTTGAATTCCAGAATATCCAAAATATCCAAAATATCAATGAACCCTAGATCTTTGATGTGTTGATATGCGAGTTTTATTTTACTAGATTCTCCCATGAGTTCATTCATATACATCCCCTTGATCTCTAAAGTGCCTAAGTCCTCTATATGGGAATGAATATAGGCCCTAACATCTTCTACATATACAACTCCCTCCAAGACATGAGGAAACACTCCAACCGAATCTTCCTTGGTAACCACATGTGGATACGATTTGAAAATTGGCCTAGGGCGGTCCTCAACTTCTACTATAGGAAGAGAGAGAGAGAGAGAGAGAGAGAGAGAGAGAGAGAGAGAGAGAGAGAGAGAGAGATGGTAGGAAGAGAGGGATATAATAGGATAAGGAGAGGGGGAAGGAGAGAGAGTTAGAGATAGAGAGAGAAGGGGATAGGAAGAGAGGGAGAGAGATAAAGAAAGAAATAAAATGGAAAGAGGGTGAGAATATGATTAAGAGAGTGAGAGAGAGAGAGAGAGAGAGAGAGAGAGAGAGAGAAGGGGGTAGGAAGAGAGTGATATAATAGTATAAGGAGAGGGATAGGGAGAGAGTTAGAGACACAGAGAGAAGGGGATAGGAAGAGGGAGAGAGCAAGAGAGAGAGAGAGAGAGAGAGAGAGAGAGAGAGAGAGAGAACAAGATAGGGAGAGGGGGATGGAGAGATAGTTAGAGAGAGAGAGAGTAGGGGGTAGGAAGTGAGGGATAAAATAGGATAAGGAGAGTGAGAGGGAGAGAGAGTTAGAGACAAAGAGAGAAGGGGTTAGGAAGAGAGATAAGGAAAGAAAGAGAAGGGAGAGAGGGTGAGAATAGGATTAAGAGAGAGAGAGAGAGGAGGAGAGAGAATATGATAAGATAACGAGAGGGGGAGGGAGAGGGGGGAGATAGAGAGGTAGGGGGATAGAAAGAGAGAAAAGGGGGAGAGGGTGATTGTTGGCTTGATGATGATTGTAATGTATTCATCACTTGTTGTAATTGATGAAACACTCTCACACACACATATGATTACATTGACTACTGGTGTAACTTTAATTGGTTTACACTATCAACTGTTATGTTTAAGGTTTATCTCTAACTAATACTCTTTATCAACTGGTATGTGCTTAAGAGATAAGTTGTGGCTACACTAAGTTGGAATCAAAATGAAGATGAAGATGAAGATGGAGATCAAGTAGAAGATTCTATGAAAATGGATCACATGTTTTGTTCCAGCTGGTATTTGATTTTGTGATGAGTTACCAGCACCATTTTCTTGGTGGTCATTTTTGTGATGAGTTATGATTATTTGTCTAGATACACTACACCTAGGAAATTGTGTTTTGATTTCCTTAGGCCGATATAAGATTTGAATGTCTATATTAAGAAATCTTAGTGAATCATTTGAAACTGATATTGATAGTGAATGATGTTATGTGAATATTGATGTAGACGTCTACAAATGGTCAACGCTTGTGGAGTCATACTTTAACATTTGCGCATTGTCTAATTTTAGGGTTCTTGCATTGCATTAACATTTCTTCTATGTTGCGGACTTGGTCTTTATCATTTGCAAGCATCGAGTCCTTCTTCTACATTCCTTATTTTTATTGCTTTAAAATTAGGTCTTGTCGATAGCAATCTTAAGTCATGATTTTGGTCGATCTTATCCTATCGCATCATGGTGCGTGCTCATTTATCATCATTTTGGACATCGTCAATCCTAATCGATGATAGAATTAGGGTTTTGTCATCTTGTCAATCTTTCAATCATCTTTAGCTCATTAGTAATCATTTGCGATTATCAACTTGTCAATCTCATCATTTTGCGATTGATTCGTCATCGATCCTTGTCCTTGTCAGCCTTGTCATTTTGTGATCGATTCGTCATCAATCCTTGTCCTTGTCAATCTTGTCATTTTGCGATCGATTCATCATTGATCCTTGTCCTTTTCAATCATGTTAATTTGGATTGATTAGTCATTGTTCGTCATCAATTGGTGCCTATCAATTTGATCTCCTTGTCAATCTTGGTCAGTTTGTCATTGATTTTTGTCAACCAATCTCAATCATTTATCAACATTGGTCTTTTGTCAATTAGAATCATGATCAAACCTACATTAATTTCTTGTTGTCTTGACCTAATTCCTTGTCCTCTTATTTCCAGGGTTTTATGATTTGTTCATTTAATCCTTTTCTTCTTCTTTGTGGGTTAAATATATCTATTTATTTAGTCCTAGGTCTCTTTCATGAATTAATTAATGGATGAAAACCTATTAATTAATTCACCTAATTTCTATCTCATCTTTTTCCTTAATTTTCTAATTTGCTAATTTCTCCTAATTCCTAATTTCTATTTCTCCTATTTTCTTAATTTCTTCTAATATTTCCCCTAATTTCATTCCCTCATTTTCTCCAATGTTTATGCTTCCATTTGTTGCAATCATGGAGGCTAATTTATCTCTTCCCTTTTGTCATGGGAATGGCATTTCAATCTTGTCATAATTTGTCATACATCTTGCATAGCAGCTTGTCATAATTTGTTCATAATTTGTCATACACCTTGCATAGAAAATGTGACACATTTGTCATAATTTTGCCACTCTTGATTTGAATTTCCTTTCAAATATCTTCATGCTAATCTTGTCCTCTCTCCAATTTGTCTATAACTTGGATGATTTTCTTCAATGAAAAGGGGAATCAATCACATTTTCAAGTAACCTTATGCTGCAAATTTCATCTCTCAACAACTTGCTTTCCACTTGCATTTTGCACTTGTAGGTGAGATCCACATCAACTTTGAAGGTGAAAGAAGAACAATGGAGCCACATGAAGGAGATATCTATGTCATTTTGCTTCGATGTCATTTGATTTGAATATCTTGTCTTTATGTCTTCATTGATTGGATTTAGGATTGCTTTCATAGCAGCTTTAGGTTTTGTGGTTGTCCTAATTGCTATTGTTTTGATGATTTTCAATTTCCTGATCTACAACTGATATACATAAAGAGTAAAATTTTTTGTTGAAGAGCGATAAGTGTTAAGATGAAGAGTAGTGTTGAATGTACTTACAATGATCTGATCAAGCAAATATTGTGCTACTCAGTACAGATCAAACCATTCTTGTTGTTTTCTAATCATTACAACAGAATCAAATCCCCTAATCAGGTAAGCTCTAACAAGATTCATTGTACAAATCCTCTAACAAGGTGATCCATTAATTTAGATTCTCAAATCCTCTAGCGAGCTTACTCCTAATAGGGTATAAGCTTCTAATCAGGCTTGGGATCTCTAACAAGATTCGCTCCTAGTAGAGCAATTTGTAAGACCTTAATTGGTCAGTGATCTATTACTGCAGTTCCATCACACCATGGTTTTTACCTATTTGGGTTTTCCACATATAAACACTTGTGTTATGGTGGATTGTTTACTTTTTGTGGATATTGTTATATCATTTTGGATAGCATCTATTTTTTCTAAATGCTTGATTAAATTCATCTACCGATTAGTGTTTGAAGTAGTGTTTTATTTGGTGTCACTAATTCACCTCCCCCTCTCAGTGCTTTTCAAGTCCATCAATTGGTATTAGAGCCTAACTTCTTTCAAGCCTAACCACTTAGAAGTGAGTCTTGAAACTACCATGGGAGACACAAGCTACTTCAAGATGGCTAGACAACTAGAAGCTAGTAGAAATGAAGTTGAATCCCTTAGGGGCAAACTAAAAGCTTCTCAAGTCAAAAGGATAGAGCTATCTAAAAAATGTTAGAAATATCTGATAATAGTTCTTCAGATGAAACCAATATTGAACCTTTAGTAGATGAAGTTGAAAAGGTGAATGACGAGAAACTGAATCTAAGGAGAGAGCTAGAAGGTCTCACTATCTGCATGAGTCGGGAACTTGAAGCCAAAAGAGCTGTTGAAGATCTTATCAAGGTAAGAGATCAAGAGATTATAAAGATCAAATGGGAAAAAGACTGTTGGCATATGCACACTCCAATAAGACATTGAAGGTGATTGAAGGTTTTCTCATTGATGGCAACCTTACAAACCTATGGCACTGGCAAGGCATTACACCACCATCAGTAGATTAGACTCTACACTAGCACTTAGACCATCGACACTAGTAGAGAAAGGAAGCATACTGGCACAAAGGTCAACAGGATTTTTGTTATATTATATTTTGTTTATTATTGTAAAAAATTTGTAAGCTGACTTGGTATCATTGTAGGACATTTGATAAGAGGTGGTAGAATGTAATTAGGTGAAATAAGGCAGACCTATTATGCAAATTATAGGATAAGGGTTTATTTAAGAAGCAGAGCAAAAACCGGTACTGGATCTAGCATTATAGATGCTATTCTGAAGCAGTACAAGATACTGGATTTGTATACTCCATCATTGTAAGTTAGTGAGACTTCCCATTGAGCAGTGAGCTCTAGGCACTTGGCCTTCCTGCATGTGCAGGCCCCTCTTATAATTAATATTCTCTTATCGGCTAGTAAGTGAATATTGTTGGTTACAAATCCCACCGAGGTTTTTCCCACACTGAGTTTCCTTGTTAAAATATTGTGTTATGGTGTGTTTCTTATGTGGTTGCTTTCATTTCTGTTTATTGTATTATTTCTTGCATACCGGTACATTGTTATAATATGCTCTACATGTTTTAAGTTAAGAAATTTAATTCACCGGTTAGATACTAATTCACCCCCCCCTCTCAGTATCTGTGCGAATCCTAATAATTGGTATCAGAGCCTAGTCTTCTATTTTTAGAAGCCTAACAACTTGAGGAAGATCTTGACACCAGTAGAGATGGAAAATTTGATGAAGCAACTAGAAGCAACTCTCTTAGACTATGATATAGATAAATTGAAAAACATAAAACTTGAAGATGATCTAAAGGCAGCTCAAGATATTATTTAGGCACTTCAAGAAAATCTCACCATTGCAAGAAACAATAGAAGAGAACTTTGTGAAAAGATTCAATTTGAGAATGATGAAAAGGAAACTCTTAATCATATGATAGGCAAGCTGAAGCAAGAGAACATGACAACAAATAATGAAATGTAGGATATGACAATGAGATTTTGCAAGGAAATTGAATTTAGAAAGAAGAATGAATCTTATCCTGTACCACCCTAGCAAGTGCGTACAATTTACGACGCTACAACTTTCAAATTAGGTCTTGTCGATAGCAATCTTCAGTCATGATTTTGGTCGATCTTATCCTGTCGCATCATGGTGGATGCTCATTTATCATCATTTTGGACATTATCAATCCTAATCGATGATAGAATTAGGGTTTTGTCCTCTTGTCAATCTTTCAATCATCTTTAGCTTGTTAGTAATCATTTGTGATTATCAACTTGTCAATCTCGTCATTTTGTGATCGATTCATCATCGATCCTTGTCCTTGTCAGCCTTGTCATTTTGTGATCAATCTTATCATTTTGTGATCGATTCATCATCGATCCTTGTCCTTTTCATTCATATCAATTTGGATCAATTAGTCATTGTTCCTCGTCAATTGGTGCCTATCAATTTGATCTCCTTGTCAATCTTGGTCAATTTGTCATTGATTTTTGTCAACCAATCTCAATCATTTATCAACATTGGTCTTTTGTCAATTAGAATCATGATTGAACCTACATTAATTCCTTGTTGTCTTGACCTAATTCCTTGTCCTCTTATTTCTAGGGTTTTATGATTTGTTCATTTAATCCTTTTCTTCTTCTTTGTGGGTTAAATAAATCTATTTATTTAGTCCTAGGTCTCTTTCATGAATTAATTAATGGATGAAAACCTATTAATTAATTCACCTAATTTCTATTTCATCTTTTTCCTCAATTTTGTAATTTGCTAATTTCTACTAATTCCTAATTTCTATTTCTCCTATTTTCTTAATTTTTTCTAATATTTCCCCTAATTTCATTCCCTCATTTTCTCCTATGTTTATGCTTCCATTTGTTGCAATCATGGAGGCTAATTTCTCTCTTCCCTTTTGTCATGGGAATGGCATTTCAATCTTGTCATAATTTGTCATACAAGATTTGTCATACACCTTGCATAGAAAATGTGACACATTTGTCATAATTTTGCCACTCTTGATTTGAATTTCCTTTCAAATATCTTCATGCTAATCTTGTCCTCTCTCCAATTTGTCTATAAATTGGATGATTTTCTTTAATGAAAAGGGGAATCAATCACATTTTTAAGTAACCTTATGCTACGAATTTCATCTCTCAACAACTTGCTTTCCACTTGCATTTTGCACTTGTAGGTGAGATCCACATCAAATTTGAAGGTGAAAGAAGAACAATGGAGCCACATGAAGGAGATATCTGTGTCGGTTTTCTTTGATTTCATTTGATTTGTATATCTTGTCTTTATGTCTTCATTGATTGGATTTAGGATTGCTTTCATAGAAACTTTAGGTTTTATGGTTGTCCTAATTCCTATTGTTTTGATGATTTTCAATTTCCTGATCTACATTTTCTAGTGAACCCGATGTGAACTAACCCCTTAACCATGTTTTGAGTGCTTTTGAGCTGTTTGTAGGTGAAAAAGTCAAGAAATAGGGTGACTCGGAGCTCTCTGGACACTTCTGCGCCTGTATTTGAGTTTTCAGCACTGGTGTTGAAGTTTTCTGTGCCTATGTTAATAATTCTGCACCTGTGTTGAAATTTTATGCGCCTGTGTTGATTGGTTCTACGCCTCTATTGAGGCATTCTACCACTGTGCAAGGCCAAAAACAAAGGTGAAATCAATTGTTTTTACTTGCAAATTTGTTTGTTTTCATTCTATTTCTTGCATTCTGGTTTTTCTTTGGTACTAATTCTTTGTGCAGAATCTTGGCATTATGTGTGACAAAGACTAAAAATGCAACTACTAACGAATCTTATGCAGGACGCGGTCAAAGGCTCTCATTAAAACATCTTGCTTGCAATTTTTAAAGTAGTTTCACATTTCATTTCTTAAAGGTTAATGAACACCATGCATGCTTTGTCTATTTTTAATTTGATTACATGTTTTAACCCTTAGAACTGGGCTTGCCTCTCGATTTGTCTGGCACTTCGCACAGGCATTGGTGAGAGGGAACAACCCAAAGTGGTGATGGGCTAAAGCCAAACTCTTTCAAACCACTCTAAATAACTGTGGATGCAACAAAAGTTGTAGACAACGAGTGCTGGAATGGTATTGCAATGATTTATTTGCCAGATCAATACCCACCCAAATGGATGCCCTTACTGGAATCTCTTGTTTTTAGATGCCAAAATCCTTCTATCTGTTGGCTTAGGCATTGTGATACACACATGCCAAAGACACCTCTCATGTACTCCTCAGTTAGAGATAGCAAGTTCTTGGGAAGTGATGCCCCTTGAACTTGAAGCTTGGTATGCCCGAGAAGTGAGTGCACTATAAGGGGGAGCCAGTGCTACCAAGTGTCTAGCTATCTGGTTGAGTGTTGTATTTTATGGTTAGAGGATTCAATAGATATTGCCCTTGCCAACCATAGGATTTGTTGTGAATGTGCTTGATTGTCTTGAGTCAAAGTCAAACAAACATTTTGTCTTCCGTGATTGTCAAAGGTTAAATCAAAAACAAACTTTCAAAAGTGCTCATAATCAACTTGGGTTTTCAAAATCAACAACCTTCAATTCAAAACAAAATCCAAACAAAAGTCCAAATTTGTCCAAGTATTCATCCAACATTTGAACATGGCTTGTCAAAACATTGAATATCTTTGTTTCAAAATTCATGTCACTTTAGGCTAGGTTTTGCATAGTCCAACTTAGGTCCTAGGGCATATTGTCATCTTCCTTCATTTTAGTCTTTTTCATTGCAAGCGTCCTCATTTTGCACTTAGGTTCAAAATCATTTCCCTAAGTTTGCATTTCATTGTCATATCAAAGCTAGATTTCCATTTAGGTGACATTCATGCATTATCCTTGTCATGCTAAAATTAGGTCTTGCCTAGGTTGCATTTTGCATATTCCAAGTCATTGGTCTTTGCATATCCTTATCATTGTATTGTCATCTTGTCTTGCCTTCATCTTGTCATATCATATCCTTAGATCATTTTCATGTTATATCCTAAGTCATTGTCATAATCATTGCCTTCTTGCATTTAGTCTCAACAATTTGGTTTGTCAAACTTGAAAAATCAAAACTTTGGATGATACCCTAAGTTGTTGTTAGGGAGTCTTGACCTTGTCTAAAATTTGTCCTTTCATTAATATCATTTTTGTCAAACCTATCTTAGTATCCAAGCATATAGGTGAGACATTGTCAATTTGTCCTATTGTCATTTGGCCCTTTGTCCTTTAAGGTCTTGGCTTCATTTCAACTTCCCAAGGTTGAGTCTTTAGGTTTGCATTCCAAAAAGTTTGTCCAAATCTTGAAAAACAACAAAAACATAGGTTGCATTCTTCCCATAGATTGCATTTTCATCTATTTAGGTTGCATTTAGTTGCATATCATACATCATCCTTTTAAAATCAAAAAAATCCCAAAAATATTGCATTTGCATAGTGACATGCCTGTTGAAACAAGGTCAAAATCTAAGAAGATGGGCGAACCAACATATCAACCCATTGACAATGTATCAAACTCACAGTTTCAACCTAGTCAAACATTACAAATTGAAGGTTTGTCAAACACATCATTACCACAATATGGAATGGTTCAACTTGGACCACCTCCATTATATGAGCCAGTGTTTGTACCCATGAAACCGGGATATGGGAGTGTTCCACCAATGCCAAGGGAAGATGCACCTTTTGACTAGAATCAACTAAACCTGTAGCATGAAATTCAAACTCAAACATTACATGAGGAACAAACTCTTTCACAAGGATTTGGTTCAAATCAAGGTATTCAACAAGAAATAAATCCAAACGTTTTACCAGATTCTTCATTAGATTCTGATGCTTCCGATGATGTTGATATGCTCCTTAAAGATCCGAAGTTGACAAAAAGGATGGATAAATTCTTGAACAAGCTCTTTAAGATGTTTCCACAATAATATCTTGATATGATGAGTAATGTGACCTCCTCAAATGAGCAAACTAATGTGCAAAAACAACAAGGTAGTGATCTGTTAAGTTTCTCTCCACATCCAAACAAAGAAAATGTGCAACAAGAACCTCAACACATGTTGTTGAGTAAGCATGCTTCAAAAACTTTGATAGTAACTATTCCACAAAAGTCAACATTCGAAACAATAAACAATCCATTGTTTAATGCAATACCTTTAACACAAGATCAAATGATGGCCACAAAAATGTTGACAGGTGTCCCTCAACAAGAAGTGATTCCTCAAATACCTAAAAGTGGATCCAAATCTAAGATGCAAGAAAGCTTTACGACTGGAATGCCTGATCTTATGAATGTTCAAAACAATTCTACAATGCAACAAAATTCATATGTCCCATCAAGTTCAATACGTTTGCCAAATACTCAAGTACCCGTTATGCAAAATATTGTGATAGATCCTTCGATAGTGGCAACACAAAGAGCCACAAATAGTGGTGTGCACCAACAACAAGTGTTGCAACAATTGAGGAATGCACAAAAGGCACAATTGAATGCACAAACAAGCAATGCACAACAACAACAATATCGCATTCAACAACAAGTTGCAATGTCTTCTGCACCATTACAAGTAAATTCAAACTTGCAACCACCACAGCAAGCCAATGCAAGTGCCATACCCCATTTAAAGGAGAAACAATAGGAACCTCCCAAACAAAGTTTTTTGCAAATGATGGGATTTACATCAGGACAACAACAATTGGCACAAAGTTAGCAAATTCTGATTCATCAACATCAATAGCAACATGTGCCTCAAAATGTGCTAGGAAAAACAAGCTATCATACATCACAACCACAACTGATGTCCATGCAATATCAACAACACCCTCAATTGCAATATCAACCAAGGCTACAAATGATGATCCCATCACAAGAAGCACAACAAAAGGGTCAATCTCAAGGCATGGCACAACCACAACAACAAGAGCTATATCAAGAACTTTATATGCCAGAGACACCAAAGACAACAATTTTAGAGCATCAACAGCCAATGGGGAGCACAATGTATCGACAAAGAGTACACCCAAGAATGAATGATGAACTTCCAAAATCTTCGCTATCTGACACAATTGCACAATAGCTTGAGAAGTTGCAATGACAAATCGACGCATTGCAAACCAAAGGGACAAAGAAAATTATACACTATAGTGTTGTAAATTATACGCACTTGCTAGGGTGGTACAATTTCACATCTAGTTTAGCACCCACCTTAGTGCATTTTACATTTTGCATTGCATTTCTCCTTTAGCACTTAATTAATCAAATTAATTAGGTCTAAGGTCCTATTTCATCATCCTTTACATCATAAAGTTGGGCCCTTTCATTAAAGCGTGCCCTTTTCATCTTATTCCTCCAATACATCACTCAATCAAAAACCCTAATTAAGTCCTATTTTGAACTTGAGGGCTTGGTTTCAGGGGTCAAAACATCTCGAAATCACCTGTAACTTCGGGATTCTCTCTAAAATCATCATATCCGACGGCTCTGAAAATTTGGTGAAAAGTTGTTGGGACTGTGGCGCCCAGAGTGCACATGGTCCTGGACATTTTTCCCAAAATTTTAGGAGCACAATCCAATCATAGAATAAAGCTTAACCCTAAGAAATTGGTGGGAAATTCAATCTCTAGGTCAGCCAAAAGATGAAATTACGATCTAGGGTTTCCTACATAAGAGCTCTCTTTCTTCATTTGAAGGGATCTGATTTTTGTTTTCAAGAACCTCATATGCAGTGAAAGAGAAGATCTTTGAAGACTTCAACAACATTCAACATCCCTCTATCAAGCATTTATCAATTTCATTCATCCATTTAGGGCTTGGAAGACATTGAAGAACAATAAGAGATTACCGACTGAAGATTGGCTTGTACTCCTCCCTTGAGGGTTGGGTATGATTTCATGTTGTTTCCATGTCTTTGCATAAGCTTCAATATATATATCCTTTATTCATGCTTTAGATCACTTTGCATCTTGATTTAGAGAATTTACATTATCATTTACAAGCAATTAGGGTTTACTTTCTAGGTTGCTCTAGTTTGCTTTCTTGCATTTTAGGACCTTGCACACACACTAGGTCTGCACACACAATACATTTTACAATACAACTTGGCTATTCGTGGAGGTGGAAATCACCGAAGTAGGGGTTTGACTAAGGCAAAACCCTATATAGCCGCCCATACCCTTTTCAGATATAAGTGCAGGTTTCAGGACTCGGACGACGCCGCAGGTGACAGATCCGAGAAGAGCAGGTCGAGACAGCACTCCACATCAAATTGCAGAGCAAAAGACCTAGAAAAGGGCGTTGGGCACCCTAGTCCTACCAGGACAGGAGCATTGGACACCCTGGTCCCTAGGACAGAGGCGCTGGGCACCCTGGTCCTCCGGATAGACAGCATTTTTTGACATTTCCGACAGTTTTCCAGAGTGCAAAATAGTAGTTTCAGGTGCAGTTTTTGGGATAGAATCAGGATAGTGGTGCCTGCACCCCCATCCCAAACATTTTCAATCGGATTTTGACTCTGGGTATGCATCTGCATTCTTGTTTTGTCCTTGTGTTTACAGCTATTCATTGTTTAATCTCAATTCTGCAATCTTGTTATTAGTTCTTTCTTGCATTTTGGGATTAGGGCTTGAACTTGCATCATTTGATCTTCCAATTTCAACAAAGGAATAGAAATCCTAATAGGTAGCCCATGGTTCTCTCTTTCACAAGAAGAAGTAGCCAATTGTGTGATACCTCTAGGCTCTTTCATATTCTGTAATGTGTGTCAAAAGCTAGGATTAGGGCATGTTAACCTAGTCTCGCTTTTTGCCCTACACATTTTGGTGAACCTGACGTGAAACTATCATTGCTTCCTCTTCCATTGCATTTGTTAGATCTAGATTTAGATTTAGTGTGTTTTCATTTCATTTTCATTAAAAAGAAAAAAAAAATGTGTGTTTCTTTGCATTGTGTGTTTAAATTTTATGCAACCTTTATTTCAAAATGTCAGATTTTTATTTGCAAAATGTTCATGCTTTTGATGATTATTATGAGTATAGCCAAGATGAATTAGATGAAGCTTTAGATGATTTTTTAAACCCTAAATATGTCAAACCTTCATTTTACCAAAAACTCATAAACCTTGTTACTATGCCATTTAGATGTGATGAGAAAGATAAGTCGAATGGTTCCTCTCAAGGGTACATTCCTATCAACTCTTCCAATGAATCTAGTAACATGGTTGTGTTCAATAATCCCCTCTATGAGGAGATGTCTTCTTTTGAATCAAAAGATAAACCTTTTAATCGATATGATCATGCTTTGTTGGATGATGCCCTTGATGACTTTGTGGCTTTATTGAAATCTTTAAACAAGAACAAGACTTCTAAATTGGTTAACATGATAAACTCAAATGAGCATAACGAGCCTCTCTTTGAAGTCCAAGGAGCTTATCCTTCTCCCACCTTTCAAGTTCCTAAATCACCTCTCCTTACTGTCCAAGGAGGGTATGATCATGATTCCTTTCGTACCTTGAATAAACCAATCATCACCGTGCAAGGAAGAAAACCTATAAGTCCTTATAGTTATGCCAAGCAAATAACTAGAGAGAGTTATCATGCGGTTGCCCATACTTATCACACCAGAAATAATAGGCAGCCTAATCCTCCTCCTGTTATTCCAGTTTCTCTTCCTAATCCTCAACCAATTCTTCCACAAGCTCCCTGTATTTCACAAGTTATGGGTAAGGAATATGATCTCATAGAACTTAAAGCTACCCCTGCTAAGATATCCCTTTGGGATTTGATTCAAACTTCTTCTACTCATCATGGAATATTACAAGATGCCTTGAAAGATTTGAATGTTCCTCCACTGAATACATCTAGTAATATAGCATCTTTGGTTAACTCTGTGATGAATCCTAAAGCTCAAATTGTGTTTACCCAAGATGAGTTGCCTACTAGTGAAATTCAACAACAATATGATCCCTTGATGATTGTGGTTATCATGAAAGACACTGCTATAAGACGAACACTAGTAGATAATGGCTCTGGCCTTAATGTGTGTAGCATTAATCTATTGCATAAAATGAATGTGGATACATCTCTCATTGAGCCTGACTCTTGTCCCATTCGAGGCTTTGACAATGTGGCTAAGACTTCATTAGGTATTATCACCCTACCTCTCACAGTAGGACCTATTACTTTGCCTACTCCTATCCATGTTATGTCAGGAAATTTAACATACAACTTGTTATTAGGGAGGCCTTGGATTCACAGTATGCAAGCTATCCCCTCTACATTGCATAGACAAGTTAAATTCATCTATAATAATAAGACATATACCTTGATAGGTGATACTAATTTCCAAGCTTGTCTACAAACATCTACTTCCGAAGGGGGTTATTCTAAGCCATCCTCGTCTAATGATGACTCTTTAAACAAGATACCTATCGATGAATCCTCGCTCTCTGATGATCAAAATTCTTTGGATGAGTCTGGAGCTCCTGAAGAGGATTCTTCTCGACTTGAATCTACACATAAGAAGGATTTTGATCTTGAGAAGGTTCTCAAAGAAGACGATTGGGGATCTCTTGATTTCAATCCCACCTTTGTAGGTGAATATAAGGTTCCTTCTAGAGAGCTTAAAGTTGAAAAGAAGGAAGGAGTTAAAAATCAATCAATCTTACCTGAACCTATGAGTAATAATTTTGTGGCTGCTTCTCAAACTTCTTCTCCTCACACCTCTAATTATGAAGAGTTTGATTCTTTGTCTTATGAAAAACCACCTCCTCTTTCTGAAATGGCTGATCGTTATGGTCGTGGTTTTCACATTTTTGCTAAGCATGGATATCATGGAAAAGGTTGTGGTGCTCATGAACAAGGGATAAAAGTTCCTCTAGAGACTAATTTTCACAATTATGCCTTTGGACTTGGCTATAATCCTTGCAAACGCACTAAATCTTTTAAAAGACCATGCATTAGTGTTAATGCTATTTCTACATCTCTATCAATACAATACCCCGAGTATATTGATGGGGATCCTTCGTGTGCCTGTGCTTTGGATGTCTTTCCTACCGATGATGCTTTAGCTGAATTTTTGGGAGCCTATGACACTCTTCCTCGTTATCATCACAATAGGGGACTCCCTTATTGTTTGAACACTGAAGCCTATTTTGGAAAGGAGATTGATAATGATGAGATTGTGAAAGAATTCCCTCAGTTAAAGGATACTCCTCAACAAAGTAATCTTCTCATAAGTGACACCACTGATGTTAAGATGGATCCTTGCAATAAAGAGAAAGTTATTAAAATCGAAAAATGTTTGGATGAAGAGGAACAAAAACAATATGAAGATTTATTGCATGAATTCCCCGAGATCTTTGCTTGGACATACTCTGACATGCCTGGTATAGATCCTAAGATTGTTACTCATAACATTGTCTTAGTTCTTGATGCTAGGCCCGTGAAATAAAAGATTCAAAAAATGAATCCTAAGGTGGCTCTGCTTGTTAAGGCTAAGATTGAAAAGTTATTGGAGGCTGGATTTATCCGCCCTATTGACTATTCTCCATGGATTTCAAATATTGTTGCTGTGGCTAAACCAGATAACAAAATAAGAATGTGTACCGATTTTCGAGATTTGAATAAAGCTTCCTTGAAAGATGATTTTCCTCTTCCCAACATTGACATGATAGTTGATTCTATGGCAGGACATGCCTTGTTATCCTTCATGGATGGTTTTTCAGGTTACAATCAAATTTTCATTAACCCTCAAGATCAATTTAAAACCGCTTTCACCACTCCTTGGGGTACGTTTTGTTGGATAATGATGCCTTTTGGACTTAAAAATGCCAGCACAACTTATCAACGAGCGATGACCCTTATCTTTCATGATTATATGCATAAGATTTTAGAGGATTATGTTGATGATATTTTAGCCAAATCTATTCTTCACATAGATCATGTTAAAATCCTTCATCAAATCTTTGAAAGAGTTTGTAAATATCACATGCACTTGAATCCTTGAAAATGTGTTTTTGGTGTGGATAGTGGAAAACTATTAGGATTCATAGTTTCGCATCGTGGGATTGAGGTGGACACTAAGAAAATAGATGCTATTTTCAACATGCCACCTCCTCGAAATGTGTCTCAACTTAAAAGCTTACAAGGAAAGATTCAAGCTATTCGTAGGTTCGTATCTCAACTTGCAAATCGTACCTTTCCTTTTACTCAACTTCTTAAAAAGGATATCACTTTTCAATGGAACGAAGATTGTCAGCAAGCATTTGAAGATTTAAAAGTGTATTTGGCTAGTCCTCCTATTCTTCAACCTGCCGAACCTTCTAAACCTTTCCTTTTGTATACAGCTGCTTCCTCTCATGCTCTTGCAGCATTGTTGGCACAACATGATAAAGATGGTAAGGAATGTTCGGTTTATTACATAAGTCGTACCTTACTCGATTATGAGACCCGCTATTCTGTGATAGAAAGACAATGCTTGGCCTTGGTGTTTGTGACTCAGAAATTGAGACATTATCTTTTAAATTCAGAAGTCCACGTCATGGTAAAGTTTGATCCTTTGAAGCATCTTTTCTCTAAAACTGATTTATCAGGACGCCTAGCTAAGTGGGTTATGATGTTAACTGAATTTGACCTTAAATTTGTTTCACAAAGAGCAATTAAAGGACAAGCATTGACCAATCACTTAGTTAAGGCCCCTTCACCTTTCTCCTTCCCTAATTCTGAGTCTTTTCCCGATGACTTCATTCTTTCTATAGAGAAAGATGAAACTTGGGAATTATACTTTGATGGTTCTAAGTGTCGTACGGGATCGGGGGTAGGTGTTGTCCTGATTTCTCCTACAAGGAAATCTATTCCCTTATCCTATCGTCTAAATTTCCTATGTACCAATAACATTACTGAGTATGAGGCTCTTATATCAGGAATAAAAGCAGCCTTAGAATGAACATAAAACACATACATATTTATGGAGATTCGCAATTGATTATAAGACAAGTAACAGGACTGTATCAAGCAAAACAAGACAAATTATCACAATATAAAGATCTTGCTATCTCTTTATTACAAAAATTTGATTCTTATACCATGGAACCCGTTCCTCAAAAAGACAATCGACATGCAGACACAATGGCATGTGTGGCTTCTCTTGTATCTTTAGAGGACCCTGTGGTTGATCTTAAATTTGTTATTCACAACCTTATTTCTCCAGCTATTGTAGATGATTCTAGCTTGGTAACATATTGTGACTTTGTAGATTCAGACGAATGGTATTCGCATATCGTAAGATATTTGACCGATGGTACCTTTCCTGATTCTGCCAATAGGAACACTAGGGCTAGAATCTGCAAGTTGTCTGCTAGGTATATCATTCTTTCTAATGTCCTTTACCGAAGGGGTTATGATGGTCTTCTCCTTCGTTGTCTTAACAAATTGGAAATCCCTGTTGCTCTTGAAGAGGCACATTTAGGTGCCTGTGGGGGGCATTTCGGAGGCAAATCCTTGGTTCAAAGATTGCTTCGTATGGGATACTATTGGCAAACTATGCAGAAGGATTCTTTTTCATTTGTTAAGAAATGTCATCAATGTCAACAACACAATAATCTGATTCATGCTCTTGCCCAAGAACTTCGTTCTTAAGTAGCTTCTTGGCCTTTCTCCACATGGGGTTTGGATCTCATTGGTAAAATCTCTCCTCCTTCATCTCAAGGACACACCTTCATTATAACCACAACAGATTACTTTACGAAGTGGGTAGAAGCTATTCCCCTTCGCTCTACTACTGCTGAAGTGATTTGTCAATTTCTTTTAGAAAACATCATTTCTCGATTCGAGATACCTTCTACTATAATCTCAGATAATGGGACATCATTTAAGAACAAGGATGTGAAGAAATTCCTCGAGAAGTATCATATCAAACACCGATTTTCTACACCATACTATCCTCAATCAAATGGTCAAGCCGAATCATCCAATAAGATAATTGAACAAATTCTTCGCAAAACTGTGAATAAGCATGGTAAGGATTGGAGTAACTAGCTAATCTATGCTCTTTGGGCCTACCGAATGAGTTTACAAATTGCTACAGGAACTACTCCTTATAATATTGTTTATGGTGCTGACGCTATTATGCCTTTAGAGTTAGAGATTCCATCACTTAGGGTTTCTCTCAAGGGTATAGTAGATGATGATTCTTATAGAGAACAACAAATTCAACAGCTTGAGATGCTTTATGAACAGCGTATAATGCTCTTGAGCATATTCAAGCGTATCACAAAACTCTACAACGAAGCTATAATGATAAGGTTATTCAACGTTCCTTCTCAGTAGGTGACTTAGTCCTCTATGAGAACCAGCGCAATGTGAATGCCTTACCTATAGAAAAGGGAAAATTTAGTCCTAATTGGCTTGGACCATATATCGTTATTGAAGATTATGGATCAGGTGCTTACAAGATAGCGGATGTAGACGGTATGCCTCTTAAAGAACCTATAAATGCTATGCACTTGCGTAGATATTATGCTTAATTCTTCATTCCTTATTTATCTTCTTTTCAGTTCTTCAACATTGGGTAATATGTTAGTATCTCCTAATTAGAGCAAAATAGAATTAAATGTTATGGTGTTTAATCTATATTGCTTCGTTCTTGACAAGCGTGTTTCTTTACTTTATAGTTTGTCTTGAATTCATTTATGTAAATTGTAAAAGATTTACGTTTCCATTATGCTAGCATATTATAAAATGTCTTTATGTGTTAAGTAGAATCGTATCATGTTGTGTTTAAGTTCAAAATTAAATCACATTAGTTATATGATTCTTAGACTTAATGCATATTTCTTCCCTATCATCAATGTAGTACTTGATTAAATATTTTAATTAAGTCACACATGTATCAATTTAATCATGGAGCATTGAGAAATCAATCACATGGAAATCAAATCCTGAATATACATGTACACCTACCAAATGTATTAGATTTAATCAAAGCAAAATATACATTGTTTTAAGCATTAAAGATAACACATTTGGGACAAAAGCGAAGCATGTATATATATATATATATATATATATATATATATATATATATATATATATATATATATATATGTGTGTGTGTGTGTGTGTGTGTGTGTGGATCGTATACAAATATAGGTCACTGTACATCCAAAATGTGACCTATCCTACATCATAAAATCATCTCCCATCCCTAGGGCTGGTGGCTGGAGAGTGTCGACTAGATGCTCCCTCCTGATCCGGCCATGCAGGTGAACCCATAGGTGTGTAGCGCGATATAGACCGCGAGTGACTCCGAGAGGAACTCCTACGATCCCTATCCATAAGGATCACGCGATAGGAGGAAGCCTCGGCCTGAGCAGTTGCTAGATCTCGCCACGCCCGCTAAAGGTCCTCTGATAGGACTCTCTCTCTCTCCCTCCATATGTCTACCTATACTTGGAATGGGGAAAATAAATCCTCATGTCGACCCGCATTCCCCTGAGGCCTATAAGCAATCTGTGAGGTACTCGGGATCTGTGCCATCATGGCAATGTCTGTCACTGCTTGCTGAATCAGGGAATGTCACTCCTGCACATTAGCTGTAGCAGTAGAACAGATTTTTGTTAGTACCATTCTATATCATCAAAACATTAATCAATCAATATAAGCCTACTATACCTGGATCTCCCTCACACCAGTAGGGATCATGATACGGTAGCATCTGTGACTGGGATCTACTAGGCTCCCCTCGCTCAACTAATCTGTGCACGATGGGTGTAGGCTGGGTGGTACTAGGAACAGGTCTCCGTATCACCTCGTGTTCCCCCTTTTGGGGAATAAGAGGAGGATCCAGAGCTATGGTATCATCTCCTGAATGGTGGGGAGCTGCATCTGACCCTCCTCATCATCTCTATCCTCCTCCTCCTCCTCGTCCTCCTCGTCATCCTCATCCTCATCCTCATCCGTATCTTCACCTACATCCTCCTCATCCTCATCTCTATCCATGTCCTCCTCCTCCTCCTCGGCACTAGGCTGATCTCCTGGGGGTGGATCAAGATCTCCTACCTCCTCATGACTCTCTCCCTCCTCTGGTTCCTTTGACCTAGATGTCTGGTCCTCATCTCGATCTCCATGTCTCCATGGGTCTGGATGGCCTGTCGGGTGATCTGGTGGAAAGATATGCCCTGGGTATGATCTCATAAACCATGAGACATACCCGTACTGTGCTCCAGGCTCTGCAGAATAATCAGTGACTACATCCTGATCGGATCCCTCTATATCTATAGTCTCGATGTCATCTATCATCGGTCTCACTACTGCTCTAGGTTTGGGAAGGACTCATGAGTGTCGAGTATAGATGGGCACATCTGCTGGAACACACTGGTCTAGCCCAAACTGCCTCCGTACTCGGTCAAAGTAGAATGGGACTATGATATGGGAATATCGTCCCCGTAGTAGGCGGTTCCTCTGTAAGCATGCTAACTGTCTCTCCATCCCATCCCATCTATGCATCTGTAGATAGGGTCTCCACACGGTCACCTCGGCTGTTGGTCTATCAAATATCACTCTCCAATATAATAGATCTCCAAATCTCCACTCACTGGTAAGTGGATAAGAAAACACCCTAGGTCACTCGCTAGCCATACTCATCAAAAAGCTGACAGGCCTGGTGCATGTGAAGTGCTCAAATACCGACACCTACAGAAGTGTGCATGTCATCAAGCTGCAACCCTGTCCAAACACATACTCCTCAAGGTCATGATAGAGATGTGCAAGCATACTCTGACCCCAAGCATACACTTTCCTGTGCCTCTCCATAGCTCTGATGCACCATGTGAGACCCCCATGCATATGCGTACCTCACCCATTAGGGCAGATGGCTAGTGCTATGATGGCAATCATAAGGCGTCTCACAAGGGGTACCTCTCCTGTAGGATGTAAGAGCCAGCTGACCATGATGTGACCTCTTGTCTCGCTCGGCATGACTCTCCCTATGCAATATACCTGCTCTCTCTTATGGTCCTTTGCTGATTGATCGGTCGCATATGTAATAGTAGCTCCTCTGATAGGAAGACGAAGTATGTGGTGCACATCCTCAAGTGTAACCGTCAGCTCCCCTACTGGAAGATGAAATGTGCATGTGTTAGGATCCCATCGCTCCGTCAATGCCATCAGCATCATAGGATGGAACCAAATGGCTGGCATGAGGATCGTATACCATAATCCCATGATCGACAATGTGTCTCTCTCTGCCTGAGTCAGCCGTAGAATCTGATCTCGCAAACTGCGAAGAATATGTCCCGCCGTATGCTCTCTCATGTATGGGAGACCCTGCAACACAAAAACATAATTGTAATCAGTACTCAATCATCAAAATCACTCATGCAAACTGTCGAACATCATATGCTAACCCTGAAATCCCTTGCCAAGCTCTGATTGGGACTATGGCGCCTTGTTAGGGACCATGGCGTCCTGTCAGGGACCATGGCTCCCTGATTGGGACCATGGCGCCCTGTCAGGGACCATGGCGCCCTGAAGGGACCATGGCACCCTGAGGGGACCAGGGCACCCCACAGGGACCATGGCACCCTAGGTGGGGCCCGGGTCAGACTTCAAGGCCTGCAAACAATCATAGAAAGTCAAAATGCAGAAAATCAAAAGTCAACACTCAGTCAACTCACCTCGTCCAATGGCTCGTCATCGATCACGACCTGGCGCAGGATCTCAATCCTCGTGGGACGCTCCGATCATTGTGAAGGCATGATGATGGCTATGTGGGCTCCGCTACAATGAACAGTATTCTGAAATCAACAAAGTGACAAATGCAAATGTCACTTTCAAAGTATATACTTTCATTTCTTTATCTTTACTTTCGAAACCCTAATTTTCGTCTATCATTCATTTCATCATAACTTGAGTTTAGGAGATGCGATTTTCGAGCCGTTTGTTGCGTAGGAATCGTATTTTCATTCCCCTACTCTTGGGATGTTCCAAAAAGTTCTCTAATGAAGCCTATTCAGTGAACATCCCTCATCAATACTCTCTTACACAATTTGTCGTAAGTAAACATGCTACCCTGTTTCACCTCCCTAATAAGAAAGTCGTAACAGGGGGGGGCATATAGCTACTCACAAATTTCATCACTTTCCTTAGTAAGCATTAGGTGATTTTGTGATCTAACATGTGTTTTGTAGGGTGCAGTTCCTAACTGTGTACTGCAGATACCGCTGGGGGCTTCGTCCGACAACTTATGGATATATCCTTTTTCAAATGATGTTTACTTTTCTATACTTTAGCTTGCATATGCACGTAGTACTCATATGACCGCTAAAGTGGGGGCTAAATGTAGCATCATAAATTGTATGCACTTGCTAGGGTGGTACAATTCCACACCTAGTTTAGCACCTGCCTTAGTGCATTTTACATTTTGCATTGCATTTCTCCTTTAGCACTTAATTAATCAAATTAATTAGGTCTAAGGTCCTATTTCATCATCCTTTGCATCATAAAGTTGGGCCCTTTCATTAAAGTGTGCCCTTTTCATCTTATTCCTCCAATACATCACTCAATCAAAAACCCTAATTAAGTCCTATTTCGAACTTGGGGGCTTGGTTTCGGGGGTCAAAACATCTCGAAATCACCTGTAACTTCAGGATTCTCTCTAAAATCATCATATCTGACGGCCGTGAAAATTTGGTGAAAAGTTGTCGGGACTATGGCGCCCGGAGTGCACATGGTCCCGGACATTTTTCCCAAAATTTTAGGAGCACAATCCAATCATAAAATAAAGCTTAACCCCAAGAAATTGGTGGGAAATTCAATCTCTAGGTCAGCCAAAAGATGAAATTATGATCTAGGGTTTCCTATATAAGAGCTCTCTTTCTTCATTTGAAGGGATCTGATTTTTGTTTTCAGGAACCTCATATGCAGCAAAAGAGTAGATCTTTGAAGACTTCAACAACATTCAATATCCTTCTATCAAGCATTTATCAATTTCATTCATCCATTTAGGGCTTGGAAGACATTAAAGAACAATAGGAGATTACCGACTGAAGATTGGCTTGTACTCCTCCCTTGAGGGTTGGGTATGATTTCATGTTGTTTTCATGCCTTTGCATAAGCTTCAATATATATATCCTTTATTCATGCTTTAGATCACTTTGCATCTTGATTTAGAGCATTCACATTATCATTTACAAGCAATTAGGGTTTACTTTCTAGGTTGCTCTAGTTTGCTTTCTTGTGTTTTAGGACCTTGCACACACACTAGGTCTGCACACACAATAAATTTTACAATACAAATTGGCTATTCATGGAGGTGGAAATCACCGAAGTAGGGGTTTGACTAAGGCAAAACCCTATATAGCTGCCCATACCCTTTTCAGATATAAGTGCAGGTTTGGGGACTCGGACGATGCCGCAGGTGACAGATCCGGGAAGAGCAGGTCGAGACAACTCTCCACATCAAATTGCAGAGCAAAAGACCTGGACAAGGGCACTGGGTGCTCTGGTCCCTGGGACAGAGGTGTTGGGCACCCTGGTCCTCCGGATAGACAACATTTTTTGACATTTTCGACAGTTTTCCAGAGTGCAAAACAGCAGTTTCAAGTGCAGTTTTCAGGATAGAATCAAGACAGTGGCACCCGTGCCCCTGTCCCGAACATTTTCAATCAGATTTTGACTCCGGGTACGCATCTACATTCTTGTTTTGTCCTTGTGTTTACAGTTGTTCATTGTTTAATCTCAATTCTGCAATCTTGTTATTAGTTCATTCTTGCATTTTGGGATTAGGGCTTGAACTTGCATCATTTGATCTTCCAATTTCAACAAAGGAATAGAAATCCTAATAGGTAGCCCATGGCTCTCTCTTTCACAAGAAGAAGTATCCAATTGTGTGATACGTCTAGGCTCTTTCGTATTCTATAATGTGTGTCAAAAGGTAGGATTAGGGCATGTTAACCTAGTCTCGCTTTTTCCCCTACACATACACAGATCAAGATTTATGTCCTAATCCATTTGACAAGAGCTTGTACATGCCTCCCTTTCCTAAGCATTTTGAGGCACCTAATTTTGAGAAATATAAAGGGAAAGGCAATCCAAAAGACCATATTCAAGCATTTTTCATAGCATGTACTGAAGTGAGCTATGACGAAACATATTTGATGTGCTTATTTGCACAAAGTCTCATAGGACAAGCCATGGATTGGTATTTGCATTTTCCAGGAAACATAAAGACATGGCCAGAATTGGCTCAAAAGTTTATACCCCACTTCACATTCAACATTGACAATGAAGTGAGCATGTCAGATTTATACAACACAAAGCAAAAGCAAGGTGAACCATTGGTGACTTTCTTACAAAGATGGCGAAGCTTGTATAGTCTTTCTTCCCTAGATATACCTGAAGAACAACAAGTGAACTTATTTATTCAAAATTTTGTCCCAGAAATGATGTATGAGCTCAAATTGAAAAGTCCTAGTACCATTGAGAAGCTCATTAAGAAAGGGATGAACATTGAAAATGCTCTTGTAGTAAGGGACTCATTAAGCTCAACAAAGACAGTGACAACACAAACAATTCAGGGAACAAAAATAGATTTTGGTACAAAAACAACAATGTCACTAATGATGGAGTTGTCGACACAAGAGAAGTGAATGCAAATCAACCCAAGTTCACGACAAAGAAATTGAGTGCTCCTAATATGTTGGCTATGCAACAAAATCAGACACAAGTAAGCAATGTTATTCAACAACCACAATACCAACAATATAATCAACAACAAGGTCAATAACAAAACCAGCAACGAAAACCTTTCAGATCAAGGGATGGGCCTCCTCGATAGTTTACGCCATTGGGAGAGCCTATTGAATTAGTAATGAAACAATTGATACAAGAAAATTTTATCAAGTTACCAGATGTCAAGAAAGAACCATTGGTAAAGCCGCATTGGTGGAATGATAATGCATATTGTGAATACCATTGGTCAAAAGGACATAAAACCACATTGTGTTTTGAATTGAAACATATGATTCAAGAATTTTTAGATCAAGGAGAAATTCAGGTAGAATCACCCAACGCGACCTCTAACACTGATCATACAATTTTCAAAACTCCTTTGCTTGATCATGAAAAGGATAAAGCATCTTCTTCAAACTCTATCCAAACAATGAATATTAATTATACAAATACTGGCTATAACAATGTCATCAATTGTTTTTGAGCATCAAATGAGTATGTTTCCACCATAAGATTAAAGGGACAAGGTCCTTCTTGCGTAGTCACCACTCATAGATCCAAAATACTCCTAAAAGGAGCTCCTGCAATTCCTCCCAAATCAACTCCTACGAGTCAGTATAATCTCCTAGATCATCTAGGAAAGACACCTGCACAAATATCAATTCTTGAGTTGTTGAAAATGTCTCCTATGGATCACGTAGTCCTAGATAAAGCTTTAACTGAGTCCACCATCCTGACAATCATTGATGTTGACTAGTTTCAAGCCTAAATTGGACATCTTGTTGTTTGCCAACATGTTGCCTTTTCTGATAACGATATCTCCCTTGATAAGCTCCCTCATAATGATCCTTTACATCTTGAAGTCTTTTTCCATAATTGCAAGATTCGATGAGTCTTGATAGATGGCGGAGCAGGTCTTAACATCTGTACCTTGAGAGTAGTCGCTGGTCTTGGTTATATAGAAAATGACATTAATTCTTCCAGAAGAATAACAATCAAAGCATATGATGATACTGAGCACCCATCTAAAGGGGTAATTTCATTGCCTATCAGAGTAGGTCCAGTGACAGAAAACATTTCCTGTAGGTCCTAGACCTCGATCTCCCTTATAATATGATTCTTGGCCATCCGTGGATCCACGCAATGAAAGCAGTTCCATCTAATTATCATCAGTGTGTAAAATATCCTTACAATGGGACTCAGATAACAATTCCAAGAGATCGCAATCCATTTCAATTTTGTGCTAATCTAAAGGATTCCCCGCAACAACAAGTCCTAGTCAATAGAGAGGCCCACTCACATAATTATGTGGATCCTAATAAGTTGTTAGACGTTGTCAAAGGAAAATTGAAGATATAGGACCAAGGATGTAGAGAGTATTCAATGGCTCAAACATTCCTCATTGGGAATTTACAAATATCTCCAAAATCACATGGCAAACCACATTTGTTGCAAAAGGAACCTAAGATAGTCATTCAATATTAGCCCCCCACTACATTTACAAAATGGGGTGAACTTAACAAGGAAACTTTGGATGATGATGTAACAGATTGGCTTTATAAGAATCAAACTAATACACCACCTATCAAATTGCCAGTGGAGTGGTATGGAAAAGGGTTTGCTATAATACAGAAAAAGGGATATGATGGTTGCAGTGGTTTGGGCCTTGACAAGAAAGGAAGACTAGAACCTATTATACCTAAGATGCAACATCCAACTTTAGGGTTAGGTTTTGTACCATTGTGAATTGGAACCTCGTCTACCAAAGTGACCACATGTGGAAAGGGGCATGACTCTGATGATGAAACAACACCTAAGGATATCCAACCTGAAACTGATTCCAATGAATGGGAGTGGAGTTCCTTTTCTTCTAGCTCCTATGCCCTTGAAAATGTTTTCCTTGACCCTAATGATTTGCCCATGGAAGACAAACATGAAATAACTCCCCCTCCCAAAATGTGTCCTAATGCTTGGATAGAGTCATTCTGGGACCCAAGCTCTGAATCAGATACGAGCAGTTCAGACAATGATACCACAAACATTTTTATCCTTACCATCTCAACCCTAACATTCATAGCTTATCCAACATGACCAATAAGAACCACTCAAATTGGATTGTTTTCAAAATGATGAAGCAATTGTAGAATTCCTTGGACTATGGGAAGGCATACCACAAGGTGATCATAAGGCAAGGTTTTCTATTGATTTATATTCCACAGCATATTTTGGGGAGTCAACTCCATCTTCTAGTCAGAAAAATGAAAAAGAAAAAGAAAAAGTAAAAAATCAAAAGAATGGGTCTTTGAGTGGAAACCGTAAGGCACTCTCTGATCATGGAAAAGTAAAAATAAAAGACGTACCTATGGGTGAAAACCTCTCTAAGGCACCCAAAGGTGGAGGATTGGACATACCCTCGTCAAGTCAAGATAAATCAACATTGCCAGTGGAAATGACCGAAGAGATAAATTTGGGTACACCTGACAACCCTAAGGTCATTCATTTCGCTGCTTCTCTATCAAAACAAGAAAACATAGATTTTGTCAATTTCTTTCTCAAGAAGAAGATCATTTTTGCATGGTCTTATGCAGATATGCCCAGCCTTGATCTAGAATTAGTCCTTCATCACTTTCCATTAAAACTAGATGCCAAGCCCATCAATCAAATAATCAGAAAGATGCATCCCCAGGTGGCTCTCTTAGTCAAAGTAGAACTCAAAAAATTATTAGATGTGCGCTTTATCAGACCAATTGATTATGCAAATTGGATTTCAAATTTGGTACTAGTTAGCAAAGTAACTAGGGGCATTAGAATCTATACAGATTTTAGGGATCTCAATAAAGCATGCCCTAAAGATGACTTTCCACTGCTGAATATAGACATCATAGTTGACATGACTACCAGATATGAGATGCTATCATTGATGGATGGTTTTTTCGGATATAATCAAATTTGCATTGCTCCTAAAGATCAACATAAGACTACATTCACATGTGCTTGGGGTACCTGCTACTGGAATGTGATGCCCTTTGGCCTTAAAAATGCTAGAGCAACATATCAAAGAGCTATGGCAACAATTTTCCATGATTTTATGCATACTTTGATGGAAGACTATGTTGATGACCTATTATGCAAATCCGTCACAAGAGATAGTCATCTAGCCATCCTTGGCCCAATCTTTGATTGAATGGAAACCAACAAGCTCAGACTCAACCCAAAGAAATGTGTCTTTGATGTCACAGCTGGCAAATTATTAGGGTACATTATTTCTCACAGAGGCATAGAAGTAGACCCCCAAAAAGTTAAAGCAATAATGGATATGCCTCCTCCTTCCAATCTCCATCAACAAAGAAGTTTGCAAGGGAAGTTATAGTCAATCCGTCAGTTTATAGCTCAGTTGGTAGACAAATGTCATCCCTTCCAACATTTATTGCATAAAGGTGTCAATTTTAAATGGACTAAGCAATGTCAATCAACATTTCAAACTCTCAAGGATTATCTGATGTCGCCACCTATTCTAATGCCTCCTATAGTAGGGAAGCCATTCATATTGTATATCTCTGCAACTGAAATGGCACTGGGAGCTCTCTTAACCAAATAAGATGAGAAAGGCAAAGAACGGGCTATTTATTATATTAGTCGGACACTAGTGGGCTATGAACTAAATTATTCAACTATTGAAAGAGCATGTTTAGCAGTGATATTTGCAACACAGAAGCTTTGACACTATATGTTAAATCATCAGACATTGATAGTTGCAAAAATTGATCCCTTGAAATACTTGCTTAGCAGGGCAGCTTTGACAGGTCGCTTGGCAAAGTGGGTTGTGATCCTAAGTGAGTTTGGTATTGAGTACATTGAGAGAAAGGCAATAAAAGGACAAATCATAGCAGATCAACATGCAGAGGCACTTATTCATGATGATCATCCAATGCTGACAGATTTCGCTGATGAATCAGTATTTGCTCTTACTTCTTCTAAGGAATGGCAATTATACTTTCATGGATCTCACACAAAGTATGGCTTAGGAGCAAGTATATTGTTTGTCACCCCTCAAAGAGATGCTATCCCAAAGTCATATAGGATCACTTTCCATTGCACCAACAATATTATAGAATACAAAGCTTTGGTCATAGGACTCAGAATAGCAATCCAATGGAACATTACACATTTGCAAGTCTATGGAGATTCCTAGTTAGTCATCTGTCAAGTGAATGATGACTATGAAATAAAAGATGAAAAGATTCTTCCCTACAAGCATATGGTGGATTTCTTCAAGACAAAATTTACTGATATCCATTTCAGTCAAGTTCCAAGAATTCAAAACAAGTCAGTAGATGCTATGCAAGCTATTGCTTCCATGTTAAATATGCCCCACAATATGGACTGATGTGAAGTTTTGGTCGAACAGTTGCTGGTGCCTTCTTTTGAAATTTTGACAGTAGATGTGATGTGTGTTCTTGTTGGTCCTAATTCCCCGTGGTACAATGACATCTATCGGTATTTAAAGTCCCAAACCTTACCACCTAACCTTTCCTCTAACCAACATCGAGCCTTCATATGCCAAACTGCCAAATATGTCATCATCGCAAACACCCTTTACCGTCATTCCTTTGACCACACCCTCCTCAGGTGTTTGGATTCTAACGAGGCACAAACGGCTTTACGCAAGGTTCATGATGGTATATGTGGGGGCCATTTCAATGGTCTGAGTCTAGCTAAAAAGTTGGTTTGTGTTGGATATTATTGGCCCACCATGGAAAAGGATGCTCATGATTTTGTCAAGAAATGCTACAAATGTCAAATACATAGAAATTGCATTCATGTGCCAGCTCAAGAA
This sequence comes from Cryptomeria japonica, assembly GCF_030272615.1. Taxonomy (NCBI): domain Eukaryota; kingdom Viridiplantae; phylum Streptophyta; class Pinopsida; order Cupressales; family Cupressaceae; genus Cryptomeria; species Cryptomeria japonica. The sequence goes on along the minus strand of NC_081407.1, from coordinate 754,147,575 downwards.
CTTCACTTTGTCATATCTTTGTGGCCCTTTTCTCAATGGGGATTGGATCTTATTGGCAAGATTCACTCAACATTTGCAAATGGACACAAATTCATCATCATAGCCACAAAATACTTTACAAAATGGATCGAGGCTATCCCTATGACCTATATCACTGGTGTTCAAATTTCAAAGTTTCTACTAAATTATATCATATGCAGATATGGGGTTCCCCTTGCAATAGTCATAGATAATGGCCATCCATTCAAAAATAAAGATGTCAAGGAACTCTGTGAAAAGTTTTGCACCCAACACTGTTTCTCCAGTCCTTACTATCCACAAAGTAATGGTCAAGCCAAAGAATCAAATAAAACCATCATTAAGATCTTGAAAAAGGTTGTCAATGATGCTAGTCGAGATTGGCATGTATAGTTGAATCCAACACTATGGGCTTATCGCACTTCCATCTGCACACCTACTAGTGCAACACCTTATTCCTTGGTGTATGGTGCGGAAGCCATTTTACCCTTGGAAGTGGGAATTCCCTCTTTGTGTGTTTCCCTGCAACATTTGATTGATGATGAGATGCACAGAGTCTCTAGGCTGCATCAGCTTGAGATGTTAGATGAGAAACATCAGACAGCCCTGACACATTTGCAAGCATATCAAAACTGTCTTCGTCACTCTTATAATAAGAAGGTCAAAGGGCAACACTTCGAAGTGGGAGATTTGGTCCTAAAGGCCAACCCGAAGAATACATAATCTACTGACATCATCAAAGGAAAATTTGAGCCTAAATGGGTTGGGCCTTTCATAGTTACTGCAGCCTATGGTTTAGGGGCATATCAGCTTGCAACCCCAGATGGTGAACCTCTATCAAATCTTGTTAATAGCATGCACCTTCGAAAGTACTGGGCATAGTTTTTCTGTCAATAGTTCTTCAATATGATCTTGAAAAAAACAAACAAAAAAATCAAATCAAAAGTCAAAAAAAAAAAAAAAAAAGCTACATCCTGCATTCATTGGTTAGTACATTTGCATTATATCAAGCCCATACAAAGCATTTTATCCATTTCATCTTATAAATACATCAAAAACATAAACAACATTCATACATGTTCCAAAGATAGTACATAGACAATGCATAAGACATCTATACATGGAAAGTAAACATAAGCCATAACACATTGCATCCCATCATATAGCTACATATCATATCATATATCAAAAAAAAAAAAGTAAAGAAAAATAATTTGCCCTCTAGTGAAAACCTGGCAAACAGGCGCCTTGGGCAAGTACCATGGTGAAAACCTAGCAAACAGGCGCCATGTGTAACAGACTATTGCTCCATTATCTATCATGACTCCTAACTGTACTTTCCCCCCCGCAGGTTTATCACGATTATCCTTGCCCTGACCCAATGTTCTGTTCTAGGCCTATGATTGGTCAACATCATTGTCTAGCATACTCAGGTTTCCAGTCCTTGTGCATATGTTTTGGTCCTGGTCGCTGTATATGTCTTTCAAATTTTCATTTGGTGTGCGCCCCTTGTCATGATCAATTACTGGAGTTATTGCTGCATGCGGACTGGAGCTTTCTTATCATATAATGTCCTCAAAAAATCCCTAAAAATCAAATAATGTACTGAAAAAATCCCTAAAAAGTCAAAGAAAGTCCTAAAAAACAAAGAAAAAAATTATAAAAAACTCGAAATTCCTACAAAGTGAAAAACATCAAAATCCAAAAATAATTTCTTTGGCATTTTGCATTTTGTCAATAAATGGTCCCCTTTGTGCATAGATAGATTGCTAAGCATACATCCAACGACAATCAATCAAACATTGTGCTTTAATGAAATCACACATTAACAGATAAACTATTCGACCAAGAAAGCATTCAACCTAATCACAGTTGTCACATCAATCAAAATAGCATCAACATTACCATTGGTCCTTGTCAACATTATCATGGGTCTTATATAGGGTGTGGTATACTCAAAACCAAACTGTGTCCTATCTTCAACGAGGTACCACATTCCCTGAAACCAGATAGCATGATCATTCTTGTTTTCCATTTTTGACAATGACAATCAGACTGTTTGTTTGACTTTGTTGAATTTCTGCATCTTATCTTTTACTGATTTATCTTTGGCTTCGATCATTTTCCTATGTTGCTCAATGATGTCACTGAGTGATTTAGAGTGACTAGGATGGTTCATGGTCCCTTTCCTTTTTTTGTTGTCTTTGTTGTTTGTGGAATGTTTGTCACAAACTGGGGCAACTATATCATTGGCTGTCTGTGATAAGTACGTTTGCTTTGTGAACGTCGCACATACCTCGACCCTTGATGTATGCACCCTAGGATGCTTCACTCATTCCTTGTGTGTGATGTGTCTATCTTTTGCAAAAGGGGTTGTGTTCTAGCTCTAACCTTCAATGCCATGATGCTTTGCATCCGCTTTGCTACAATAAATAAAGGTTCTCACCTACTTATGTGCATTTGTGAAAGCAAGTTTTCCTTCATCTCTAACTATCCTCTGTCTAATTTCTTCTTACTAACATTTCTTCTGTCAGTCTTGGCAGTCCATTCGGTCTAGTTCTTTGATCTCCCAAAAAAAATAAAAATAAATAAATATCAAAGTACAAAATTGGACTGTCTGTCCTATGTATGGCCCACAGGCTGAGTACATAATGTCAAACTATATATGTCTCTGTCATAAGGAGCACATGCCTCTATCACTGGGTGCTCCCTCTATCCTCCTCATCCCTACCATGTTTCAAGGATGAAGCCCCTCCTATCCCTGGTCCTGGCTATGGTGGTCTCATAGGTCCACTCACCCCCATGCTGCTCACTGACCTCTGAGAGTGTGGCCTGCTCTCTGTCCTTGACCATGACCAATATGATGCTTCTCTCTGCTCTAGTGGAACTGCACTCTCATATAAAGTCCTCAAATGGCACATCTCATCTCCTTCCTCTAATAACATCTATGCCATCTCACACGCACTAGCATCCCTAATCGACCCAACATACTCGGTCACTCTCTGTTCTGCTTGCTATGCCTAGGCTATCATTGTATCTCAAGCCACTATCAGCCTAGCTATCTCTACTCTGTACCTATCCCTCTCAATTGACCACTGCTCCTGCTCTACTCTCCACTGATCCTGCTCTGTCCTCAAGATAGCATTATGTCTCTCTAATGTAGCAATGTAATCATGTTGACTCACTATGGTGGCCCTACATATATGTATCTCCTCTATGCTAGATGTCTCCTGCCCTATGGGTATATCCTGCAATGACTCATGATCTACTAGATCTGGCTCATCTCTCTACACGCACCTAGGACTCTCCTCTCCCTCATCGTCCTCCTCAGCCTCCTCATCCCCCTAGTCCTCATCCCCCTCATCCTCATCATCTCCCTCCTCATCATCTCCCTCCTCCTCTCCCTCATCATCATCCTCCTCCTCTCCAGTGAGTGGGAAGTCCTCCTATCTCCTAGGTACCAAAATATCAGGATCCATCAATGGCATTGGCTGCTGTCGTGCAAACCATCGCTCATACTCCTCTGTCGTCTCGACATCTACAACATCTAATCTCCAATCCCACTATCTCTATTGTAGTTGTATGAAGTCAGCATATGCTTTGTGTGGCTGAATCATTTTCCCCCACTGACTCGTCTCTCTGTGGGATTGGGAAAAGTGTGCAGTCCCTAGTACATCCTACCTCTCTCCAAACTGTCATCTCACTCTCTCTGGTAGATACATCTCAATCACTCTCTGGCGACTCACTGGTCGCCTAATTAGGTATCTCTCCTATCTACAATATGGTAGCTCATTGTCATCATCTGACCATCTAGGGAAATCATGATATGGCCTCCATGTGAAATCTCTCAACATGTCTAGCTCATGTTGCCAATACAATATGTATCCGAATGGACCCTATCTCAACGCTCCCTCATAGTAGTACACATATGGTCGATGTGGTACTACCTGTCTCTATACAATCGGCCGACATATGGCTATGTGCTCAAATGCCCATACCTATAAAAGTGTGACCCCACAACTCAAAGTCTATACCCTCTGATATACTATCTGATGCAACTGAAAATATAGCATGGCAAGCACACATGGTCCCTATAGACATCTAAAAATGGTCAATGCTTGTGGAGTCATACTTTAACATTTGCACATCGCCTTATTTAAGGGTTTTTGCATTGCATTAACATTTCTTCTATGTTGTGCACTTGGTCTTTATCATTTGCGAGCATCGAGTCCTTCTTCTGTATTCCTCATTTTCTCACTTTCGAATTAGGTCTTGTCGATAACAATCTTCAGTCATGATTTTGGTTTATCTTATCCTGTCGCATCAACGTGTGTGCACATGTATCATTATTCTAGACATCGTCAATCCTAATTGATGATAGAATTAGGGTTTTGTCCTTTTCAATCTTGTCATTTTGCAATCGATTTGTCATTGATCCTTATCCTTGTCAATCTTGTCATTTTGCGATCGATTTATCATCAATCTTTGTCCTTTTCAATCATGTCAACTTGGATCAATTAGTCATTGTTCCTCATCAATTGGTGCTTATCAATTGGTCTCCTTGTCAATCTTGGTCAATTTGTCATTGATTTTTGTCAAACCAATCTCAATCATTTATCAACACTGGTCCTTTGTCAGTCAGAATCATGATCAAATTGACCCTACATCAATTATCTTTTGTCAAGACCTAATTGTTGTCCTTGCATTTCTAATTCATCTTCTAGGGTTTTATGATTTATTCATTTAATCTTGTTGGTCATTTTCTCTCTAGGTTAAATAATTTATTTATTTATCCTAAGTCTTCTTGTCACAATTAAATATTTTTTTAATTGGCTAATTAATTCCCCCTCTTTTTGTGAATTAATTAATGAATGAAAAATTATTAATTAATTCACCTAATTTTCACCTCATTTTCTAATTTGCTAAATTCAATTTCCACCTAATCAATTCCTCTATAGTCTCTCCCTATTTTTGTGCTTCGGTGGAAGCATGAATTTCTCATGCATCATACCATTGCATAGCAAGATGTCATAGGCTTTTAGTCCTCTAACCTTTGCATTGGCAATATGTCATAATTCATGACATAGAAGGTGTCATAACCTTCTTCCTTCAACTCAATTTTGCCATTTTTGAAATCAATTGCCTCTAATATCAATTTCATGCTAATCTTGTCCTCTCTCCAATCTATCTATAAATTGGATGAGTTTCTTCAATCAAAGGAGATCAATAAAATCACATTTTTGAGTAACCTTATGCTACAGATTTCATCAACAACTTGCTTTCCACTTGAAAATGCACTTTGTAGGTGAGAACAACATCAAATTCCAAGGTGAAAGAAGAACAATGGAGCCACATGAAGGAGATATCTGCATTTGGTTTGCTTTGATTTCATTTTGAATATCTTGTCTTCATGTTTTCATTTGTTGGATTAGGATTGTTTTCATTACAGTTTTAATTTTGTGATTGTCCTAATTGTTATTTGTTTTGATGAATCCTCGAATTCATAGTCTACATTTTTTGTGAACCCAACATGAAATAACCATTTAACCATGTTTTGAGTGCCTTTTGAGCTGTTTGCGGGTGAAAAAGTCAAGAAACAGGGCAACTCAAAGCTTTCTGGACACTTTTGCGCCTGTGTAGGAGGGATCTGAGCTTATGTAGATGAGATCTGCACCTGTGTAGGAGTGATCTACGCCTGCATTAAGGAGATTTGCACCTGTGTTGATGAGATATGCGCCTCTGTAAGGCTAGAAACAGAGGTAAAATCAGTGTTTTTACTTGCAAATTAGTTTGTTTTCATTCTGTTTCTTGCATTTTGGTTTTCCTTGGTACTAATTCTCTATGCAGCATCTTGGTGTTATGTGTGACAAAGACTAAAAATGCAACTACTAACGAATCTTATGCAGGACGCGGTCAAAGACTATCACTAAAACATCATGCTTACATTTTTTTAAAAGTAGTTGCACATTTCATTTCTTAAAGGTTAATGAACACCATGCATGCTTTGTTTGTTTTTGTAGCGTCCTAAAATTGCGACACTTGCAATATCGACTGCATTTCGGTCTTCACGATGGCGACGCAACACGCAACCTGAATGGAGACCCCAAAACTTGCTCGCGACACTGAAAATTGCATTTTTCAAGCACCCTGGCCTGAACCTCCTTGCACCCTGTTGTCCCGGGAGGTGGGACCAGAGCGCCCAGCGCCCGGGTCCCTGGGTCCTATTTTGGGCCCGGTCTCCTAAGGGGCTCGGGTCTTTTTGTTTGCAATTTGGAAATTACATTTCCTGGTCAGCCTAAGGTTGGGAAAATCAGTCTATCAGCCCTAAATGACAAGTATATAAACTACATTTTCCTCTTTCATTCGATATGATGGAAAAGGCGTGGAAATTATACTCAAGCATTCAAGCATTCAAGCATTCCTTCAACCAATTGATCATTTGAAGTCTCCATTCAAGGCTAAGTGTTGCATTCAAGACAAGGATTCAACCATTGAAGAGGAGATCACTTACTACATGCTACATACAACATACTACATACAACAACATACAACATCTATACCTTCGCACATAAGGATACAAACATCCTTAGAACAAGGTATTAGTACTTGTTTTACAGTCATTTACATTTACAGCTCTTGCTCATTTCTTGGTTAATTCCAAAACCGGGGTTTGACCTAAAGGCAAACCCCTAATCCCTAACCCCCCAATCGTCTTCGCTTTTCTGTGTGTAGGTTGCAGGTACGCGGCTGAAATTGAAGATCTGGAATCCTTGTGCAGAGACGAACCGATCCCCCTTAGTTTGACGGATTTTTCGGAGGACCGTGGCGCTGGGCGCCATCGTCCCGACAACTTTTGCTCAAATTTGCAGGACAGTGCTGTATCGACATTTCACTGCTAATTCCAGGTTCGCAGCTTCATACTATATTCCTATCTTAGTTTATAAGAGAATCTTTGTCACTTTCTATGTATTCCTAGCTTAATTCTTTTATGCACATTCTTTACAAAAGAGGGTAGCCTTGCTTTCTTAACCCTTGAAACACATTTAGCATCCAATCTTGCATTGCGTGGGATTGGATCTTATGGGTTTCAACCCCTCTTTTGAATGTAAAGTCTCTCCCCTAAGTGAAAACCATCGAATCCTAGCGAACCTCCCTTCTCTCTCCTCGGAGTTGGAAGAGGGGAGAACAACTAGGGTTCGATCGCGATTTTCTGCTTTACAGTTTTTAATTTGATTGCATGTTTTAACCCTTACAATTGGGCCTGCCACCTGATTTGTCTGGCACTTCGCATAGGCATTGGTGAGAGGGAACGACCCTAAGTGATGACAGGCTAAAGCCAAGCTCTTCCGAACCACTCGACATAACTGTGGATGCAATGAAAGTTGTAGACAATGGGTGCTAGAATTGTATTGCGGCAATTTATTTGCCAGATCAATACCCACCTGAATGGGTGGCCTTACTAGAATCTCTTGTTTAGATGCCAAAATCCTTCTATCTGTTGGCTCAGGCATTGTGATACGCACATGCCAAAGACACCTCTCATGTACTCCTCAGTTAGAGATAGCAAGTTCTTGGGAAGTGATGCCCCTTGAACTCAAAGCTTGGTATGCCCGAGAAGTGAGTGCACTGTAAGGGGGAGCCAGTGCTACCAAGCATCTAGCTATCTAGCTAAGTGTTATATTTTATGGTTAGAGGATTCAACAGATATTGCCCTTGCCAGCCATAAGATTTGTTGTGAATGAGCATGATTGTCTTGGGTCTAAGTCCAAACATCTTGTCTTTTGTGATTGTCAAAAGTTGAATTATACAATTGTCACAAAATATCATGTGTCAAACAAGTCAAAACATTGTCCAAACAAGGTTGTAAAAGGAGAACATTCATCCAACAAAATTCAAAACATTTTCAAAGCATGGCTTTCAAACACATTGAAATAAAAAACTTTGTCTCAACATTCATGTCACTTTAGGCTAGGTTTTGCATAGTCCAACTTAGGTCCTAGGGCACATTGTCATCTCCCTTCATTTTAGTCTGTTTTCATTGCAAGCATCCTCATTTTGCACTTAGGTTTAAAATCGTTTCATTAAGTTTTCTTTTCATTGTCATTTCCTAAGTCATTGTCATAATCATTTCCTTCTTGCATTTGGTCTCAAAAATTGGGTTTGTCAAACTTAAAAAATCAAACACTTTGGATGATACCCTAAGTTGTTGTTAGGAAGTCTTGATCTTGTCTAAATTTTGTCTTTTCATTAATATCATTTTTGTCAAACCTAGCTTAGTATCCAAGTATATAGGTGAGACATTGTCAATTTGTCCTATTGTCATTTGGTCCTTTGTCTTTTAAGTTCTTGGCTTCATTTCAACTTCCCAAGGTTGAGTCTTTAGGTTTGCATTCCAAAAAAAGTTTGTCCAAATCTTGAAAAACAACAAAAACATAGGTTGCATTCTTGCCATAGATTGCATTTTCATTTATTTAGGTTGAATTTAGTTGCATATCATACATCATCCTTTTAAAATCAAAAAAATCCCAAAAAATATTGTATTTGCATAGTGATATGCCTATTGAAACAAGGTCAAAATCTAAGAAGATGGGCGAACCAACATATCAACCCATTGACAACATATCAAACTCATAGTTTCAACCTAGTCAATCATTACAAATGGAAGGTTCGTCAAACACATCATTACCACCATATGGAATGGTTCAACTTGGACCACCTCCATTATATGAGCCAGTGTTTGTACCCATGAAACTGGGGTATGGGAGTGTTACACCAACACCATGGAAAAACACACCTTTTGACTAGAATCAACCGAACCTACAACATGAAATTCAAACATTGCATGAGTAACAAACTCTTTCACAACGATTTGGTTCAAATCAAGGCATTCAAAAAGAAATAAATCCAAATGTTTTACCAGATTCTTCATCAGATTCTGATGCTTCCGATGATATTGATATGTTCCTTAAAGATCCAAAGTTGACAAAAAAGATGGATAAATTCTTGAACAAGGTCTTTAAGATGTTTCCACAAAAATATCTTTGATATGATGAGTAATGTGACCTCCTCAAATGCACAAATTAATGTGCAAAAACAACAAGGTGGTGAGCTATTAAGTTTCTCTCTGCATCCAAATGAAGAAAATGTGCAACAAGAAACTCAACACACCTTAATGAGTAAACATGCTTCAAAAATGTTGACAGTGACTATTCCACAAAAGTCACCATTTGAAACAATAAACAATCTATTATTTAATACACACCTTTAACACAAGATCAAATGAGGGCCACACAAATATTGACAGCTGTCCCTCAACAAGAAATGATTCCTCGAATATTTACAAGTGGATCAAAATCTAAGATGCAAGAAGGCTTTATGACTGGAATGCCTGATCTTACCAATGTCCAAAAAAATTCCACAATGCAACAAAGTCCCTATGTCCCATTAAGTTCAATATATTTTCCAAATACTCAAGTACCTATTATACAAAATATTGTGACAGATCCTTTGATAATGGCAACACAAAGAGCCACAAATAGTAGTTTGCACCAACAACAAATGTTACAACAATTGAGTAATACACAAAAGGCATAATCAAATGTGAAAACAAGCAATGCACAACAACAAAAATATCGCATTCAACAACATGTTGCGGTGTCTTCTGCACCATTACAAATTAATTCAAACTTGCAACCACCACAATGGATTGGATAAACAACATAGCAAGTCAATCCAAGTGCCATCCCCCATCTCAAGGAGAAACAATAGAAACCTCCCAAACAAAGTTTTTTGTAGATGATGAGACTTACATCAAGACAATAATAGTTGACACAAAGTTAGCAAATTCTGATTTGTTAGCATCAACAACAACATGTGCCTCAATATGGGCTAGGAAAAACAAGTTATCATACATCACAACTACAACTGATGTCCATGCAATATCAACAACACCCTCAACTGCAATATCAACCTAGGCTACAAACAATGATCCCACCACAAGAAGCACAACAAAAGGGTCAAGGTCAAGGCATGGCACAACCACAGCAACAAGAGCTATATCAAGAACTTTATATGCCAGAGACACCAAAGACAACAATTTTTGAGCATCAACAGCCAATGGAGAGTAGGATGTATCGACAAAGAGTACACCCAAGAGTGAATGATGAACTTCCAAAATCTTTGATACCTGACACATTTGCACAATAGCTTGAGAAATTGCAATGACAAGTCGATGCATTGGAAACCAAAGGGACAAAGAAATTGTACATGGATCAAGATTTATGTCCTAATCCATTTGACAAGAGCTTGTACATGCCTCCCTTCCCTAAGCATTTTGAGGCACCTAATTTGGAGAAATATAAAGGGAACGACAATCCAAAAGACCATATTCAAACATTTTTCATAGCATGTACTAAAGTGAGTTATGAGGAAACATATTTGATGCGCTTATTTGCACGAAGTCTCACAGGACAAGCCATGGATTGGTATTCGCATTTGCCAAGGAACATAAAGATATGGTCAGAATTGGCTCAAAAATTTATTTCCCACTTCGCATTCAACATTGATAGTGAAGTGACCATGTCAGATTTATGCAACACCAAGCAAAAGCAAGGTGAACCATTAGTGACTTTCTTGCAAAGATGGTGAAGCTTGTACAGTCATTCTTCCCTAGATATACCTAAAGAACAACAAGTGAACTTATTTATTCAAAATTTGGTCCTAGAAATGATGTATGAACTCAAATTCAAAAGTCCCAGTACCATTAAGAAACTCATTAAGAAAGGGATGAACATTGAAATTGCTCTTGTAGCTAAGGGACTCATTAAACTCAACAAAGATAGTGATAATACAAATAATTCTAGGGACAGAAATAGATTTTGGTACAAAAACAAGAATGTCACTAATGATGGAGTTGTTGACGCAAGAGCGGTGAATGCAAATCAACCCACGTTCAAAATAAAGAAATTGAGTGCTCCTAATATGTCGACTATGGAACAAAATCAAACACCAGCAAGCAATGTTACTCAACAGCCACAATACCAACAATACACTCAACAATATAATCAACAACAAGGTCAGCAACAAAACCAACAATGAAAACCTTTTCGATCAAGGGATGGGCCTCCTCGATAGTTTAGGCCATTGGGAGAGCCTATTGAGTCAGTAATGAAACAATTAATACAAGAAAAGTTTATCAAGTTACCAGATATCAAGGAAGAACCATTGGTAAAGCTGCATTGGTGGAATGATAATGCATATTGTGAATACCATCGATCAAAAGAACATAAAACTGCATCGTGTTTTCAATTGAAACATATGATTCAAGACTTGTTAGATCAAGGCGTAATTGAGGTAGACCCACCCAACACGACCTCTAACATTGATCATACAATTTTCAAAACTCCTTTACTTGATCATGACAAGGGTAAAGTGTCTTCTTCAAACTCTACCCAAACAACGAATCTTAATTATGCAAAAACTGGTTATAACAATGTCATCAATTGTTTTTGAGCGTCAAATGAGTATGTCTCTACCATAAGAATAAAGGGACAAGATCCTTCTTGTGCAATCACTACTCATCGATCCAAAATAGTCCTTAAAGGAGTTCCTGTAATTCCTCCCAAATCAACTCATACGCATCAATATAATCTCCTAGATCATCTAGGGAAGACACGTGCACAAATATCAATTCTTGAGTTGTTGAAAATGTCCCCTGTGGATCACGCAATCCTAGATAAAGCTTTAATTGAGTCCACTGTCCTAACAGACATTGATGTTGACCAGTTTCAAGCCCAAATTGGACATCTAGCTGTTTCCCAGCACGTCACTTTTTTTGATAACGATATTTCTCTTGATAAGCTCCCTCTTAATGATCCTTTACATCTTGAAGCCTTTATCCATAATTGCAAGATTTGACGAGTCTTGATAGATGGCAAAGCAAGTCTTAACATCTATACCTTGAGGGTAGTCATTGGTCTTGGTTATACAGAAAATGACATTGATTCTTCCAAAATAATTACAATCAAAGCATTTGATGATGTTGAGCGCCCATCTAAAGGGATAATTTCATTGCCTATCCGAGTTGATCCAATGATAGAAAACACTTTCTTGTAGGTCCTAGACCTCGATCTCCATTACAATATGATTCTTGGTCATCCATGGATCCACGTAATGAAAGCAATTCCATCTACTTATCATCAGTGTTTATAATATCCTTACAATGGGACTGAGATAACAATTCCCAGAGATCATAATCCATTTCAATTTTGTGCTAATCTAAAGGATTCCTCGAAGCAACAAGCCCCAGTCAATAGAGGGGCCCACTCACATAATTATGTGGATCGTAATGAATTGTTAGATGCTGTCAAAGGAAAATTGAAAATACAGGACCAAGGATGCGGAGAGTATTCCATGGCCCAAACATTCCTAATTGGGAATTTACCAATATCTCCAAAATCACATGGCAAACCACATTTGTCGCAAAAGGAACCTAAGATAGTCATTCAATATCAGCCCCCCACTACATTTACAAGATGGGTTGAACTTTACAAGGAAACTTTGGATGATGATTTCATAGATTGGCTTTATAAGGATCCAACTGAGACACCACCTGTCAGGTTGCCAGTGGAGCGATATGACAAAGGGTTTACTATGTTGTAGAAAAAGGGATATGATGGCTGCAGTGGCTTGGGCCCTGACAAGAAAGGAAGACTAGAACCTATTATACCTAAGATGCGACATCCAACTTTAGGATTAGGTTTTGTACCATTCTGAATTGGACCCTCATCTACCAAGGTGACCATGTGTGGAAAGGGGTGTGACTCTGATGATGAAACAACACCTAAGGATACTTGACCTGAAACTGATTCTAATGAATGGGAGTGGAGTTCCTTTTCTTCTAGCTCTTATGCCCTTGAAAATGTTTTCCTTGACCCTGATGATTTGCCCATGGAAGATAAACATGAAATAACCTGCCCACCTAAAACATGTCCTAATGCTTGGATAGAGTCATTCTGGGACCCAAGCTCTGAATCAAATATGAGCAGTTTAGCCAGCGATACCATGGACATTCTTATCCTTACCATCTTGGCCCTACCTCTCCTTAAAACCAATGATGACATACCCCTTGTCTATCCATAGCTTATCCAACATGACCAACAAGAACCACTCAAATTGGATTGTTTTCAAAATGACGAAGCAATTGCAGAATTCCTTGGACTATGGGAAGGCATACCACAAGGTGATCATAAGGCAGGATTTACTATTGATAACTAGATTCCACAACATATTTTGGGGAGTCAACTCCATCTTCTATTCATAAAACTAAAAAAGAAAAAGTAAAAAATCAAAAGAATGAGTCTTTGAGTGAAAACCGTAAGGTGCTCTCTAACCATTGAAAAGTAAAAATAAAAGACGTACCTATGGTTGAAAACCTCTCTGAGGCGCCCAAAGGTGAAAGATTGGACATACCCCTATCAAGTCAAGATAAATCAACATTGCTTGTGGAAGTGATCGAAGAGATAAATTTGGGTACACCTGACAACCCTAAGGTCATTCATTTCGCTGCTTCTCTATCAAAACCGAAAAAGATAGTTGTTGCCAATTTCTTTCTTGAGAAGAAGATTAGTTTTGCATGGTCCTATGCAGATATGCCCAGCCTTGATCCAGAATTAGTCCTTCATCACTTGCCATTAAAATCAGATGCCAAGCCTGTCAAACAAAAACTCAGAAAGATGCATCCCCAGGTGGCTCTTTTGGTCAAGGTAGAACTAAAAAAATTATTAGATGTGGGCTTTAACAGACCCATTGATTATACAGACTGGATTTCAAATTTGGTACCAGTTAGCAAAGTAACTAGGCGCTTCAGAATCTGTATGGATTTTAGGGATCTCAATAAAGAATACCCTAAAGATGACTTTCCACTGCTAAATATAGACATCATAGTTGACATGACTGTCAAATATGAGATGCTATCATTGATGGATGGTTTTTCTGGATATAATCAAATTCGCATTGCTCCTAAAGATCAACATAAGACTACATTCACATGTGCTTGGAGTACCTACTACTGGAATGTGATGCCTTTTGGTCTTAAAAATGTTGGTGCAACATATCAAAGAGCTATGACGACAATTTTCCATGATTTTATGCATACTTTGATGGAAGACTATGTTGATGACCTATTATGCAAATCTGTCACAAGAGATAGTCATCTAGCCATCCTTGGCCCAATCTTTGATCGAATGGAAACCTACAAGCTCAGGCTCAACCCAAAGAAATGTGTCTTTGGTGTCACAGCTGACAAATTATTAGGGTACATTGTTTCTCACAGAGGCATCGAAGTAGACCCCCAAAAAGTTAAAGCAATAATGGATATGCCTCCTCCTTCCAATCTCTGTCAATTAAGAGGTTTGCAAGGAAAGTTACAGTCAATCCACTGGTTTATAGCTCAGTTGGTAGACAAATGTCATCCCTTCCAACATTTATTGCATAAAGGTGTCACTTTTAAATGGACTGAGCAATGTCAATCAACATTTCAAACTCTCAAGGATTATCTGCTATCGCCACCTATTCTAATGCCTCCTATAGAATGGAAGCCATTCATATTGTGTATCTCTGCAACTGACATGACACTGGGAGTTCTCTTAGCCCAACAAGATGAGAAAGGCAAAGAATGGGCTATTTATTATATCAGTCAGACACTAGTAGGCTACGAGCTGAATTATTCAACTATTGAACAAGCATGTTTAGCAGTGGTCTTTGCAACACAAAAGCTTCGACACTACATGTTAAATCATCAGACATTGCTAGTTGCAAAAATTGATCCCTTGAAATACTTTCTTAGCAGGGCACCTTTGACAGGTCGCCTGGCAAAGTGGGTTATGATCCTGAGTAAGTTTGATATTGAGTACATTGAGAGAAAAGAAATAAAAGGACAAATCATAGCGGATCAACTTGCAAAAGAACCTATTCATGATGATCATCCAGTGTTGATGGATTTTCCAGATGAATTAGTCTTTGTCATCACATCTTCTAATGAATGGAAATTATATTTTGATGGATCCCATACCAAATTTGGGTCCAGAGTAGGTATATTGTTTGTCACCCCTCCAGGTGATGCTATCCCTAAATCCTATAGAATAACTTTCCATTGCACCAATAATATTGCAGAATAGGAAGCTTTGGTCACAGGACTCCGAGTAGCGATCCAATGGAACATTACACATTTGCAAGTCTATGGAGATTCCCAATTAGTCATTTGTCAAGTGAATGATGACTATGAAACAAAGGATGAAAAGCTTCTTCCTTAAGCATATGGTGGATTTCTTCAAGACAAAATTTACTGATATCCATTTCAGTCAAGCTCCAAGAATACAAAACAAGTCCACAGATGCTATGGCCACTATTGCCTCCATGTTAAATATGCCTCATAATATGGATAGATGTGAATTTTTGGTCGAACAATTGCTTGTCCCTTCTTTTGAAATTTTGACAGCAGATGTGATGTGTGTTCTTGTTGGTCCTAATTCCCCGTGGTACAGTGACCTCTATTGGTATTTAAAATCCCAAACTTTACCACCTAACCTTTCCTCTAACCAACGTCGAGCCTTCATATGCCAAACTGTCAAATATGTCATCATCGCTGACACTCTTTACCATCATTCCTTTGACCATACTCTCCCCAGGTGTTTGGATTCTGATGAGGCACAAATGGCTTTACGCGAGGTTCATGATGGTATATGTCAGGGCCATTTCAATGGTCTAAGTCTAGCTAAAAGGTTGGTTCATGCTGGATATTATTGGCCCACTATGGAAAAGGATGCTCATGATTTTGTCAAGAAATGCTACAAATGTCAAATACACAGAAATTACATTCATGCGCCAACCCAAGAACTTCATTCTATCATATCTCCATTGCCCTTTTCTCAATGGGTATTGGCAAGATTCACCCGATATCTGCAAATGGACACAAGTTCATCATTACAGCCACAAAGTACTTTACAAAATGGGTCGAGGCTATCCCTATGACCTATATCAATGGTGTACAAATTTCAAAATTCCTACTGAATTATATCATATGCAGATATGGGGTTCCTCTTGCAATAGTCACAGATAATGGTCGTCCATTCAAGAACAAAGATGTCAAGGAACTCTGTGAAAAGTTTCACATCCAATACTATTTCTCGAGTCCTTACTATCCACAAGGTAATGGTCAAGCCGAAGCATCAAATAAAACCATTATTAAGATCCTAAAAAAGGTGGTCAATGACACTGGTCGAGATTGGCATGTATAGTTGAATCCAACACTATGGGCTTATTGTACTTCTATCCGCACACCTACTGGCGCAACACCTTATTCCTTGGTGTATGGTGCAGAAGCCATTTTACCCTTTGAAGTGGAAATTCCCTCTTTGCGTGTTTCCCTACAACATTTGATTGATGATGAGATGCATAGAGTCTCTCAGTTGCATCAGCTTGAGATGTTAGATGAGAAATGTCAGATAGCCCTGATGCATTTGCAAGCATATCAAAACCATCTCTGTTGCTCTTATAATAACAAGGTCAAAGGGCAACACTTTGAAGTGGGAGATTTGGTTTTAAAGGAAAACACCAAGAATACACAATCTAATGACATCATCAAAGGAAAATTTGAGCCTAATTGGGTTGGACCTTTCATAGTTACTGTAGCCTATGACTCAGGGGCATATCAGCTTGCAACCCCAGAAGGTGAACCTTTGTCAGATCTTGTAAATAGCATGCATCTTCAAAAGTATTGGACATAGTTTTCTGTCAGCAGTTCTTCAAATATGATCTTGCAAAAAAATACAAAAAAATAAAAAAAGTGAAAAAAATACAAAAAAAATCAAAAAGTGAAAAAAAAAAATCAAATAAAAGAAAAAAGGTGATAAAAATTGCAAAAGGGTAAAGAAAAATAATTCGTCCTCTTGTGAAAACCTGGCAAACATGCACTTTGGGCAAGTACCATGGTGAAAACCTGGCAAATAGGTGCCATGTGTAAAAGATTATTGCTCCATCATCTATCATGACCCCTAGCTATACTTTCCCCCTACAGGTTTATCATGCTTGTCCTTGCCCTGACCCAATGTTCTGTTCCAAGCCTGTGATTGGTCAACATCATTGTCTTGCATACTCAGGTGTCTAGTCCTTGTACATATGTTTCAGTCTTGGTCACTGTATATCTCTTTAAAATGTTCATTGGGTGCGCGCCCCTTGTCATGATCAATTACTGGAGCTTTCAAATTGCATAATGTCTTGAAATAATCCAAAAAAAATTGCATAATGTTCTGAGATAATCCAAAAAAAATCACATAATGTCCTGAAATAATCCAAAAACATTCATACAATGTCCTGAAAAAATCCCTAAAAATCACATAATCTCCTAAAAAAATCCCTAACAAATCGCATAATGTCCTGAAAAAATTTAAAAAAATCAAATAATGTCTTGAAAAAATCCCTAAAAAGTCAAATAAAGTCCTGAAAAACGAACAAAATTTTTTCGAAACATCAAAATCCAAAAACAATTTCTTTGGCATTTTGCATTTTGTCAATAAATGATCCCTCTATGAATAGACAGATCGTTGAGCATACATCCAATGACAATCAATCAAACATTGTGCTTTAATGAAATCATGCATTAATAGATGCACTTTTCAATCAAACCAGGCATTCAAACCGATCAAAATTGTCATGTCCATCAATCAACATCCATATCATTTGTCCTTGTCATTGTTATCATGGGTCTTATATAGGGTGTGGTATACTCGAAACCAGATTGTGTCCTGTCTTAGATGGGGTACCACATTCCCTGAAACCAAACATCATGATCATTCTTGTTTTCCACTTTTGATAATGACGATCAGACTGTTTGTTTGACTTGGTTGAATTTGTGCGTCTTATCTTTTTACTGATTTATCTTTGGCTTCGATCATGTTCCTATGTTTCTCGATGATGTCACTGAGTGATTTAGAGTGACCGGGATGGTTCATGCTCTCTTTCTTTTTGTTGTGTTTGTTGTTTGTGGAATGTTTGTCACAAACTGGGGCAACTATATCATTGGGTGTCTATGATAAATATGTTTGCCTTGTAAACAGTGCACATACCTCAACCCTTGATGTATGCACCCTAGGATGATTCACTCATTCCTTATGTGCGATGTGTCTATCTTTTGCAAAAGGGGTTGCGTTCTAGCTCTGGCCTTCATTGCCATGATGCTCTGCATCCACTTTGCTACATTAAATAGAGGTTCTCTCCTACTTATGTGCATTTGCAAAAGCAAGTTTTCCATCATCTCTAACTATCCTTTCTCTAATTTCTTCTTACTAACATTTCTTCTGTCAGTCTTGGCAGTCCGTTCGATCTAGTTCTCTGATCTCAAACCTATTGTCTTTTGTCATTCTTATCGATCAATTGGCCTCTTTTTTGGATTTTTCCGGCCAATTCCTCAAGGGGGCATGCATATGTCATTGTTATTGTCTAGGGCATTTTCATTATTGTTCTTTGAAACAACGCTTAAAATTGCATTGTCTCAAAGAGGGGCAAAATGTAGACATCGAAAAATGGTCAATGCTTGCGGAGTCATACTTTAACATTTGTGCATTGCCTTATTTTAGGGTTCTTTCATTGCATTAACATTTCTTCTATGTTGCGCACTTGATCTTTATCATTTGTGAGCATCGAGTCCTTCTTCTACATTCCTCATTTTCTCACTTTAGAATTAGGTCTTGTCAATAACAATCTTCAGTCATGATTTTGGTTGAACTTATCCTATCGCATCAACATGTGTGCATATGTATCATTATTTTGGAAATCGTCAATCCTAATCAATGATAGAATTAGGGTTTTGTCCTTGTCAATCTTGTCATTTTGTGATCAATTTGTCATTGATCCTTGTCCTTGTCAATCTTGTCATTTTGTGATCAATTCATCATCAATTCGTCATCGATCTTTGTCCTTTTCAATCATGTCAATTTGGATCAATTAGTCATTGTTCCTCGTCAATTGGCACTTATCAATTGGTATCCTTGTCAATCTTAGTCAATTTGTCATTGATTTTTGTCAAACCAATCTCAATCATTTATCAACACTGGTCCTTTGTCAGTCAGAATCATGGTCAAATCGACCCTACATCAATTATATTTTGTCAAGACCTAATTGTTGTCCTTGCATTTCTAATTCATCTTCTAGGGTTTTATGATTTATTCATTTAATCTTTTTGGTCATTTTCCCTCTAGGTTAAATAATTTATTTATTTATCCTAAGTCTTCTTGTCACAATTAAATATTTTTTTAATTGGCTAATTAATTCCCCCTCTTTTTGTGAATTAATCAATGAATGAAAAATTATTAAATAATTCACCTAATTCTCTAATTTCATCAATTTCTAATTTCCTAATTTCCAATTCATTTTCTAATTTTCCTAATTCCTAATTTCCACCTCATTTTCTAATTTTCTAAATTCAATTTCCACCCAATCAATTCCTCTCTAGTCTCTCCCTATTTTTGTGCTTCGGTGGAAGCATGAATTTCTCATGTGTCATACCATTGGCATAGCAAGATGTCATAGGCTTTTAGTCCTCTAACCTTTGCATTGGCAATATGTCATAATTCATGACATAGAAGGTGTCATAACCTTCTTCCTTCAACTCAATTTTGCCATTTTTGAAATCAATTGCTTCTAATATAAATTTCATGCTAATCCTGTCCTCTTTCCAATCTATCTATAAATTGGATGAGTTTCTTCAATCAAAGGAGATCAATAAAATCACATTTTTGAGTAACCTTATGCTACAGATTTCATCAACAACTTGCTTTCCACTTGCAAATGCACTTTGTAGGTGAGAACAACATCAAATTCCAAGGTGAAAGAAGAATAATGGAGCCACATGAAGGAGATATCTACATTTGGTTTGCTTTGATTTCATTTTGAATATCTTGTCTTCATGTTTTCATTTATTGGATTAGGATTGTTTTCATTACAGTTTTAAGTTTGTGATTGTCCTAATTGTTATTTGTTTTGATGAATCCTCAATTTCCTAGTCTACAGTCCCCATGCGTATACAGTCCCCTCTATCACCATCCGCTCTAGCACTCTTCCCCATCCAATAGGGAATCCATGTCCTCGTCTGTCACCTACTAATAGGCATGCCATAACCACTGCTATCACGACATGTCGCTGATCATACTCTACTACCATGGTCTCCCAGTGGATCTTTCTCTCTATGATATCAAGGTCATCGGCGTCACACTTGAATAATCTGCACAAAGAGTCTCTCCTTGTCGTTGGGTCATACACCACCATCTCCCCATGAATCATAATGCGGGGGATATGCCACACGCCCTTTAGTGTCACAGTCGCCTCTCCAGTCGGAAGATGGAAAGAGGAAGTCTCTGAATGCCATCGCTCTGCCAATGTGGTGAGAAGTCCTATGTTTTCCCTAATCTCGGGCATGTACGTAATGTAGTATAATCCAAGTCCTGCTAATGTGTCTTTGTCAGTACTCTTGAGTCTGTATCACAACATGAAGCAGTCGGGTTTGTTCTCCCATGTGATCAATGGATACTATTGACTTTGCATCACAATTGGGGCATAATTTGTTAGTTTTAGGGTTTTTTTCCTAAGGGCTACATTTTCTTGTTTCATGCACCAATCAGGGTTTTCTTATCTATTTTTTACCTATCCTACCCTTATCCCTCTTTTCAGGATCATTTGTGTGCTACTTTCGGTCAAACTAGAGTCATAAGCGCATAATTGTGCTTGCGCACACTGTCTTGCACTTGTGCAGCATCAAGTTGCACCTGTGTACCTTACACAAGCGCAGAACATCACTACATAGGCATAGAATGTGCCCACATAGGTGCAGATCTACATTTTCCCTCCCCTATGGGCCCTGCAATGTCCCGCAATCAAGCAAAATTCATGAAATTGAACATATGGGTTTTTGAGCTACATACCGTTGCTCCCGCATCATCCAATTGTCTGTAGATGCGTACACATTCCCGAAGGTGATCATCTCTCTGCAAGGGTCCTTTTTCCCAAGGAACGACTCCTCCACTTTGGCCAGTGCAAATGAACTCTTTTCCTTCTCCTTGTCTCCTATATAGATCTTTGTCAGTACCTAGATGGACATGCATGCTCTCCATCTTATGATGGTCATGTTCTTTTGCGCCTTCCACTGCTTGTCTTTTGTGCATCTAACCTTTGATTTTTGATCCATTCGAACCTATCGTCTTCTATCATTCTTATCGATCACTTGGCCTCTTTTCTGGATTTTTCCAGCCAATTCCTCTTGGGGGCATGCATATGTCATTGTTATTATCTGGGGCATTTTCATTATTGTTCTTTGAAACAACGCTTAGAATCGCATTGTCTCAAAGACGGGCAAAATGTAGACATCTAAAAATGGTCAACACTTGTGCAGTCATACTTTAACATTTGCACATTGTCTTATTTTAGGGTTCTTGCGTCGCATTAAAATTTCTTCTATGTTGCACACTTGGTCTTTATCATTTGCGAGCATCGAGTCCTTCTTCTACATTCCTCATTTTTATCGCTTTTGTGCAGGGGAAAAAATGAGACTAGGCTAACATGTCCTAATCCTACCTTTTGACACACATTGTGGAATACGAAAGAGCCTAGAGGTATCACACAATTGGCTACTTCTTTTTGTGGAAGAGACAGCCATAGGCTACCAATTAGGATTTCTATTCCTTTGTTGCAAATGATAGATAGAATGATGCAAGTTCAACTATTAACCCTAAAGTGTAAGTATGAACTAGTAACAAGATTGCAGAATTGAGATTAAACAATGGAAAGCTGTAAACATAAGGACAAGATAAGAATGTAGATGTGTACCCGGAGTTAAAATCTGAGTGAAAATGTTCGGGATGGGGGTGCGGGCACCACTATCCTGATTCTGCTCCTGAAACTGCTGTTTTGCAACCTGAAAAGCTGTCAGAAATGCTGAAACTTATTGTCTGACAGAAGGACCAGGGTGCCCAGCGCCCCTATCCTAGGGACCAGGGCGCCCAACACCCCTATCCTGGCAGGACTAGGGTGCCCCACGCCCCTGTCCTAGCTTTCTGGGCTAGAATTTGGTGTGAAGTTCAGTCTCTGTCTGCTTCCATCAGATCTGCAACTTGCGGCGTCGTCTGAATCCCGAAACCTGCACTTATATCTGAAAAGGTATGGTGGGCATCTATATAGGGTTTTGCCTTAGTCAAACCCCTGCTTTGGTGATTTCCACCTCCACGAATAGCCAAGTTGTATTGTAAAAGTAGTGTGTGTGCAGACCTTGTGTGTGTGCAAGATCCTAAAATGCAAATAAGCAAACTAGAGCAACCTAGAAAGTAAACCCTAATTGCTTGTAAATGATAATGTAAATGCCCCAAATCAAGATGTAGAGTGATCTAAAGCATGAATACAAATGATGTAATGAAGCTTATGCAAAGACATGAAAACATCATGAAATCATACCCAACCCCAAGGGAGGGGTACAAGCCAATCTTCAGTCGGTGATCCCTTATTTCTCTTCAATGCCTTCAAAGTCCTAAATGGATGAATGAAATTGATGGATGCTTGATGGATGGATGCCAAATGTTGTTGAAGTCTTCAAAGATCTGCTCTTTCACTGCCTAGAAGGTCCTTGAAACCAAAATTCAGATCCTTTCAAATGAAGAAAGAGAGCTCTTATATATGAAACCCTAGGTCTTAATTTCAACTTTTGGCCAACCTAGAGATTGAATCTCCCACCAATTTTTTGGGGTTAAGCTTTATTTTATGATTGGATTGCACTCCTAAAATTTTGGGAAAAATGTCAGGGACCGTGTGCACTCCGGGCGCCATGGTCCTGGCAACTTTTCACCAAATTTTTAGGGCCGTCAGATATGATGATTTTAGAGAGAATCCCGAAGTTACAGGTGATTTCAAGATGTTTTGACCCCCGAAATCAAGCCCCCAAGTTCAAAATAGGACCTAATTAGGTTTTTTGATTAAATGATGTATTGGAAGAATAAAATGAAAGGGGCACACTTTAATGAAAGGGCCCAACTTTATGATGTAGATGATGATGAAATAGAACCTTAGACTTAATTAAATTATTTAATTAAGTGCTAAAGGGGAAATGCAATGCAAAATGCAAAATGCACCAAGGCGGGTGCTAAACTAGGTGTGAAATTGTACCACCCTAGCAAGTGCGTACAATTTACGACGCTACAGCTTTCAAATTAGGTCTTGTTGATAGCAATCTTCAGTCATGATTTTGGTCAATCTTATCCTGTCGCATCATGGTGCATGCTCATTTATCATCATTTTGGACATTGTCAATCCTAATCGATGATAGAATTAGGGTTTTGTCCTCTTGTCAATCTTTCAATCATCTTTAGCTTGTTAGTAATCATTTGTGATTATCAACTTGTCAATCTTGTCATTTTGTGATCGATTCATCATCGATCCTTGTCCTTGTCAGCCTTGTCATTTTGTGATCAATCTTATCATTTTGTGATCGATTCATCATCGATCCTTGTCCTTTTCATTCATATCAATTTGGATCAATTAGTCATTGTTCCTTGTCAATTGGTGCCTATCAATTTGATCTCCTTGTCAATCTTGGTCAATTTGTCATTGATTTTTGTCAACCAATCTCAATCATTTATCAACATTGGTCCTTTGTCAATTAGAATCATGATTGAACCTACATTAATTCCTTGTTGTCTTGACCTAATTCCTTGTCCTCTTATTTCTAGGGTTTTATGATTTGTTCATTTAATCCTTTTCTTCTTCTTTGTGGGTTAAATATATCTATTTATTTAGTCCTAGGTCTCTTTCATGAATTAATTAATGGATGAAAACCTATTAATTAATTCACCTAATTTCTATCTCATCTTTTTCCTTAATTTTCTAATTTGCTAATTTCTCCTAATTCCTAATTTCTATTTCTCCTATTTTCTTAATTTTTTCTAATATTTCCCCTAATTTCATTCCCTCATTTTCTCCAATGTTTATGCTTCCATTTGTTGCAATCATGGAGGCTAATTTATCTCTTCCCTTTTGTCATGGGAATGGCATTTCAATCTTGTCATAATTTGTCATACATCTTGCATAGCAACTTGTCATAATTTGTTCATAATTTGTCATACACCTTGCATAGAAAATGTGACACATTTGTCATAATTTTGCGACTCTTGATTTGAATTTCCTTTCAAATATCTTCATGCTAATCTTGTCCTCTCTCCAATTTGTCTATAACTTGGATGATTTTCTTCAATGAAAAGGGGAATCAATCACATTTTCAAGTAACCTTATGCTGCAAATTTCATCTCTCAACAACTTGCTTTCCACTTGCATTTTGCACTTGTAGGTGAGATCCACATCAACTTTGAAGGTGAAAGAAGAACAATGGAGCCACATGAAGGAGATATCTATGTCAGTTTGCTTCAATGTCATTTGATTTGAATATCTTGTCTTTATGTCTTCATTGATTGGATTTAGGATTTCTTTCATAGCAGCTTTAGGTTTTGTGGTTGTCCTAATTGCTATTGTTTTGATGATTTTCAATTTCCTGATCTACAACTGATATACATAAAGAGTAAAAATTTTTGTTGAAGAGCGATAAGTGTTAAGATGAAGACTAGTGTTGAATGTACTTACAATGATCTGATCAAGCAAATATTGTGCTACTCAGTACAGATCAAACCATTCTTGTTGTTTTCTAATCATTACAACAGAATCAAATCCCCTAATCAGGTAAGCTCTAACAAGATTCATTGTACAAATCCTCTAACAAGGTGATCCATTAATTTAGATTCTCAAATCCTCTAGCAAGCTTACTCCTAATAGGGTATAAGCTTCTAATCAAGCTTGGGATCTCTAACAAGATTCGCTCCTAGTAGAGCAATTTGTAAGACCTTAATTGGTCAGTGATCTATTACTGCAAATAGTTAACTTGTGAGTTCCATCACACCATGGTTTTTACCTATTTTGGTTTTCCACATATAAACACTTGTGTTATGGTGGATTGTTTACTTTTTGTGGATATTGTTATATCATTTTGGATAGCATCTATTTTTTCTAAATGCTTGATTAAATTCATCTACCGATTAGTGTTTGAAGTAGTGTTTTATTTGGTGTCACTGATTCACCCCCCCCTCTCAGTGCTTTTCAAGTCCATCAATTGGTATTAGAGCCTAACTTCTTTCAAGCCTAACCACTTAGAAGTGAGTCTTGAAACTACCATGAGAGACACAAGCTACTTCAAGATGGCTAGACAACTAGAAGCTAGTAGAAATGAAGTTGAATCCCTTAGGGGCAAACTAAAAGCTTCTCAAGTCAAAAGGATAGAGCTATCTAAAAAATGTTAGAAATATCTGATAATAGTTCTTCAGATGAAACCAATATTGAACCTTTAGTAGACGAAGTTGAAAAGGTGAACGACGAGAAACTGAATCTAAGGAGAGAGCTAGAAGGTCTCACTATCTGCATGAGTCGGGAACTTGAAGCCAAAAGAGCTGTTGAAGATCTTATCAAGGTAAGAGATCAAGAGATTATAAAGATCAAATGGGAAAAAGACTGTTGGCATATGCACACTCCAATGAGACATTGAAGGTGATTGGAGGTTTTCTCATTGATGGCAACCTTACAAACCTATGGCACTGGCAAGGCATTACACCACCATCAGTAGATTAGACTCTACACTAGCACTTAGACCATCGACACTGGTAGAGAAAGGAAGCATACTGGCACAAAGGTCGACAGGATTTTTGTTATATTATATTTTGTTTATTATTGTAAAAAATTTGTAAGCCGACTTGGTATCATTGTAGGACATTTGATAAGAGGTGGTAGAATGTAATTAGGTGAAATAAGGCAGACCTATTATGCAAATTATAGGATAAGGGTTTATTTAAGAAGCAGAGCAAAAACCGGTACTGGATCTAGCATTATAGATGCTATTCTGAAGCAGTACAAGATACTGGATTTGTATACTCCATCATTGTAAGTTAGTGAGACTTCCCATTGAGCAGTGAGCTCTAGGCACTTGGCCTTCCTGCATGTGCAGGCCCCTCTTATAATTAATATTCTCTTATCGGCTAGTAAGTGAATATTGTGGGTTACAAATCCCACCGAGGTTTTTCCCACACTGAGTTTCCTTGTTAAAATATTATGTTATGGTGTGTTTCTTATGTGGTTGCTTTCATTTCTGTTTATTGTATTATTTCTTGCATACCGATACATTGTTATAATATGCTCTACATGTTTTAAGTTAAGAAATTTAATTCACCGGTTAGATACTAATTCACCCCCCCCTCTCAGTATCTGTGCGAATCCTAATAATTGGTATCAGAGCCTAGTCTTCTATTTTTAGAAGCCTAACAACTTGAAGAAGATCTTGACACCAGTAGAGATGGAAAATTTGATGAAGCAACTAGAAGCAACTCTCTTAGACTATGATATAGATAAATTGAAAAACATAAAACTTGAAGATGATCTAAAGGCAGCTCAAGATATTATTTAGGCACTTCAAGAAAATCTCACCATTGCAAGAAACAATAGAAGAGAACTTTGTGAAAAGATTCAATTTGAGAATGATGAAAAGGAAACTCTTAATCATATGATAGGCAAGCTGAAGCAAGAGAACATGACAACAAATAATGAAATGTAGGATATGACAATGAGATTTTGCAAGGAAATTGAATTTAGAAAGAAGAATGAAGAAGATTTGACTTGAAGATTAAGTGATGCAACAAATGAGAACACCAGACTTAGCTATGAAAATAAATTATTGAAGACAGATCTGATGCATAGCCAAAATGATTTAAATGAACTCATGAGAGAGAAAGAATTATTGGAAAGAGAATGGGATACTACAAATCAGCACAAAGATAAATTCAAGAAAATCTCAGAAGAACTTGGTGACTTTTTGAAAAATCAGAAACCTAATGGTGACACAAATGGGATTGGCTTTGAAGTTGGTGAAAGCTCCGATACTGCAAACACTCAGGATCATAGCAAACCGGTAAGGCAACCTAATGCTTATAAATTCAATGGAAAATTATTTAACTGTAATAAGTATGGTCATAGAGCAAATCAATGTAGATCTAGAAATTATCAAAACATCAACACACCCACCGGTCAATGTTCAAAATGCAACAAAGTTGGTCATAACTTTGAAAATTGTAGAATGAATGTAAGATGTTATGTTTGTGGAATATTTGGACACTTATCTAATCAATACATAACACAAACCGACATAGGTTATGGAAAGGCTACTCAAAAAAATAATGTGACTTGTTATGCTTGTAACAAGATTGGGCATATTGCAAAATTTTGCAGAAGTAAAGGATCGCCAGCAAACAACAAAAGTTCTAGCTTGAAAGGAAAAGAAAAAGTTGAAGAGGTAAAGCAAGAATTCTCAAAACAATGGATTAGAAAGTCAAATAATGTTGGAAATACTCCTCCATGGGTAGAACCAATCAACACTCCACTGGCAGGATAGAGTAGTGCTCCACCAGTAGGACAAAGTAGTACTCCATCGACAGGAAGCTCTTCATCAAATTGAAGAAAGTTTTCCTTGAGGGTTTGGTAATCAAATGAGACATATGCTATTATTCCCTCGGTTGAAGTGAGAAGTTGAAAATTACTTCTATACCGATAGACAATGTTAAGTAATTACTTAACCGACATACATTTATTGTGGTAGTTGGTAAAATTGACATTATAAATCAGTGGTTTTGGCTCCATTTCACTTCACTACGAATTCAAACACTCACAGAGTGCAAAATATCTAGAGCTAAGGCATTTAAAGCAAAGAGGCAAGAACACTTTAGCAATCAATCCATCCTAAGGCACAAAAATTTATTTATCATCATGGCATCCACCTCTGCACTTGAATATATAGCAAACCCTACTATAGTCGAGGTTGTAAAATGCCCTAGGCCCATATTTCAACTAGTTTCCGAGATAGCAAAGAAAGATGACAATATAGGTGCTTTTTCCCAAATTCCAAAAGGAGTTGTTTATGCTGAAGACCTTAGAATATACATCCATTGCAACATAGAGGAATTAGGAGATGAAGAGATTAAAACCATGTATAAATCTATCATATGTGATGATTTCGGAAATGTAAAACCAGAACATAAAATTGTTGAAACCCTAGGATTTATTGAAATCCTTTGCCTTCCTGAATTTTCCAAGGATGTGATTAGGATAGTTTTGAGCTGGGTACATGGTGAATTTTTCTAGTTAGATGCAATTCACAAAATTACCAAGGAAGCTGTGAAAGTTGTCACAGGGTTACCTTCCACTGGTAAAAGACCGGACAAGACTAAAAAGGTCTCAAACAACCTAGTAACTAAACTAACTGGTACAACATCTGACAAAAGGTCCTTGAGAGTCAATGATGTAACCGACACAAATGTGATATTCATCAGCATGATTTTAGGGTATAAGGCTACTCATGCAAACAGACTTAACTCAGTTTCAAGTGTATGCATTAAGAGTGCTTATGACATGATTACAGACAATGTGAAAATTGATATATGTGAGTGGTTAAAAGATGAGTTGATTGATAACTTAGGAAAAAGCAAGAAGGATAAGAAAGGAACTTTTAGGTTTGGTAATCTACTTGTATGCTTAATGCTACACATAACCAAATAGGTTCCTAGTATAGGCCATAAAGAGCTTGGATTTGATATACCGGTTGGGAAACAGTTGTCAGACCTACTCAACAACATGGGTGAGAACAAAGAAAAGAACATTACTAAATATTTTCAAGAACTTAAAACTAGAATGAACAAAAGGATCAGACTGTCACAGAAAATTGTTGACAAGTACAAAGATGACATATGTTTTATGATTAAAAAGGATGGGATCTGGATGGAAGCAATAATCCCAAGAATAGTTTGGGTTACTGAGATGGGTTATGAGATTGATGATCACATCATTGAGACTTATGCAAAAGCTCTTCTTGAATCACCCAGGGAACCAAAGGAAGAAGTATTTGGTATTGCTGAGTTGATTGAAAACAAAATTCAATCTAAGAAGATAGTGAAAAAGGTTGAAGCAATTGTGAGAAGAGGATCTAGGCAGGCAAAGGCCATTAAAAAAGATGTACTCCAAAAAGCCAACATCACTGAGGATGAGTTAGAAACAATACAGCCTAAAACTCACCTATCACCGGTAACTACTTCTTTGGAGAATGACATGCCAACAATGTTCAAAAGAGTTATAAGGAAAAGGGATCCTTCACTGGCATCCACCCCCTCGCCTAGGAGAACTAGACAGAAACAACAGGCTGTGAGGTCTTTGGTTAAGGAAACTACACCAAAGAAAAAGCTGACACCCAAGAAGAAGAAGAGGACTCAACAAAACATGGCCCCTCTTGACAAACTGCTAAATGAAATCACAGAGGAAGGGAAACTAAAGAACGTAAAGAAATTGTATGATACTTTGATAGTAGATGAAAAAGAACAAGTGGAAAATAGTGTTATTTTGCACATGGACATGTATAAAAAATTCTTATTAGAAGTAGTAGATGAAATACTAGATGAACTATTTAAAAGACTGGAAGCAAGAAGACAAGTTGTTGTAGAGCTTGACAAGAAAATCAAAATAGAAAAGTTACTTGTTGTTTACCCAATAAACTCACCCAAGGAAATAGATGACCTAATTGTAGAAGCCAACTGGTCAGTATTCTCTACTGCACACCAGCATATTGCTTTAATGGTTGGAAGAGTCAATGAGGTAACTAAGGAAACAAAAAATGCATGGGATATATTCCTAGTTGAAAAAGAAAAACAGGAAGGGTACTGGAACCCCAAACCAATAAAGGTATACCAGAAGGAGAGAGACAAAGGAAAAGGAAAGGTTGGTGGACCTTTGAGCATCAAAGTAAAAGATAACTTATCCCCACCACCTCAAATTACATCACCGGTAATAAATATTGAAGATCAATTGACAAATGAGAGTATGAATACATCACAAGAGGATACTAATCCTAACTCTGAGGTACTATACACAGTAAATGTTGATACTCAAAAGGTCAACATTGTGGTAGATAAGGATACAACTGGTAAAACTGACATGGCTAGTGAGCCACTGATATCAAACAAAGGTAAACTGATAGATAATGTCATAGGGCAACAAGCAAAAACTCAAACAAAGCAATAAACAGGGCAATAGATAGAAACACAAATAGAGACACAAGCTGAGCAATAGGCTCCAAAGCAGCAACAGACAAATACAGAATCTGTGCCACTGACAACTGGTGAACAAGGCAAACCACTAGCAAAGGAAATGGAAACACAAACAGACCTACCAGAGGTCACTACTAGCAAGGTTAGTGCTCCCACCAGTGGAATTCAGAATATTGGTTCCTCCTCAGCAGGTTACAAATCAACAAATTTAACAGAAGTTCTTTTGGACTCCATCAAAAGGATAATGGATTGTAGTTCATAGGCTTATAAAGCTATGATGATACAATCCCAATTTCAAAAATGATAGCTCCCAACTGTAACATAGATAACAAGGATTCTTTAAGTCAACTTGACACCTTGTCAAAGTACATTACCGAGAACACAGTAACGGTTGACCAAATAAAGGAAGATGCACTCAAAGAGAAGTTGGAAAAAGAAAAAGAAAAATTCTTTGAGGATCAAATAAAGAAGTGTACCAAAGAATTTGACACACTTCTACTAGAACTATGCAACTCATTGAAGGAATTTAAAACTCTGTATAGAGACATTTGCAAGACAAACTTTCTAACAATTGACATAGATAAGAAAATGAGCAAGGTACAGGATGAAATCAATAAACTTGCAAATAGTTTTGTTAACTCACCAAATACATTATTAGTTTTTGAACAGAAGATAACAAGTTTTGAGGAAGAGTTACTTAAGCTAGGAAGAGAAAAGGACAGAATAGTAGATAAGGCAAAGAATTTGAGACTAAGACTGAGTCCAAGATTGGACTATATAGCATTCATGTGGAAGGAAATATCTGACGCACTAGTACAGGGACAGAGAACACCGACAGAGCATATGCAGCACCTCACCAATACAGTTCAAAGAACAGAGACAATAATAAAGGATAGCAAGAAGTTTATGGAGAGTATAAACTTGATTTTGGCAGATCTTTTTCAAATTGTAACCACGCAATTACAAGGTTGAGTGAGACTACAACTCTTCTGACATCTTGACAACCTTTGTCATTGATTCCAAAGGGGGAGTAGTAGTATGAGAAAATAACTGACAAAAGACTCATCTACTCAGGGGGAGTTCACACATTTTTGCTAACATATTTTTGGATTACAAGTTTTGGATACACTTTTTGGATTTTCTCATGAGTGTTGCCATCAATGCCAAATGGGGAGATTGTTGGCATATGCACACTCCAATGAGACATTGAAGGTGATTGAAGGTTTTGTCATTGATGGCAACCTTACAAACCTATGGCACCGGAAAGGCATTACACTGACATCAGTAGATCAGAGTCTACACCGACACTCAAACCACCAGCACTAGCAGAGCAAGGAACCATACCGACACAGAGGCCGATAGGATTTTTGTTATATTATATTTTGTTTATTATTGTAAAAACTTTGTAAGACAACTTGGTATCATTGTAAAATGACTCTTATATATAAAAGATCATTGTAGGACATTTGATAAGAGATGGTAGAATGGAATTAGGCAAAATAAGGCAGACCTATTATGCGAATTATAAGATAAGGGTTTATGTAAGAAGTAGAGCAGAAACTGGTATAGGATCTGGCATTATAGATGCTATTCTGAAGCAGTACAAGATACTGGTTTTGTATAATCCATCATTGTAAGTTAGTGAGACTTCCCATTGAGTAGTGAGCTCTAGGCACTTGGCCTTCCTGCATGTGCAGACCCCTCTTGTAAGTAATATTCTCTTATTGGCCAATAAGTGAATATTGTGGGTCACAAATCCCACTGAGGTTTTTCCCACACCAGGTTTCCTCATTAAAATATTGTGTTATGGTGTGTTTCTTATGTGGTTGCTTTCATTTCTGTTTATTGCATTATTTCTTGCATACCGGTACACTGTTATAATATGCTCTCCATGTTTTAAGTTAAGAAATTCAATTCACCAGTTAGATACTAATTCACCCCCCCCTCTCAGTATCTATGGGAATCCTAACAAAGACACTATGGATGAGGACTTGATTGCTGAAATAGAAGAAAAGGAGAACCTAAAGCTAGATCTTGAGCTGGCATCATCTCTAAAGAGAACCTATCTAAGCATAATGAAGATATTGTCAAAAAACTTACTGAAGCCAATGAGAAATTGGAGAAGTTTGTGAAAAGTTCTACCATGCTGGAAGAACAAATTCAATCATAGATAATGAAGGGTGATATCTCCAGACTTGGTTTTATTTGTACCTTCTGTAATAAATTTGTTCATGTGGCTATGAATTGCAAAAGAAGAACAGGAAGAGGAAATGCAGGACCCTGGATATCATGTGGTATGCTCTGTTACCACTACAACAAACTGGGGCACTTAGCAAAGTTTTGCAGATCAAGAAATAGTAGACTGGTCAACTCTTTCAAGGATCAGAAAGGCAAGCAAAAAGTTGATGTTGAGGAAACCAAAGAAGATATGAATCAGATTTGGAAAAAGAAAGGAGATGACTCACCTGGAGAAGAAACTATTCCTTCACCTAGTGAAGAGAACCCAAAACTGGTAACTTACGTCTGTTTAACATGGCTAAGGGGAGCTTAACGGTAAAAAATCTTCGGACCCCTTGTAAAATGAGTGGGAAAGATTTTTTGAATTATGAATTTTGGTGACTTTTTGTTGATGTATTATCAACCAGTTTTTCACTTCAGTGGTGAAATTAGGCTTTGTAACCTAAAGTGGGAGCATTTAGTACAGTTGGTAAAAAGGGATAAAACCAAGTTTTAATTTATCTTTTTTACCCTAACTCTTTCAAGAAAGAAATTTGAAGCAATTGTAGAGGTAGAGCTGAACAAGATTGTCTTGGTGTCAATTGGCGAATTGCTTTGTGATTAGAGATATTAAGTTGAATTGAAAGTTGAAGAGAGGTGAACAGGTGTACATTTGGGCATTTCAACTAGGAAAAGGAGTGACGTGAAAAAAAAAAGGTATTTCTTGATAGTTCTGATACTTAATGTAAGTACAGATCCAATAGCCAACAAGATGAGAGAGGGGGGGTGAATCATACAAACTTATTCCTCCATAAAAACATCAGAGTCAACCTCAGTAACATATACTTTAGTAATATAACCCAAAACTATTAAACATGCAAACTCAAAAGCATATAAACATCATAAACCTCATAACACCAAATTTAACGTGGAAACCCAAATAGGGAAAAACCACTGTGGGATTTCGGACCCACTAAGAAATATACTCTTCTAGATTATGCTCAGTTAAAAGAAAATCCTGTTAAAGATTACAAACACATTGCTAGATGTCACCCAGTTAAGGGATTTCCCTCAGATCTATTAGGATCTTCACCTTGTTAGAAGTGACCATGTTAAAGGATTTCAAACACTCAATCAGAATGTCACCTTGCTAGAGGGTTTTACAAATAAGACTATTAAGTCCACTCAGTTAAGAGATTTTCTATCACTTTCACAAAATAATAGTAATAAAAATCTATCTGCAACTTCACATCTAAAATGCTAAAGTAGATTCTTATTTGTTCAATACAATCTAGACATAGAACTAATCTTGTCCATCTGCTGGGCTTCTATACTCTGTTATTCAAATAGGTCTTCAAGCTTCTATGCTCGGTAATCACTATGTAGCATCCCTATGCATACACTTGCCCACATACATTTTTTATCAACAGTTTCCTATTTATAAACAATTAGCTAACCGCTTAATCTCCTTGGTCACATTTCCCATGATCAATCACAGCCATCAGATCTTCAATCTTGTCCAGGTTCAATGCATGTTTCGATCTGAAAATGTTTTACCCCGCCTAGGAACTTGCACATATTTCTTGGAACTTGTGCTAGGGTATTGTGGTTCAATCTGTGTTGTAGATCTTCATGCCGACTTTCCTTTGCCATAGATTCATTAACAAACTTCATGCATGACATACCAATCATTTAATCAGTTCCAGCTCATCAGCTTCCTTCATTAAATAATGCATGTAAACATTTAATGCATTCGGTTATAGCTCGGTTACAACTCGGTTACAACTTGGTAAATACTAAAATTCACTTGGTAGACATTTGACCTTCATTAACCGATAGTGATAACCTTAGGGTTTACCGACTAGGTTCTTTGCTTGATAACATAGTATAGTATTAACCTTACAATTTACAACATATGTATGATGTCAAAACAATCTAAACATCATGATCCCATCATTGTCTGACTCAATAATAATTGCCCATTGAATACCTTATTCATCCCCTTATTCATCATATTCTTTCTGTGTCTTTTACCAACATCTTTATACTCTTTAAATCATACTTCTCAAGATATGGCAACATCATACTAAGTTAGAAAATCAATTTCTTGACATCAATGACAAAATAATAATATCAAGACAGTAAACATCCTTAATCAATTATATCCATAACCATCAACAACCTTCTCAATATCCTTATTGAAATTCCAACAATCTTTCATTGTCTGTTATAATGCTATATTGCCAACAATCTCCCACTTTGGCATTGATGGCAAAACCAATTGATTTAACCTTAAAAGATTCGGAATTGCTATGATTCTAAAATGCTGAAATGCTCTTGCCCATACATTAGACTTCTCCTCTTTTCTTCAGTCTTCTTTCCAATCTATAGTCTTCTCAGTTTTCTCCCCCTTAAATTATTCTTCTCCCCCTTTGACAACAATGCCAAAAAGTAAAGAACTAAAACATAATTGCTTCTTGTATGAAGTGAATTCCTGTTGTTTGTGTATCAACTGAGTCTCGGTCAGAGCATTTTGTCTTTAATTCCTGTTCCCTGTAATATTCTTGTACACCTTTAGAAAAACATCCTAAAGTGTATAAATCAGCATCAACTCCCAAGAGATATTCGATAGAGTCATCAGATTGATGCTTTCACCAAACTTGGTCAGTGAGTAGAAGATAGGGGTAGGACCCCTAGCTTACTTCTGAGATATTCAAAAGTGTCCCTTGGTAGTGGCTTGGTGAAGATATTTTCTATTTGTTCCTTTGTGCTAACATACTCCAACACCACTTTCTTCTCTTGAGCTTCTTCTCTAAGATAATGATATTTGATAGAGATGTGCTTTGTCTTAGAGTGCATAATAGGATTCTTTGAAATGTTAATGGCACTAGTATTGTCACAGAATATAGTTACTGGCTCGGTAACTTTCTCATTTATACCTTCCAATAGTTGTTTGATCTATGCAATGTTGGTACAATTCAATGTTGCAGCAACTTATTCAACTTCTGCTATTGATTGCGAAACACATCCTTGTTTCTTGCTAAGCCAACTCACTAGTCTTTCTCCTAAACAGAAAGCTCCTCCAGTTGTGCTTTTTCTGTCATCAATGTTGCCTACCCAATCAGCATCAATATAAAATTTTAAATCAAAATCATTTCCTTTCTGATATACTAAGCCATATTCCTCAGTGCCTTTCAAGTATCTAAAAATTCTTTTGATTGTTGTCATGTGTGTTTCTTTAGGATCTGCAGAGAATCTTGCAACTATACCTACTGCATGTGCTATGTCTGGTCTACTATGAACAACATCTTGTAGTTTTCCAATCATAGATCGGTAAAGTGTCTCATCAACAGATGCAGATTCATCATTCTTTGATAATTTACAGTTGGTAGTCATAGGAGTACTTACTGGTTTTGAATCCTCCATTCCAAATTTCTTCAAGATTTCCTTTATGTACTTGGATTGAGTAATGAAAATCTCATTTTTCATTTGCAGTATCTATAAACCTATAAAATACTTTATCTCACTGATTAATGGCATCTCAAATTCATTGCTCATCTCATTTCCAAAGTTCTTGCATAAAGAGTCATTTCCACAAAATATAATATCATCAACAAATATGGTTGAGATCAATATTCCATTTTCATCATTCTTCATGTACATATTGTTGTTCTCACTTGTCCTTATAAAACCAATCTTATTCAAATAAGAGTGCAATCTTTCATACCATGCTCTAGGTGCTTGTTTCAAACCATATAAAGCTTTCTTCAAGTTACATACCTGATCTTGATTCTTGTCTTCAACAAATCTTTCAGGTTGTTCAATAAGAACTTCTTCTTCTAATATTCCATTCAGAAATGCAGATTTGACATCCATTTGATATACCTTAAAATTTTTGAAAGCAACATATGCCAACAATGTTCTTACTCCTTCAAGTCTAGAAACAGGTGCAAAAGTTTCACCATAATCAATTCCTTCTTCTTGAGCATAACCTTTGCAAACTAGTCTTGCTTTGTTTCGAATAACCTCTCCTTTTTCATTTAGCTTGTTTCTGAAAATCCACTTTGTACCGATTACATTTTTGTCCTTCGGTCTTTGGATTAGTGTCCATGTGTCATTCTTCTTGATTTGATCAATCTCTTCTGCCATAGCATTTATCCAATCTTCACTGTTAAATGTCTCTTTCACTATTCTTGGTTCAAATTCAAATATCAAACATGTGTTCTATCACAGTTTGTTCCTTGTCATCACTGGATCATCCTTATCTCCTATAATCTAACTTGGTACATGATGTCTTTTGACATACTTGGCTAATATAGGCTCGGTAGGCTCTGTATGATCTTCTTCATCACTCGATAACTAGATATTCTCTTCATTTTCCTCAATAGTCTTCTCGGTAAGACTTCTCAGTTGAACATAGACAAATTCATCATAGTCTTCAGGTTCCTTGGAATTTCCTTCATCATTTCTTTCTGCAAATTCATCAAATTTCACATTTGTACTTTCTACTATTTTGTTAGATGATTTGATTAGACATTTAAATGCTTTGCTTCTAGAAGAATAACCTAGAAATGTTCCTTCTTCACTCTTGTGATCAAACATTCCATTTCTATCATCTTTGTGTACATAGCATCTACTTCCAAAGATTTTAAAATAACTTACATTAGGTTTCTTATCATACCAGATTTCATATGGTGTCTTCAAAGTACCTTTCTTCAATTGTACTCAGTTCATGGTGTAAACTGCTATGCTCATTGCTTCTCTCCAAAATGTTTGTGGCACCTTCTTTTCAATCATGAGTGTTCTAGCACAATCCACAATAGATCTGTTTCTTCTCTTACCTATTTCATTCTATTGTGGAGTTCTTGGTGCAGAGACTTGTCTTTTAATACCATGATTATTGCAAAATAAGTTGAATTCATCATATGTGAACTGTCCTCCTTTATCTAATCTAAGACATTTCAACTGTCTTCCTGTTTCATTTTCAACTCTTGCCTTGTACCATTTAAACATTTGAAAAGCTTCTAATTTATCTTTTAAAAATATTACTGACGTCATCCTTGAATAGTCATCCACAAATAATATGAAATATTTATCATCATAATAACTTTGAACTTTCATAGGACCACAAAGATCAATGTGCACTAGATCTAAAATTCCCTTAGAAGTGTAAGACTTTCTTGTAAAGCTTGATCTTGTCATCTTACCCATCTAGCATCCTCGACACATAGCATTCTTAGGTTTTTCAAGACTCGGTAGACCTCTTACTCGGTGCTTCTTGCTTATATTGATCAAATTATCAAAATTTACATGACAAAACCTTTTATGCCATAACCAGGTATCATCTATCTTTGCATACAAACACTTTTTATGAGTTGAGTCAAGGTGAAATGTGTTACCTTTTGTTTGTGTCTCAGTAGCAGCTAACATTCCATTCTTGTCATGAACTTTGACAATTCCTTTCTGCAATTCTATTCAGTAACCTGTGTTGTTTAGTTGTGCTACACTCAACAAATTGTATTTCAAACCTTCAACCCAATAAACATCATTGCATCTTGCATTGTCAAGAAGTGTTATAGATCCTCTACCTTTCACCAGACATGGTGCATCATTACCAAATCTAACATAGCCTCCATCATAATCTTTTAATATAGTAAACTTGAGTTTATCTCCTGTCATATGATGTGAGCATCCACTATCTATGATCCAAGAATCATTAGTGTTTATGTGAGATATTAGGGATTTTTCTTCATACCTTTCTTCATGTGATCCATCTTTGATAGCCACATAAACTACTTCCTCTATATCAATTTCATTTGATTTATCATCATTGGATTCCTCATCGACTATTAAACATGTCTTTCTATCTCTTCTTCTGAAGTCTCGGTGTCCTCTGTAATGATTATCTTTCTATCTGTCATCTTTGTAATCTCTCTTTTCAGTAGAATCTTTGTCAAGACATTTAGAAGCTATATGTCCTATCTTAGCACAATTGAAACATTTCAAAGGTAGCTTTCCTTTATACTTACCTTTGCCTCTCGGTAACCTTCTGGCTAGTAGTGCTTCAAACTCTTCCTACTTTCTGATTTCCTCATATAGTTTGTGTACTTCTTCCATGTTCTTATGAAATCTTTCACTTGCTCCACTGTGATCTCCTTTAGAGTATTTATACTTTCTTTCATTATAATCATTGGATTCATTAAGATGAAAAGAACTAAATGCAGATTCAACTTTATTTACCAAAGATCCACTATTATCAAAGTTACTTAATTAAAATGCATGTAGATTACCAATAGTAGCATCTAAAGAAACTGGCATATTAGGTATAGACCTCAATTCATTGATTGCAGAGACTTGGATTACATAAGTCGGTAGAAGTGTTCTCAACAACTTACTTGTTATATCCTTTTCTTCAATAGTTCTACCTACTCCTTTGATTTGATTGACAATCTCCTTTAGTCTTGTACTGTACTGAGTTATGTTCTCACCTTCATTCATCCTCATAGATTCAAGTTTTCCTCTTAGACTATCTACTTTTGCTCTTTGAACATGTTCATCTCCTCCATATACTGATATGAGCTTATCCCACATTGCCTTTGCATCATTGCAGCCTTCTAGATCATTAAACTCTAAGTCGGTCAATGCAGATGTTATTTCAATCATTGCTTGAATATGTTCTTGCTTTGCCTTTATCTCTTCCATAGTCAATGGATAGGTGCTCAGTGTAACAAAATCATTCTCTACATAGTATACAACATATTCTCCAACTCCTAATAGATGCAGTTTCATCCATTTCTGCCATGTAGAGAAACTTGACTTGTTCAACTTCGGTGCATCCCTCTTATACATCTTTGGATCTTTAACTCAAGTGCCTTTAAACTTTTCTTCCAAAGTCCAAATCTCTAATACCAATTGATAGTTCTAATACTTAATGTAAGTACATATCCAATAGCCAACAAGATGAGAGAGGGGGTGGGGGTGAATCATACAAACTTATTCTTCCATAAAAACATCAGATTCAACCTCGGTAACATATACTTTAGTAATATAACCCAAAATTGTTAAACATGCAAACTCAAAAGCATCTAAACATCATAAACCTCATAACACCAGATTTAACATGGAAACCCAAATAGGGAAAACCCACTATGGGATTTCGGACCCACTAAGAAATATACTCTTCTAGAGTATGCTCGGTTAAAAGAAAATCCTATTAAAGATTACAAAAACATTGCTAGCTGTGACCCAGTTAATGGATTTCCCTCAGATCTATTAGGATCTTCACCTTGCTAAAGGATTTCAAACACTCAATCAGAATGTCAGCTTGCTAGAGGGTTTTACAAATAAGACTGTTAAGTCCACTCGGTTAAGAGATTTTCTATCACTTTCACAAAATAACAGTAATAAAAATCTATCTGCAACTTCACATCTAAAATGCTAAAGAAGATTCTTATTTGTTCAATACAAAATAGACATAGAACTAATCTTGTCCATTTGCTAGGCTTCTATACTCTATTATTCAAATAGGTCTTCAAGCTTTTGTGCTTGGTAATCACTATGTAGCATCCGTGTGCATACACTTGCCTACATAGATTGTTTATCAATAGTTTCCTATTTATAAACAATTAGCTAACCACTTAATCTCCTTGATCACATTTCCCATGATTAATCATAGCCATCAGATCTTCAATCTTGTCCAGGTTCAATGCATCTTTCGATCTGAAAATGTTTTACCCCACCTAGGAACTTGCACATATTTCTTGGAACTTGTGCTAGGGTATTGCGGTTCAATCTGCGTTGTAGATCTTCATGCCAACTTTCCTTTGCCATAGATTCATTAACAAACTTCATGCATGACATACCAATCATTTAATCAGTTCCAGTTCATCAGCTTCCTTCATTAAATAATGCATGTAAAAATTTTATTCATTCTGTTATAGCTCAGTTAGAACTCGGTAAATACTAAACTTTACTCGGTAGACTTTCCACCTTCATTAACCGATAGCAATAACCTTAGGGTTTACTGACTAGGTTCTTTGCTTGATAACATAGTATAGTATTAACCTTACAATTTACAACATATGTATGATGTCAAAACAATCTAAACATCATGATTCCATCATTGTCTGACTTGATAATAGTTGCCCATTGAATACTTTATTCATCCCCTTATTCAATATATTCTTTCTGCATCTTTTACCAACATATTTATACTCTTTAAATCATACTTCTCAAGATATGGCAACATCATACTGAGTTAGAAAATCGATTTCTTGACATCAATGTCCAAATAATTATATCAAGATAGTAAACATC
Source organism: Cryptomeria japonica (assembly GCF_030272615.1). Lineage (NCBI taxonomy): Eukaryota > Viridiplantae > Streptophyta > Pinopsida > Cupressales > Cupressaceae > Cryptomeria > Cryptomeria japonica. The sequence goes on along the minus strand of NC_081407.1, from coordinate 754,106,815 downwards.
CTTAATTAGTTATATCCATAATAATCAACAACCTTCTCAATGTCCTTATTGAAATGCCAACAATCTTTCATTGTTTGTTATAATGCTATATTGCCAACATTTCAATGAGTATACTGCTTTGAAACTTGTTTATCTAGAATGGCATCTACTTCTAAGTTTGTAGAGAGGTTGATGATCACTACTGAGGCTGAGGAAACTCTAAAGGTAGACCAAATTATGTCTTATAATGCATTGTCGCAAATCTCGAGTGGTGTCCTAGTCAAAGGTGACTTTTCCAGCTATATAGATTTCAAGATAGAAGATTTAGGAACTCTACATATCTATACACAGTTGAAATCACTCTGTGATAAGAATGGAAAGATTGAAACAAAATATGCTAGGGTTTTTGAAAAAGGTTTTCATAATGTCGCCTACTTTATTGAAGATTTTGAGGAAGAACACATAAGAATCATTTTGAGTCAAATCCACAGAGAGAATATGTATTTAGAAAGGACTCACACATTAACCAAGGAAGCTATTAGGGCTATAACGGGTTATTTCTCAACCGGTGAAATTCTTGTGCTAAGAAGAATTTCAAAGGATATTATCTTCAAATTAACTGGTTCTACATCTGATAAGCATGCTTTTTCTAGCAACAATATTAGAGACCCTACAGTGAAACTAGTAGCAATGGTGGTAGGCTATTGGGTATTTTACTCCAATAGACATAACAGTGTTCCATCTGCAACAATTCACATAACACATAGAATGATTGTTGATAATGCAAATTATGTTATCTGTGAAGCCATTAGAGTGCAATTATTTCAAAATTTGCAATCCATTAAGAAGGACAACACACAAAAGTTCAAATATGGTCAACTATTAGCCAAATTATTTTTCTATTTTTAGAGCTTCCTACCAGGTATTGGAGACATTGAATGGTCCAAAGACCTACCATTCAATGCATAGATCAATAACATCATTAAGGCTTTGAAGAATAATTTTTCAGCTGTTGTGAATAAGTATTTTAATGAATTTCAAAAAAAGATGAGCATGAGAATGAGATTACCTGAAGATGTGGTAAAACACTTTGCAAAAGACATAGTCTTCACTATTACCACTAACTTTTGCTTGATGCAAGTAATTGAACCTAGAGAGGAAGAGATGGAAGATATGAGCTACGAGGTTAATCATGATTTATTGGTTGGCTATGATAATACCCTATTAGCATCCCCTAAAGATAAAAAGCAGGCAAAATTGGACATTGTGGTAGGTCAAGTTGCACCAACAAAAATCGATACTGTACCTAAAGCTAATGTGAAAGGAAAGAAAAAGAAGTCTAATGAAAAATCTCCTATGAAAAAGACCACAAGGGTGACTCAGAATGTCCTAACCAAAAAGGAACCAGCACCTAAAGTATATGTAAAGAAGGAGAGTGTACCAAAGAAGAGAAATCAAAAATTGATTTTGCAACCAGAGTCTGAGGGTACAGATTCTTAAAAAGAACCAAAGAAGGAAAAAGAAACTAGTAGAACACCCAAGAAGGTAAAGGTAGTGCCGAAGGCAACTACACCTATATATATTGCTACCTACAAACCTGACATAGTTTTTGAGAGAACAATGAAGACATTAGGAAGAAATAGGTTTGAGAATGTCAAAGAATATTTTGATTCTTTCACTGAAGATGAGAAGAAGCAAGTCATCTAGCTAGTAATAACTTATTTGGGTCATTACAATATATTTCCGCATGACTTGGAAAAAGATATTTCAATCTCTTTGTATAATACACTTTTAGATAAATGGGAGGAAGCTATTCAATTGGAAAAGAAGATTATTGATGAAATATTTGTACAATATTTTCCCAATTTATCATCGAATGGAATTAGTGCTTTAGCTAAGAAATACAAAGTATATTTTGATTTTAAAATGAGAAGATTGAAGATTCTTAATTCAAAAAAGACAGTTATTGAGTCTAAGACACATCAGCTAGCTTGTGTAAGCAAAAACAAGGAAGAACTCATCCACTCTAGCAATATGGATAATACTACAGATGATGTTCCTCGACCGAAAATGGATGAAGAGGAGATTGTTCAATCTGACATAGTCTATCCAATCAAGAAGAAGGATGATTCTATTATTCTTGTTGATGAAGATGATCACAATATAGTAGAACTATCTAGAGACATCACTACACCAGATATGGAGCCTCTTACAATCACTGAAGTACAAGTTACATTAGTTGATCAACAGGCTGTTCAACTAAAAGTGGACAATGAACTGGCAACAGAACAACTAGATAAACCCCAATCTCCACTAGTCATTGAAAATACTCAAAAGGAGTCTACTAAGAAAGTTATCACTCAGTTACCTAGAGAGACAATAGAGAAGAACATAGAGAAAGCTATCATTAAGAGTGTACCCCCTAAACTGGCGAAATAGAAACTACTTGAAGATGATGATGATGATGATGATGATTCTTTAAGTATTTTAGGACCCATTGACATGAACACTTTGAGCACATCAGAAATGATGAAGATTGCTAATGTCATGCAATCTAGAGCGCACAAGAAGAGACTGAAAGAGAAAAGGATTGAAGCAAAGACAATCTAGAATTTAGTAGAAATTTTTGTTGGTATTTTAGATGTGTTCCACTAGTTTTGTCATTGATGTCAACACTTGTCAATACCTTTCAGCATTTGGAGATTCTTGGTTATTTTCACCAGCATGTTCAGTGACTTATGCATAGTCACTAGTATTTGGTTCACCAGTAGGATATATTGTCCACTGGCACTAAGGATGACTTGGAGACTACTTGGTTATGTGGAAGACATTGTTTGGACACTTTCTTTTGGTGATTTGGTAATTTATCTAATTGGGTTTGCATATTTGATGTTACCGGCAAATAGGTCTACGTTATGCACCAACAAGCATTATTCATTCCAGATCAACATGACAAGTTATGGAGATGATTTGTTATTATTGTAAATGCATTGAGCTGACATAATGCATCACATATTGATTCATTTGTAATTGATTTTACTATAATATCTTTAGTAAGATGACCTACACATTTGGTCTTAGGTTTTGGTATAAATGTAAGATCTCATTTGTGAGATTAAGAAGATTGTGAAAAAAAGGAATATAATAAGGTATATGTGAATATAAGAAGAGCTATACATGTAGACATCATTCAAGATTCAAGGAGGTTTTGAAGAAGGCAATCAGATCTTAACCGGTACTGAATCCAACATATGAATATTCTATTTTGAGCAGTATATTATCATTGGATTTAACCATCCAATTGTAGTCCGTGTGACTCCCATTTTGTGATTGAGCAGTGAGCTCTAGGTAGTTGGCCTTTGTGCATGTGCAAATACCATATTGTACACACATACTATCTGCAGTAGCATCATTTGATTTTGGGTAAGGTTTCCCACCATGGTTTTTCCCCTTACAGGGTTTCGACATACAAATATATGTGTTATATGTTGTGGATGTTTTTTGTCTTTCTGTTTCATGCATTAAACTTTATTGGCATTGCAATTAACTGTTAAAACTGTTTACCGACATAAAGTTTTGTTTACCGATATTATGCATTATGTTTGGTTAAGTTTGTTTTGGGTTTGAAATTAATTGACAACTGATTCACCCCCCCCTCTCAGTTTTCTTTGGGACCTAATAATTGGTATCAGAGCTTAGTCCTCTTTTTGTAGAATTTTAACAAGTTGAGCAGAACCTGTGTCGACTAACTATTTCAGGAAGGACAGCCTAAAAATTGATGGAACTAACTATGGTATATGGAAGATCAGAATGGAGACACATCTGAATTGCATTGCAAAAGACATATGGGATGTTACAAAGAATAGATATGTTGGTCCTACTCAAAGTCAACCAAATCCACCTACCTTTGCTAAAGATGAAGACAATGATTGCAAAGCAAGAGAAGCACTTTTGAGCTCATTGTTAGATCAGCAAATCATGGGATTATCAGACAGATCTACTACTAAAGCTATTTGGGAGAAATTGGAAACATTGAATAAAGGTGATACCACAATCAAAATTGCAAAATTGGAATGCTTCTGGGTCAGGTATGAAAATTTGAAAATGGAAGAAGATGAAAGGATTTCTTCTTTTATGGAAAGAGTAAATAAAATTGTTTTGGGTATACAATGTTGTGGAGGATCCTTAAGTGAAGATGAAATTGTTTCTAAAGTTTAAAGAGCATTTCCACTGGCATATAAAATGAAAGTAACTTCTATAAATGAATTGAGAACAATTCCTAATGCATTAGTAGCTAGAGATACTTTGGTTGGAAAACTTTTAGGTTTTGAACTTGAGGAATTTGGTCTTGTTGCTACAATTAAGAAATATTTAGCATTCAAGGCATCATCATCATCTAAAAAATCTGATTGGAAAGCCTTTTATGCAAAATAACTTAAAGAAATCAGAAAAGAGAATGAAGAACTGGAATAACTTGAAGCACTATTTGCAAGGAAAATGCCCAAAGGTCCAATTGGAAGTAAGTTTGAAGGTAAAGCACCATTTAAATGTTTTAACTACAATAAAATTGGTCATATGACACCTAGGTCTTGTGATAGACATGCAAGATTGAAAGAAGAAGCTAAAAGAACATATAAGCCTAATCTTGAATATCAAAGATATAGATTTAAGAAGAATAGAGAAAAATCATGTTACTATGCTGATGAAAGAGTTACTGATGATTCTGATGAAGAACCGGTAGACAATGGATGAGTTTTTGTTGCTATAATAGAAGATCAAATGACACCTACTATTCAACCGGTAGAGTAGGCCGTGGGAGCTAAAATTAAAGACAAATATGAATGGATCATTGATTCTGGATGTTCACATCATATGACTGGTGATAAAAGTAAATTCTTAACTTTTCGGGAATAAAATAGAGGTCTAGTAAGATTTGGAGATGATAAAGCTTTCTTTGATCAAAGGAAAAGGTACTATATCTTTCGATGGTAAGCACAATACTGATAATGTTTACTATGTTGAAGGTTTGAAGCATAATCTTTTGAGTGATGGTCAATTAGCTGAAAAAGGATTTCAGTTACAATTCAAGAATGGTAAATGCAAGATCATGAACAAAACTGGATTGGAAATTACAACCAGTAATCAGACTAGAGGTAATATCTTTCATTTGAATAATAATGAGAAAGCATGCTTGATTGCACATATTGATGAAAGTTGGTTATGGCATAAGAGACTTTGTCATGTTAATTTTGATTGCATTTTGAAATTCAGTACAACTAAGGTAGTAAGGGATTTACCTAAGATTGTTAAAACTCACAATCCGGTATGTAAGCAATGTCAATTTGGAAAGCAAGTTAGAGCAAATTTTAAAAGTATTCCAGAAAAATCCAATAATGTTCTTGACTTAATTCACATTGATTTATGTGGTCCAACAAGAACTACAAGTTTACAAAGAGATAGATATTTTATGCTAATCATTGATGACTATTCTAGAATGTGTTGGGTTACTTTTCTCAAGGAGAAATCAGAAGCTTTTGGGAAATTCAAACTATTCAAGGTGATGGTAGAGAATGAAACGGGTAAGAAAATAAAATGTTTGAGATCAAATCAAGGAGGTGAATTTACATCTAAGGAATTTAATACCTTATATGAAGTGAATGGAATTAGGAGACAACTATCAGCACCCCAGACAGCCCATCAGAATGGAGTTGTGGAAAGAAAGAACATAACTATTCTGGATGCAGTTAGAAGTATGTTATCAGAAGAAAATCTACCTCATGTATATTGGAGAGAAGCAGTGAGTATAGTGGTTTACACATTCAAAAAATTTCACATCAAAGGTAAAACTGGTAAGGCTGCTCATGAACTATGGTTTGGTAATGATCCTACTCTTAAATATTTCAGAATATTTGTAAGTAAATGTTATATTAGAAGAGATGAGTATATTGGAAAATTTGATCCTAGAAGTGATGAAGGAATATTTCTTGATTATTCATCTAAGAGCAAGGCATATAGATGTTTTAATAAGAGATTACAGAAAAAATTTGAGAGTGCAAATGTGAAGATTGATGGACACTTTAGAGATAATTCAAGGTACCTAAACTCTGAACCCGCAATAGAGATAATATCAAATGAACCTAAAATGAGTACACTGGTATAGAATGTTGATCCAGTCACACCGACATCATCTGAAAATTCCATAGTGATTGAAGAACAATAGCAAGTAAAAACACCCTAGTATGTAAGATTGAATCACTTTGAAAATCAAATAATTGGGAACAAGTATCAAGTTGTTATGACTAGAGGGAGAATAGAAAATGAAGAGGTATGTTTAATTTCTCAAATTGAACTAGCATCAGTTAATGAGGAATGTAAAGATAAACATTGGATTAAAGCTATGGAAGATGAATTGGAACAAATTGAAAAGAATAACACATGGACATTGGTTCTCCGACCTAAAAACAAAAATGTAATTGGAACTAAATGGGTATTCAGAAATAAACTCAATGAAGAGGGTAAGGTAATAAAAAAAAAGCAATATTAGTGTGTAAGGGATATTATCAGAAAGAAGGAATTGATTATAATGAAACCTTTGCACCGATAGCTTGAATTGAGGCAATCAGATTATTCTTAGCTTTTGCAGCACATAAGAACTATAAAGTATATCAAAGGGATGTTAGATGTGCATTTCTAAATGATGATCTTGAAGAAGAAGTTTACATTGAACAACCTGATGGATTTTCATTGAAAAATGACAAAGATATGGTTTGTAGGTTAAGGAAAGCTTTATATGGATTAAAGCAAGCTCCTAGAGCTTGGTATGCTAGATTGGACAAATATTATTTGAGGATTGGTTACACTAAAGGTAATCCTGACAACAAATTATACTACAAAGTGACTAATGATGGCATATTGGTTATAGAAGTTTTTGTTGATGATATAATCTTTGGAGGAGAAGATGAATTGTGTAAAGACTTTTCTAAAAAGATGTAGGAAAAATTTGAAATATCTATGATTGGGGAGATAAAATTCTTTTTAGGATTGCAGATTTCACAGACTGATAAAGGTATATTCATAAATCAATCAAAGTACTTGAAGGAATTACTAAAGAAATTTGGCATGGAAAACTCTAAACCAGTAAGCACACCTATGACTATGACTAATAAACTATCATTGAAAGATGAATCAACACCTGTTAATCTGACAAGATACAAGGATATGATAGGAGGTTTACTGTATTTGACACAAACAAGACCTGATATTATGAATGCAGTATGCATTGTTTCAAGATTTCAAAGTAATCCTAAAGAAAATCATGAATCGGCAGTGAAAAGGATTTTCTAGTATCTACAAGGCACAATAAATCTTGGTTTATGGTATCCTAAAGATGACAATTTTGATTTATGTGCATACACAGATGCAAATTGGGCAGGAGATGTAGATGACAGAAAGAGCACCACCAACAGAGCATTCTTTCTTGGTAGCAAATTAATTTCTTGGTTGAGAAAGAAATAGAGTTACACATCTTTATCAATAGTAGAATCAGAATATGTTGCAACAACAACTAATTGTACCCTGGTATTATGGATTAAGCAAATATTGAAGGACGTAAAGGTAAAATGCAAAGAACCTATAATCATTTACTGTGATAATATGGTAGCAATTGATATATTTAAGAATCCAGTATTTCTCTCAATAACTAAACATTTTTCTATCAAATTCAATTTTCTGAAAGAGAATGTTGAAGCAAAAGAAGTGAAATTGGTTTATGTGAATACTAAAGAGCAGATTGTAGATATTTTTATTGCCTTTTCCTAAGGAAACTTTTGAATATCTCAGAGAGCAGCTTAGGGTTATACCCCCACTAGTAGAGACTTAGACAATTGATGTTTGACATTAAACCGATAGAATTAATAGAGAAATCTTTTTTTGGCTTTGATGAGGAGAGCTACTTCCCAGGGGGAGTAGTTGGATAAATTGAAAAGTTGGTATTTTGTAATAAGTTCTATGAACTATTTGAATCTAGTTTTTGTATTGCTTTGGCATTTAATGTCAAAGGGGGAAAGATATCTATGGAAAAACACATTGAGGAGAGATTATTTATTTGGCAAGAGATTGTTACTCTCTGTATCTGTATTTTGATTTCTAGTTAATGATCTCTTTGGGAGATTGTTGGTTTTTGGTTTTTGGCATTTTTGTTTTGGCACTTAGATGGTTTTTCCATCTTGTGTTGCCATCAATGCCAAAGGGGGAGATTGTTGGTATTTTGGATGTGTTGCACTAGTTTTTCCATTGATGTCAACACTTGTCAATACCTTTCAACACTTGGAGAACCTTGGTTATGTTCACCGCCATGTTCAGTGACCTATGCACAGTCACCGGTATCTGGTTTACCAGTAGGATATATTGTTCACCGACACTAAGGATTACTTGGAGATTACTTGGTTATGTGGAAGACATTGTTTGGACACTTTGTTTTGGTGATTTGATCATTGATCTAATCAGGTTTGCATATTTGTTGTTACCGGCAAATAGGTCTAGGTTATCCACCGACAAGCATTATTCATTCCAGACCAGCACGACAAGTTATGGAGATGATTTATTATTATTGTAAATGCATTGAGCCATCATAATGCATCACATATTGATTCATTTGTAATTGATTTTATTGTAATATCTTTAGTAAGCTGACCTACACATTTGGTCTTAGGTTTTGGTATAAATGTAAGATCTCATTTGTGAGATTAAGAAGATTGTGAAAAAGGGGAATATAATAAGGTATATGTGAATATAAGAAGAACTATACATGTAGACATCATTCAAGATTCAAGGAGCTTTTGAAGAAGGGAATCAGAGCTTAACCAATACTAAATCCAACACATGAAGATGCTATTTTGAACAGTACATTATCATTGGATTTAACCATCCAATCGTAGTCAGCGTGACTCCCATTTTGTGATTGAGCAGTGAGCTCTAGGAAGTTGGCCTTTCTGCATGTGCAGACACCATATTGTACACACATACTATTTGTAGTATTATCATCTAATTGTGGGTAAGGTTTCCCACCATGGTTTTTTCCCTTATAGGGTTTCCACGTACAAATATATGTGTTATGTGTTGTGGATGTTATTTGTCTTTCTATTTCATGCATTAAACTTTACCTGCATTGCAATCAACTATTAAAATTGTTTATTGACATAAAGTTTGGTTTACCGGTATTATGCATTAATTTTTTTTAAGTTTGTTTTGGGTTTGAAATTAATTGACAACTGATTCACCCCCCTCTCAGTTGTCTCTGGGATCTAACAATTTTGTCTAGTTTACTATCGGAAACAATTGTTGCACATCTTCCTACACCCATCAGCAAACTTGGTCAGTTAATGATGGACTTGAAAAGCACTGAGACGGGGGGGGGGGGGGGGGGGTTTGAATCAGTGACTCCAAAACACACACTACTTTACATAGTAATCTATAGATGATCTTAACCAAGTGGTTAAACAAAATACATGCTATCCAAAATGAAATAACAACATCCACAAATAGTAGAACATCCACCATAGCACAAGTGTTTATACGTGGAAAACCCAAATAGGTAAAAACCATGGTGAGAAGGAACTCACAAGTTAACTATCTGCTGTAATAGAAAATTGACCGGTTAGGGCCTTACAAAAAGCTCTACTAGGAGAAAATCTTGTTAGAGATTCCAAGATTGATTAGAAGCTTATACCCTATTAAGAGTACTACCTTGTTAAGAGTAACCTCGCTAGAGGATTTGAGAATCCAAACTAATGGATCACCTTGTTAGAGGATTTGTACAATGAAGCTTGTTAGAGCTTACCCAGTTAAGGGATTTGCACATGTTGTAATGATTAGAAAACAACAAGAGTAGCTTGATCTATTCTGAGTAGCACATGACTTGCTTGATCAGATCCTTCTAAGTACATTCATCATTGCTCTGCATCTTAACATTTATCACTTCTAAACAAAAGCTTTTTCACTCTTTTCACATAACAATTCTCTATCTATTTTTTTTTCTTCATCTACCAACCTAAAATGGTTCTCTACAATGTCTTTAAATATACATACAATCCTTATGTCAGCCATAGGAATACAATTTCCTAGGTCCAATGAATCTAGACATATAATCGTAGCTCATCATAAAATGACCGCCAAACAAACGGTGCTGGTAACTCATCACAAAAATAGATACCGGTTAGAGCAGTTTAATATTGGTTGAAAATTAATCGTTGTTATGGAATTTTCCACTAGATCTTCTTCTTCATCTTCATCCTGATTCTGATGCCAGTCTGGTGTTATCATAGGTTATCTCATAGGTACATACCAGTTGATACAAAGTACCGGTTGGAAGTGTAAACCAATTGAAGTTACACCATTAATCAATGTTATCACATATGTGTGTGAGAGTGTTTCATCAATGACAATAAGTGATGAATACATTACAATCATCATCAAGCCAACAATCTTCACCTTTGGCATTGATGGCAACACTTAGAAAATTTTGAGTAATTTACAATATTGCTAAGTGTGCATACACAGCATATCTACATATATATGCTCAAGCTCCCTTTTGAATGTAACGTTGTAGTACTCCCCCTTATTGTATGCATAAATACAAAATTTTCAAAAAAAAAACACACATACATACATATTATTACTCCCCCTTTGACAACAATGCCAAAATGATAAAGCAAAGTATATATATATATATATATATATATATATATATATATATATATATATAGAAAGTCTATATATAAAATTTCAGTATATATGACTTTTGGAAACAAAGTCATGCATTTGGAATTCTCAGGAAAATATTGTTGAAATTTTGTTTCATCTGAGATAGAGCATTCTCCCATGATTCCAGTATGTGATTCGTATACTCTGATGTAGACAACAACTGAGAATAGAATTCCTCCATCAAATCAAGTGAGCATGTTTTTGAAGTAGCAAGAATAGCTTCAGTACGAGAGTCAGCTCTCTAAAGAATGTCAATCTGTGAGGTGAGCTAATTCTTGATCTCTCTTAGAGATTGGAATCTCTTAGCTCTCTTATTATCATTCCTGATCAGTCTATCATGTAGTTCATCTATAGATCGGTTAAAGACATGAATAGAGTCCTAGAGTGGGACATATGTCTTACATAACCTTTCTATTTCCTGCTCAATTTCAACTTGATTTTTAGAAATATCAGAATAAAAGAAAGTAACATTGGAGGTAGAGGCAAGATACTTTCCTCCAGATTCAATAGCTTTCTTCAATAGACTGCCATTATGAGATAAAGCCATTTTTCTATTCTTAATGTGCTTTGCTAGCTTATATCCATATGTCTTCTTATGGCTCTTCTCAATAGACATTTGAGTAGCATCTTCAAGTGTTTTGATTTGATCATATGCCTCTGCAACTAACTGATTGAGTTTGCTGATAGGAGTAGGAAGATGTGTGACAGAGGTGTCTAGTAGTAATCCAGACAAGATTTCTACAGCATGCTGAATTGTCTCTACCTCAATTATTTGTTCTTTCATCCTCTTCTTATGTGCACAATTTTCCATCATACGCATAAACTTCATCATTTTAGAAGGACTCAGGGTATTCATATCAATAGGTCTTGAAATACTTAAAGAGTCCTCATCATCATCAGCATCAAGTAGTTTTTGCTTTCCCTTATCAACGGATATACACTTAATGATGGCTCTTTCTATATTTGCTTATATTTTATCTTCTACCTTTAGTGTAACAGCTTCCTTAGTGGTCTCCTTTTGAGTGATCTCAATGACCAGTGAAGATTGGGGTTTCTCCAGTTGTTTGGTTGTTAGTTGAGGTTTCTCTTATTGTTCAGTTCCTGGTATACTGACTTCCTCTGTTTGAGTAGTCGATTGATCACCTGTTGTATTCTGTACTTCTATGATTAAAGGAAGATCCATATCAGGTGTAGTAATATCTTCAGATAGATCTATTGAATCCTCAATGTCCTCATCAACATGAATAACCTAGTCATCCTTCTTCTCAGTTGAGAAGACTATATCAGCTAGGACAATTTCTTCTATGTCCAACTCTGGTAGAGAAACATCATCTGCGATTTCATCCTTATTGATAGATTGGAGGGTATCTACCCTTTATTTTATTTGATAGGCTAGTTGGTGAGTTTATGTCTCAATAACTGCCCTTTTTCCATTAAGAAGCTTTAATCTTCTTATTTTAAAATCAAAATATACTTTGTATTTCTCACTCAAAGCACTAATTCCATCTGATGACAGTGTGGGAAAATATTGTATAAATATTTCATCAATAATTTCCTTATCTAATTGAGTGGATTCTTCCTATTATTCTAACAAAGTATTATACAAGGATACTGAAATATCTTTTTCTAATTCATGTGGATATCTACTGTAATGACTCAACAAGTTTATTACCTGTTGGTGTATTTGCTTCTGCTCATCTATAGTAAAGGAATCACAATGTTCTTTAACATTTTCAAACCTGTTCCTTCCCAACATTCTCATTGTTCTTTCAAACATGGTTTCAGGTTTGTAGGAGGCAATTTCCAAAGGTGTAATTACCTTTGGTACTACCTTTGCCTTTTTAGATGATCTACCAATTGCCTTCTTCTTAGGTTCTTCATCAGACTCTGTTCCCTCAGACTCTAGTTGCAAAATTAATTTCCTATTCCTTCTCTTTTTTTGTACACTTTCCTTTTTCTCAATTATTTTGGGTGCTTGTTCCTTTTTGCTTAGGACACTTCGAGTCACCCTTGTAGTCTTTTTCTGAGGAGATTTTTCTTCACTTTTCTTTTGCTTTCCTCTAGCTTTAGATATAGATTCAGTACTAGTTTCAGCAGGTGCAACTTGGATTGTAGGAATATCCAATTTTGCCTTCTTCTTGTCTACAGGTGATGCTAACAGAATATTACCATAGCCAACTAGTAATTCATCATTGACTTCATAGCTCATTTCTTCCATCTCTTCCTCTCTAGGTTCTCTTGATTGCACTAAGCAAAAATTAGTTGTAACCGTGAAGATTATGTCTTTTTCAAAATGTCTTACTACATCTTCTGGTAACCTCATTCTCATGCTCATTTTCTTCTAAAATTCATTGAAGTATCTGTTGGTGGTAGCTGAAAAGGTTTTTTTGACATCTTTAATGCTATTTCTTATCTGAGAATTGACCAGTTGTTCTTTGGACCATTCAATGTCACCTATACCAGGTAGAAAATTTTGGAAATAGAAAAATAACCCAACTAGTAGCTGACCAAACTTAAATTTCTAGGTATTGTCCTTTTTGATGGACTTCAAATTTAGAAAAATCTAGACTCTGATAGCTTCATAGATATCATAGTTTTCATCTTCAACAATCATACTGTATGTTGTATGGATTGCTGTGAACGGAGCATTGTTAATTCTACTAGAGTAAAATACTCTATAGCCTATCACCATTACTACAAGCTTCACTACATGATCTTTGATATTGTTAACAGAGAAAGCACGTGCATTAGAGGTGGAACCGGTTAGCTTGAAGACTATATCTTTTGTGTTTTTTCTTCACTCAGGAATTTAACCAGTTGAGCAATAACCCGTTACAACCCTAATGGCTTCCTTGGTGATTGTGTGAGTCCTTTTCAGATACATATTTTCTCCATGTACTCGACTCAAAATTATTCTTATGTGTTCTTCTTCAAAATCTTCAAGAGGGTAGGCGGCATTATGAAATCCTTTCTCAAAAACCCTAGCATACTTAGCTTTTATCTTTCCTTCCTCATCAGAGAGTGATTTCAGCTGAGTATAGATGTGAAGAGTTCCCATATCCTCAATCTTGCAATCTATATAGCTAGACAAATCACTTTAGACAATGACTCCACTCAGTACTTGCGATAATGCATTATAAGACATAATTTTCTCTGCCTTTACAGCTTCTTCAAGCTCAACAATGATTAATAATCTCTCTACAGGTTTAGATGTAGATGCCATTTGAAGATAAACAGGATTCAAGATGGAATTCAAAGAAATACCTAATGTCTTATACATCGCTCCATTTCCTGGTTGAATTGTTCAAATGCAGTCTCGTTCGCTTCTCTGCAACTACCAATTCAGCTTAATTTCTCTCAATCTCAAAGCAATTTGATAATTCGCACCAAGACTATTTCTCTCTACTTCTGCAATCACTTCAAATCTTTTCGAAAGGATTAGGGTAAAAATGATAAGGTAAAACTTTCTTTTATCCTTTTTACCAACCATAATAAATTCTCATACTTTTAGGTTAAAAAAAACTTTATTTCACTGCTTAAGTGACATACTCGCTGATTAACACGTCAACACAAAAAAAAGGTCACCAAAATTCAAAATTCAAAAATATTCTTTCTTGCTTATTCTACAAAGGGGTCTGAATTATGTTTTACCGTTATGCTCCCCTTATCCATTTTAGACAGGCTTAAGTCATCAGTGTTGGACTCTCTTCACTAGGTGAATGAGTGATTTCTTCTACAAGCACTTCTTCGCTTGCCTTGCCTTTTGCTTGCCTTTTTGATCCTTAGAGGAGTTGACCGGTTTGTTGTTTTTTGTTCTGCAAAACTTAGCCAGATGTCCCAGCTTGTTGTGGTCATAACAAACCATACCAGATGATCTCCAGGGTCTTGCATTTTCTCTTCTTGTTCTTTTTCTATAGTTCATAGTCACATGACCAACTTTATTGCAAAAGGTACACACAACATTGGTTACCTTTTCCATCTTGAATAGACTAAAACTGTTATCATAGGATCTTTGCCAGTTCCCATTCACCCGATTATCATAGTTTCTTGTTCAGTCACCATATGGTCTAGGATGCATGTGTGGTACAGGATTGTTTGCAGCATATCTGCACTCAATATGTTTATGCCCATACATTCTAGAAGTGTAGCAATGTCCTTCAAAATTTCTAGATACATACCTAGTGTCTCACAATAAAATGGTTAGTGCATAATTCATATTCAATAAACACAAAAACCATTAAAATGAGATATCAAGAAATATTTGAACAAGAACATCATGAAAATGAAATAAAACATAAATATACTCATGAAGCTCCCATTGCAAGTAGCTCTTCCTTGTCCTCCTCGCCTCTATGAACTTTGCTAGCTCCAAATTTTGACAAATGGAGAGTTGGAGAGATATGGAGTGAATGTGGATTGCTCTCCTTGTGCTCAACAAGGTAAGTGGATTTGATAGGATTGGATTTGAATTATGGATTATTAATTTGATATATTTGAGAGAGGATTAGAAGAGGATGAGAGAAGAAATGGGCATCATGACAATGCATGAGAAGTTGATATCTTTGTGAGGAGAATAGACTCCAATTTATAGATTGGAGAAGGCCAATGGAGGGCCAAGATTGATTTGAGATAGAAGGCATGGATCAAGGGTTCCTTGGGAAAATAAACAGGAATATAAAATTCTTTTGGAAAAGGTGGGGAGAAGTTTAAATTTAAAACTTGAGGAATTAAAAATTCCAAAATAAGGATGCATTGAGAGATTCAAAGAAATTTGAATTTCTTTGAGAGATTCAAATTCTATGTGATATGAGTGGGAATTAAAAATAGGAGAATAATGATAAGCATGAATATGAGAGATTCTAGAAGTATTAATTAGCTTGAGTGGGATTAGGAAAAGTTATTTGTAGGAATCACATGACTAGGTTAATTAATTAGAATTAATTAACTAAGTGGGTTTAGAGGAAATAATTATTGAGATGACTTTAGAAGAATCTGGGAATAATTAATTTATTTGATAAATTAATATTTGGACAATAGTGAAAAGATTAATTAAATTAGATTTAATTGATTCTAAGAGGAATAAGGATAACATAATTAAGTTAATTAATTATGTTGATAGGCTTAAATTAATTAAATATTAATTTTAGGTGTCTACATTTTTCCGCTCTTTGATATAGCATCATGAAATGATGTTATATCAAAGAAGAATAAAACATAGTGGAAGAAAAGGATAAAGACTAGTAGCACAATGCCCCAGTCATGAGATGAAGAAAAGGATAAGGACTAGTAGCATGCTGCCCCAGTCATGAGATGAGGAAGAATGATAAGGAGGAAGGATGACAAGGAAGCAGTGGTATGCCCCCTCAAGAGGACATGCAAGTTTGAAGAACATGGGTGTGCTCTCGAAAGGAATTAGAAGAATAAATGATGAAGATAATGAAAGAGGGAAGTAGGATGAGTTGGAGGTGTTTGTGAATGAAATGAGACAAAGAAATGATAAATGGATTGGATTTCTTGTTGAGAAAGTATAGAGAGAAAACCTAGATTTGATATTGCCATGGATAGTCTACACCACTGATTATAAGAACTAGGATGATATGAAGATCCAAGGTGTGGACTGATGCTCAGTCAAATAGGAATGCCTTGCACACAATCATGCAAGTGTTGATAAACACTAATGCAAGGTTGTTGGTTCGTACAAGGAAAACCTTCAAACACACCATGCCATGAAAACAATGCCCCATTATACACCAGCCAAGACATACCAAGATATAGGGTGATCAAGGCAGTCCTGAACAAGTCTAGTCCTAGGATACAAGATGAAAAACAAAGCGAAAAACTCAAACATGCAAACAACATGTACATGACCAACTAATATCTCTTGCCAAGAGTAGGACATGGATTTGAATAAACTGTTGGACTAGGGAAGGATGCATCCCGATGGGCAAGTGATGGATTTGGATGAACTGCCAGACCTGGGAAGGATTCATCCCAATGGGAAAGGTGTGGATAGATTGATGGATGACAAAAGACAAGTTGGGTGTGCAAGATTTGTAGATGAGAGGATTGCCACTTGGAATTGATTAGTGTAGTATGGATGGGTTCTTGGATTAGGAACAAGTCAGAGCAAGCTTAGGTAGATGGGGAAAGCTCAGTTTGATGGATTAGATAGGATTGGAAGAAGGATAAATGATTAGATAGGATGAAAAGAGAGATGGATGATTGAATAGGATTGGATTGAGGATGGGATTATTGACTAAATTGGACGAGATGGAGAATATGATTGGATTAGAAACTGGATAGCATGATAGGATTATTGATTTGAATTGGAAGAGATGGAGAATATGATTGGATGAGATAGGATTGGATTAGAAGTTAGATAGGATGGGGTGGATTGGTGGATAGGATTTGATTGAATGGAACCAGTGACAAGGGAGAACCAAGGATTGGTAAAAGGATGGATGAATGGAAGGAGGGAGTTGTTATTCGGATAGATGGATCAAGTGGATTGGATATGGATAGGAAATGGAGGAATAAAGGATGGAGGGTAGGGTGATGGAGACCCAAGGACTATGATGCAAAGGAGTGCAATGCCCCATACTAGAGGTAGTGGAATATGAGGTGGAAGGATAATATGTAATGGATATGGATGGTGGAGGATTTAAGGCCAGTGTTCTCCAAAGCATGCATGCATATACATTGTTTTGCCTCTTATATGATCAAGATGAAACATAGGAATGGAGGATTCATTTTGATAGGATGAGGGATATGAGATGGAGGATATGGATAGGATAATCATGATCAAAGATAGGAAAGAAGAATGGACTTAGATATGATGTAGATGGATGGGAGGATTGTGTGGGTGACGCTTGCCCCCAAGTGTAGAGTGCAAGGGGATGAGGAGATTACACATGATGCTTGTTTGCCAAGTTTCCATCATGGTACTTACCCAAGGTGCCACAAGAAGTGGTTTTCACCATTGGATGAAATGATTTTTCTTTACTTTTTATTTTATTTTTTGTGTTTTTTGATTTTTTTGATTTTTGAATAGTTTGGATGGAGAGGATAAGGATGAGTGGATATGGAAGATAGTGGATGTGTGAAAGAGGGAGGGAGGACTCAAGCATCTAGTTCCATATATTGTATGCCTTAGTATTTATTTGAACTAGAGGTATACTCATAGATGTTGGTAACAATAATTGGGGAGATGAAGTGGATGGGGGGATGGAAGATAAGGATTTGGAAAGGATTGGACTAATGGAATGGGATTGTGAAAAGTGGATGGTGGATAATGGATGGAGTTTTCAAGAATTTGTGGAAGATCAACATTGGAACACACCTTGAAGGGTGGTGGAGTAGTGGGGGAGAGTGTTTTGAATTAGATGGGGGATAGAGTATGGATTTTGGTAAATTAGGGCCCAAAATAGAAGAAGGAGTTGGGATGGTGGATTTTGGGACATAAGGACCCAAAATGCATTTTGAAGATGGAGGAGTATTAGATGGAGGATTGGAGGACTTATGAATGGATGGAGCTTTTGGATTAGAAAGTTTGGATGCTAATTTTGATTTTATTTTCGAATGCATTGCTTCTTTAGGAATCCACATAGTTTTTGATTTTTTCTTTTGGGGCCTTTATTGCCTTTTTGATTTTTCTTTCTTTTGCATCATATTTTTCTTTTGAGAATGTTGTTTTGAGGGGACATATTGATCCTTTGATTTTTTTGGATTTTGAGCTTTATGCTTTTTAGATTGGGCATCCAAATTGCTTCCAATAGAAATGGGATGGGTGTATGAGGATGAAGGATTGATGGATTTTATGGATGGGATGGTGGAAAGAGAGTGTTGGCAGGCATCCAAGGGTGTTTGCCTTTGTTGATATTTCTTAGGGATTATTTGAGGTGATGGAGTGGGGGATGGAGGGATGTAAGGACCCAGTATGCAAGGAAGAGATGGAGGATTAAGCATCAAAACATAGGGGCCCAAAATGGATGGAAGGAATGAAGGGTTTAACTTTGGACCATAGGGTCCCAAAATGGATGTGGAAGATGAGGGATAATGGGATTTTGATTTGTATGAGGGAAATATGGATTTAGGAGTAATAGTGGATATACCAACATCTTGAGCATTATCTTGAGGACTCCTATTATTTTGGAAACAAGATGCGAGTCTATTTTGAGGGGGGTGGGATGTGGAAGGAAGATTAGGATCTTTAGGTGGATTGGTATCATGACATGGAGATGAAGGGATACTTTGATCTTGACTAGGGAAGGTATCATGAGATGGAGTGGGAGGGGTGATTGGATCATGAGATGGAGATGAAAGGATACTTTGATCTTGACTAGGGAGGGTATCATGAGATGGAGTGGGAGGGGTGATTGGATGATGAGATGGAAGGGGATCATGCAATGATAGAGGAATCATATGATCATGAGAGGAAGTGGAGGGGATGAGATCATTAGATGGAGTGGAGGGAGATGCATCATGAGGTGGAGAGGTTTCTATGCTAGCATACTTTGGAACAAGCTTTTGGCATGTTTGGAGTTATAGGGATTGTGTGATGGAGGAAGGTATGGAAGCTTCAACTTGGGTGGATGGAGGAATGATTATATCATGAAGTGTGGGGGATTGGGATTTGTGTTGACATGGAGGTGATTGGGGTGGATGGAGGACTTGAGGAGACTTGGCCACTTTTCTTTGAGGTGAGGATTTTGTCTCCTTTGCTAGCATGTCTTGGATAAGGTTATGGATGATGGATTTGGAGGATGTGGATAGTATAGATTTTGTAGGATTAGGATTAGATGGAGGATTGGGATTGGATGGAGGATTAGGATTGGGATTGGAATTGGATGGACGATTAGGATAATGGATTGGTGAATTAGGATTAATGATTGGAGGACTAGGATTGGGATTGGATGGAGGATTAGGATAATGGATTGGGGAATTAGGATTAATAATTGGAGGACTATGGAGTAAAGGATTTGGATGAGGAGTAGAGGTAATGAATGTGTTGTGAAAGG
Source organism: Cryptomeria japonica (assembly GCF_030272615.1). Taxonomy (NCBI): domain Eukaryota; kingdom Viridiplantae; phylum Streptophyta; class Pinopsida; order Cupressales; family Cupressaceae; genus Cryptomeria; species Cryptomeria japonica. The sequence continues at coordinate 754,087,058 of NC_081407.1, read as the reverse complement.
ATGGGGGTTGAGATATGTATGGGAGGGGAGATGGAGGTATACATATTGGATTAGAGGAGTATGTGGATGAGGGATAATATGGAGATGTGGATGGGGAATAAGATGGATTTCCCTTGTCGAAGGTAGAGGAAGGATAAGAGATATGGTATATATTGGGATTGGGTGTATTGTGTTGAGATGGGATGGATGAAGGTGTGATAGGAGAGTGGGAGATAATAGGATTAACTTGGTAGTCATGTTGTGTTGAAATTTTGGGTAGTCATGTTGAGAGTGAAGGATTAGATTGGAATTGGATGAATATGTTTTGGAGGAGAAAGATTTATGAAGATGATGTTAAATGAAGATGAGGAGACTTGGCTTGGAATGATGATGGATTGGATTTGATTGGATTTTGATTGGATTTGATTCGATTAGTCCTTGGATTAGGACTTGATTTGATTGGTCCTTTGGTTAGGACATCATTGGATTGGAATGGTCCTTGGATTAGGACTTGATTTGATTGGATTGGTTGATTGATTGATTGAATGGGTTGGATTGGATTAGATTGGATTGGATTTGGATTGGAATTGGATGAGTCCCTGGATTAGGACTTGGTTTGATTGGATTGGATTTGATTTGGATTTGATTTGGATTGGTCCTTGGATTAGGACTTGTTGGATTGGATTGGTTGATTGATTGAATGGATTGGATTGAATTAGATTAGATTGGATTAGATTGGATTGGATTTACTTGGATTAGATTGGATTTGATTTGGATTGGAATTGGATGAGTCCTTGGATTATGACTTGGTTTGATTGGATTGGATTTGATTTGGATTTGATTTGGATTTGGATTTGATTTGGATTGGAATTGGGTTGGATTGGATTGGATTGGTCCTTGGATTAGGACTTGGTTGGAACTTATGATGAATTGGATTTGATTGGATGATTGCTTGATAGAGGATTGGATAACCGGATTAGGAAGATGGATGGATTTGATTGGACTAGAGGAAGAATGGATATTAGTTGAGGAAGGATGATTGTTTGAATGGATGAAAGTTGATTGGGGATGGGAAAATTTCTTGGATAGATAGAAATGGATTAAAGACCTGATGACGAGTAGATGGAATTTAGGAAGAGGGATGATTGATTGGTTGTGGGGGACGGACTTGGCAAGAGATGTCAAGTAAAGAACACACAATGGTCAAAAGAAGTTAGACTCAAAAACACTCATGCTCCTTCACAACATATCCTATGGTGAGAAAAGGCAATAGTCAGTGGATCCCAATTGGTTTCCCAGCTACACTTACACAAAGGGGACACTTAGATGATTGACCCACTGGCTCCCCTCCATGACACTCACTTCTTGGGGCAACCAAGCATCAGTTCCCATGAAAACTCCTCATGGTGAACTTTGTGTCTCTACTAAGGGCCGTAAAAATATGGGTGACTTCGGAGGTCCGACCTCCTACACCAATGACTAGAAGGTTTTTGGCCACTATGAACAAGGTGTTTAGTAAGTCTTCCTGTTAGGAGCTACCCTTCGAAGTTGCGCAAACGCAATTGAGGCCTATAGCCCAACGAAGCACCAAGAACTTAGTAGTCACGCAAGGGTGATTGAGATCTCTAGGATCCTACTAATAACCCAATGTGAGAGTGAACTCTCATATAGCCCCAACCATTGACCCTTTCGTGGTCAATGGCCTATTTATTATAGTGAGTTGGGAACCCCAGGTTTGGGTGTACTCACCTGGGTCGTTCCCCTCTTTCCTTCTCAAAGAGAAAGTTGGGAGGGTAGGCTCGCTAAGGGTAAGCATGCAATTAAACAAGAAAAGGTTCGAGGGTCGAGATTTCTGGTTGTCTATGCAGACAAGAACATACTCTCCTACCTCTACACTTTTCTCAAACACAAAAAAGCAAAAGTTCTTTTACCCCTAATTAAGATCTAGGTGCCTAAAATAAAAAAGATTAAGCAAAACACAATGTTTGGTCGGATCTCTTAGGCAACCTGCAAAACAACTTGATTAGTAGTTTGAAAATGAAGTCTTCAACAAGCTTCCTGCAAAAGATCACAAAAATGACAAAAATATTTTTTTTTTAATTTTTGGGGAATGAGTAAAAAAACAAGAACAAAAACTTTTCTACTAATGACAAATGTGGATTTGGAGGAAGCTTTGATGGGCAAATGGGGTTTGACTAGACTTTTGCCACTTTCCAAGGGATAGGCAAGCATAAAATGGGGATTTTAGAGGAGAGGTGAAGGAATGGAAAAATTTGTCCAAGAGGGACAAAGAAGAAAAAGTCGGAGATGGACAATGTGGGAAAATTTGGAGGTGATTGGATAAAAGTGGAAGGAGTTATGGCAAACCCTAAAAATGGAGGAATGTGTGATTTAGGGCTTCAAAAAGTGGATTTTGGGATAAGGTCCTAAAGGAAGAAAATGTACAAAATGAAATTTTGGGGGATATAGTGAAGTTTGAAAGAAAGAAGAGTGAAGATGAAGAAGATATGACTAAAAAATAGAATAGGATCCTACAGACGCGCTGATTTGCTTACTTTTTTTATTTATTTAATCTTGTAGACGCATTGATTTGTAGATAGTGGCACTAATGCACAAGCGGTCGCGCTAACAGACATATTATTGAAACTAAACAGAGAAGATAACAGGAAATGAAAAAATGCAGATGCACTGATTAGAAAGCGCTCATGTTGATGTGTGTGTGCACGCTGATACACAAACGCTCATGTTGATGCATGGGTGTGCACGCTTATACGCTGGCGCTCGCGCTGATACAACTAGAGTTAGTGCCTAAAAATTTCAAATTTGAATTTCTACAAAAAATGCTCGCGCTAATTGCAGAGCGGTCACACTAAAGTAGAAATAGAAAAGAAATAGAAATGAGGATTGAAGAAGATAGAAGAGGAAGAAAAATGAGGAGATAGAAGAATGCACAGAGCGGTCATGCTAAAGCTGAGGTGGTCAGGCTAAAACATAGAGCCGCCAAAAAAATTTTGAATTTTTTTCTGTAGTCACATTGATTAATAGGCGCTCACACTGATCCAGAAATGCTCGTGCTGATGCACATGCACTCGCGCTTAAGCTTGAACCTGCAAAAAAATCTTCACAAAAAACTTAAATTTTGTTAAATTCGGGACGTGGGTCCCACCGAGCATGCCAAAATGTCTCACAATAAAATGGTTTGTGCATAATTCATATTCAATAAACACAAAAACCATTAAAATGAGATATCAAGAAATATTGGAACAAGAACATCATGCAAACGAAATAAAACATAAATATACTCATGAAGCTCCCATTTCAAGTAGCTCTTCCTTTCCCTCCTTGCCTCCACGAAATTTGCTAGCTCCAAAGTTTGAAAAATGGAGAGTTGGAGAGAGATGGAGTGAATGTCGATTGCTCTCCTTATGCTCAACAAGGTAGGTGGATTTGATAGGATTGGATTTAAATGATGGATTATGAATTGGATAGATTTGAGAGAGGATTAGAAGAGGATGAGAGAAGAAATGGGCATCATGACAATGCATGAGAAGTTGATATCTTTGTGAGGAGAATAGACTCTAATTTATAGATTGGAGAAGGCCAATGGAGGGCCAAGATTGATTTGATCATGAAGAGTCAAGATTGATTTGAGATAGAAGGCATGGATCAAGGGTGCCTTGGGAAAATAAACAGGAATATAAAATTCTTTTGGAAAAGGGGGGGAGAAGTTTAAATTTAAAACTTGAGGAATTAAAAATTCCAAAATAAGGATGCACTGAGAGATTCAAATAAATTTGAATTTATTTGAGAGATTCAAAGTTTATGTGACATGAGTGGGAATTAAAAATAGGAGAATAATGATAAGCATGATTATGAGAGATTCTAGAAGGATTAATTAGCTTGAGTGGGATTAGGAAAAGTGATTTGTAGGAATCACATGACTAGGTTAATTAATTAGAATTAATTAACTAGGTGGGTTTAGAGGAAATAATTATTGAGATGACTTTAGAAGAATATGGGAATAATTAATTTATTTGATAAATTAATATTTGGACAATAGTGACAAGATTAATTAAATTAGATTTAATTGATTCTGGGAGGAATAAGGATAACATAATTAAGTTAATTAATTATGTTGATAGGCTTAAATTAATTAAATATTAATTTTAGGTGTCTGCAACTGGCATTGGTGTTATAAATTGCATTTCTCATAGGTTTGTTCCTACAAACATTTGCAATATGACCAGGCTTATGACAAACAAAACAGACGGGTTTGAAAGCTTTCTTGCCAGTAGTCTTATTGATTTTAGACACATTTTTATTCTTTGGATAGTTTCTCTTTGTACTGGAGGATTCACCTTTCTCAGTTGTATGAAAGCCAAGTCCAAAGATATCACCCTTCATTCTCTGTGATTGAATTTATTGTTCCAGCATGGTAGAACTTTTGGCAAATTTATCCAGTTTCTCATTGGCTTCAGCAAGTTTAGTGACAAGATCTTCATTATGTTTAGACAAATTCTCTTTCAGGGATGATGCCAACTCAAGGTCTAACTTTAAGTTCTCCTTTTCTTCTATTTCAGCTATTAAATCCTCATGCATAGTGTCTCTTTACCATTTAATTTTTAGGATCTCTTGATCTTTCATTTTGATAAGATCTTTAGTAGCTCTTCTAGATTCCAGCTCCCGACTCATGTGAATAGTGAGACCTTTTAGTTCTCTTCTTAGATTCAGTTTCTCACCCTGCAAATTTTCAACTTCTTCTGATAAGGAATCAATATTAGATTCATTCGAAGAACTATTGTAAGATATTTCTAACAGTTTTTCAAATAGCTCTCTCCTCTTGACTTGAGAAGCTTTCAGTTTACCCCTAAGAGTTTCAACATCATTTCTACTGGCTTCTAGTTTTCTAACCATCTCAAAGTAAGTTATGTCCCCCATGGTGGTTTCCAGATTCCCGTCTAAGCGGTTAGGCTTTAAAGAAGTTAGGCTCTGATACCAATTGATGGACTTGAAAAGCATTGAGAGGGCGGTGTGAATCAGTAACTCGAAAACACATACTACTTTAAATACTAATCTATAGTTGATCTTAGCCAAGTAGTTAAACATAATACATGTTGTTCAAAATGAAATAAAAACATCCACAAAAAGTATAACATCCACCATAACACAATTGTTTATACGTGGAAAACCCAAATAGGTAAAAATCACGGTGAGATGGAACTCACAAGTTAACTATCTGCAGTAATAGAAAACTGGCTAGTTAGGGCCTTAAAAAGAGCTCTACTAGGAGCAAATCTTGTTAGAGATTCCAAGCTTGATTAGAAGCTTATACCTTGTTAAGAGTAACCTTGATGGAGGATTTGAGAATCCAAACTAATGGATCACCTTGTTAGAGGATTTGTACAATGAAGCTTGTTAGAGCTTACCCGGTTAAGGGATTGCACCTGTTGTAATTATTAGAAAACAACAAGAGTAGCTTGGTTTGTTGTGAGTAGCATAGAACTTGCTTGATCAAATCCTTCTAAGTACATTCGAGACTGCTCTACATCTTAACATTTATCACTTCTCAACAAAAGCTTTTTCACTCTTTTCACATAACAATTCTCTATCTGTTTTTTTTTTCATCATCTACCAACCAAAAATGGTTCTCTACAATGTCTTTAAATAGACAAACAATCCTTATGTTGGCCATAGGAACACAATTTCCTAGGTGCAGTGAATCTAGACATATAATCATAACTCATCACAAAATGATCGCCAAACAAACGGTGCTAGTAACTCATCACAAAAATAGATACCAGTTAGAGCAGTTTAATACTAGTTGAAAATTAATCATTGTTATGGAATTTTCCACTAGATCTTCTTCTTCATCTTCATCCTGATTTTGATGCCAGTCTGGTGTTATCATAGGTTATCTCATAGGTACATACCGGTTGATACAAAGTACCAGTTTAGAGATAAACCTTAAACATACTGGTTGGAAGTGTAAACCGATTGAAGTTATACCGGTAGTCAATGTTATCACATATGTGTGTGAGAGTGTCTCATCAATGACAATAAGTGATGAATACATTACAATCATCATCAAGCCAACAGTTAGTTCCAGATGCATTTGATCAAATCAAGTCACTTGAAGATACTGCTCAAATGTTTGCTGAGAAGAGCCACAAGAAGAAATATGGAGATAAATTGGCAAAGAACATTGAAAGTGGCAAAATGGCTCTATCTAATAATGGAAGTCTGTTGAAGAAAGCTATTGAATCTAGAGAAAAGTATCTTGCCTCTACCTCCAATGTTTCTTTCTTTTATTCTAACATTTCAAAGAGTCAAGTTGAAACCGAGTAAGAAATGGAAAGGTTATGCAAGGCATATGTCCCACTCTAGGACTCCATTCATGCCTTTAACCGGTCTATAGATGATTTGCATGACAAATTGAACAGGAATGATAATGAGAAGGCTAAGAGACTCTGATCTCTAAAACATCTCAAGAGTCAACTCACCTTGCAGGTTGACATTCTTCAGAGAGCCTACTCCAATGCAGAAGCTATTCTTGCTACTCCTAAAACTTGCACACTAGACTCAATGGAATAATTCCATTCCCAGTTGATGTCTACATTTGAGTATACTACTAACATATTGGAATCATGAGAAAATGGTTTATCATAGATGAAGCAAAACTTCAATGATATTTTTATGAGATTAGCCAATGCATGAACTATTTTAAGTTGTAATATATGCTAAACAATTTGATACAGATTTTCTATATATGTATATATTTTACTTTATCATTTTGACATTGTTGTCAAAGGGGGAGTAATAATATGTATGTGTGTTTTTGAATATTTTGTATTTATGCATGCATTAAGGGGGAGTATTGCATTAAAGGGGAGTATGAGCACATGTGTAAATATGTTGTGTATGCACACTTAGCGGTATTGTATTACTCTTAAATTTTCTAAGTGTTGCAATCAATTCCAAAGGGGGAGATTATTGGCTTGATGATGATTGTAATGTATTCATCACTTATTGTCATTGATGAAACACTCTCACACACACATATGATTACATTGACTACTGGTGTAACTTCAATTGGTTTACACTATCAACCAGTATGTTTAAGGTTTATCTCTAATCGGTTCTCTATGTCAATTGGTATGTGCTTAAGAGATAACTTGTGGCTACACTAAGTCGGCATCAAAATGAAGATGAAGATGAAGATGAAGATGGAGATCAAGTGGAAGATTCTAGAACAATAGATCACATGTTTTCTTCCAACTGGTATTGATTGTTCTAACTGGTATATTATTTTGTGATGAGTTACTAGCACCATTTTCTTGGTGATCATTTTTCTAATGAGTTATGATTACTTGTCTAGATACACTGCACCTAGGAAATTGTGTTTTGATTTCCTTAGGCCAACATAAGATTTGAATGTCTATATTAAGACATCATAGTGAATCATTTTAAACTGATACTAATAGAGAATGATGTTATGCAAATACTGATATGCATAAAGAGTGAAAGTTTTTGTTGAAGAGTGATAAGTGTTAAGATGAAGAGAAGTGTTGAATGTACTTAGAATGATCTGATCAAGCAAATATTGTGCTACTTGGATTAGATCAAACCATTCTTGTTGTTTTCTAATCATTGCAACATAATCAAATCCCCTAACTGGGTAAGCTCTAACAAGCTTCATTGTACAAATCCTCTAACAAGGTGATCCATTAGTTTGGATTCTCAAATCCTCTAGTGAGGTTACTCCTAATAGAGTAGTGCTCTTAATAGGGTACAAGCTTCTAATCAAGCTTGGGATCTCTAACAAGATTCGCTCCTAGCAGAGCACTTTGTAAGACCTTAACTGGTCAGTTATCTATTACTGAAGATAGTTAACTTGTGAGTTCCATCTCAACGTGGTTTTTACCTATTTGGGTTTTCTACATATAAACACTTGTGTTATGGTGGATGTTTTACTTTTTGTGGATGTTTTTATATCATTTTGGATAGCATGTATTTTCTTTAAATGCTTGATTAAGTTCATCTACCAGTTGATGTCACTGATTCACCCCTCCCCCCCCCTTCTTAGTTCTTTTCAAGTCCATCAGTGATAATAGGATAGGATAATGAGAGAGAGAGAGAGAGTAGGAGGAGGAGAGGGTGAGGGACATGAGGTAGAGAGAGAATGAGAAGGAGAAGAGGGTGAGACACTCAATAGAGAGAGAATTGTGAGGGGCAGAGAGGTGAGATAGAACTCATGGAGGATAATTAGGGCTTGGAATAGATAGAGATGGTGATGGGGGAAGGAAGATGAGAGAGAGGAAAAGAAGAGAGACATGCATGTATGCAAACATATATACATATATCTATATAAATATATGTATATATAACTATAGATATGCATATATACATACATAAACACATATTATATATTTATGTCTATACATTATTGGCATTTTGCATATAGATTGCATTAATGATATGTTGTCAATGATGTCAATTGAACCGATAATGGTAATTATGTTATTGCTGATATTGTTGTTTTTGATATTGCCTCGTAACCGGTAGGAAGAGCTTTGTAGAAGATGTTGTAAACCAGTATGTTATGTTTGTGAGTTGAATCGATAAACTGGTGTAAAGGATTAAACCTTTCTATGCAATATAATCGGTAAATTGTATCAGTTGATAATCCCTAACCGATCAAGTTTATTGATTTATTATATGATGAGCGATAATGATGGAGACACGTATGATCATTGTATGAGGATAAGTTTAGATTGTTTTGGAATGTTTGTTTGATGTCTTGGGAAGGACCAAAGTGTATTTCATCTAATGCATAGCGCGTGATGAGTTACAAAGTCCGATGAAGCGGTGATCATGGAGCCATTGTAATTTTCTTGAAGAATGTGAAGAGATTGTTATGATTTCTAAGGGTCAAGATTGTGTTGACATTTTTGTAATATTGATGATGAGAATTATTTTTTTGTTTGTTACCGACCTAATTGATTTATATTTAAGGTCGATGAAGTTGTTTGTAAAAGTTATTGTCAAGATAGGCAAAAACCTATTGAGTGTGTAGTTGCCTAACCAGTGAATGGATCTGCACTTTGAGTAAAGGCAGATTGAATCTTAAAAAGGATATGATCAAGCATATGTAGTTCTATTCAGACAGATCAAGAAAACATGTTGTTTTCTAACAATTACAGCAGAAGTGAAATCCCTTAACCGGGTAAGATCTAACAAGCTTGGTTACTTATTAAATCCTCTAACAAGGTGGTCAATTAGCTTGGATTCTTAAATCCTTCAGCGAGGTTACTTCTAACAAGGTATTGTGCTTTTCATCAAGGGATATTTGTAAATCCTTTAACTGGGTAATTCCTAACCAAAACTAGTTCTTAACAGGACTTATTGTAAAGCTTTAACAGGCTTGGCTCCTAATAGGGTGAACTGCAGAAGAGTTCAGATAGCTATCCTTGTGAGTCTCATCTCACTGTAGTTTTTACCTATTTGAGTTTTCCATGTATAAACATTTGTGTCAAGTGGTGTATGTTTTTGTGGTTATGATCTTATTTGATTGATTTGATTAACTTCTGATAAGGCATGATAACAGGAAGCATTGAGAGATGAATATGTTGAGATATGATTAAGAATTTTTGATGTTTACAAAGATTGAAGCTGTTTAATGTTAAATTGTCATAACAGTCAAACCGATTGATGTCAAGTATTCTTATGAATATTGATCTTGACTATGATGTGTATACACCTAAAAATGGTTTGAAGATAATTAATTGAATAAGCAATTATTTAATTAATCCCGCTCACCAATTTAATTGAATTCATCAACAATTTGATCAAATCTTCCCCTTTCATCTACTTATTAATAAATCTAAGGATTTATTTAATAGGTTCATTTCAATAGTCCCCTTTGATTAATCAATTCAAATTAATTAATTCTTCCCCATCAAATTCATTTCTTCTAATCCTCTAATTAATTAAAACAAATCAATTATGAGTTGTTGAAATTAATTAGCTTTTTCCTATTATTTAAATTTTTAAATTCAGTTCTCCTAAATTTTAAGCACCTAACCTAACACCTTCTAAGCCTAACCCATTCCATCTAACCACATGCCCCCTTTCCTTGAACACTTTTCCCTCTCAAGAGCAAAGCTTTGTGACACTTGTCACCAAATGTTCCCTTTCATCCAACCTCTTCTAGAAGCCTCTTCACCCTTGTCACTAAGTGTTCCCTTTCATCCAACCTCTTCTAGAAGCCTCTTCACACTTGTCACCATAGAGATGACACATGTTCCCTTTCATCCAACCTCTTCTAGAAACCTCTTCCCACTTGTCACCATAGAGATGACAAATGTTCCCTTTAATCCAACCTCTTTGCAAGCCTCCTCCAATTTCACCATTGATATCTTCAAACTTAATCTTGACCGTTGATTCCTACCACCTCACCCCTCCTCCAATTTCACCATTGATATCTTCAAACTTAATCTTGATCCTTGATTCCTACCACCTCACCCCTAGCCTTGGAAATCCTATAAATTGATCCCATTTTGGAGTACAAAGGATCCCATACCATCTCATTTACATCTCATGCATGGTTTTTATAGGTATATGCAATCTGGGTTTATCATTTTGAGCATTGTTATCATAGCTTAATTGCATCATTTTAGAATATTTTCTAGCATAATCATTGAATCATGTAGCTTAATCATTATCATTTCTAGCTTAAATGCATCATTTATCATTTAAATCCTCCATCTAGGTGTAGTCAAGTCATTGGAATTTGCCTAACCAGATCTGAGAGCAAAATTCATACTCACATTTACTAGGAGGCAATAGATCACTTAGCTATGGTTTTATCTTTCTTTGTTTTAAATTCATGAACCATGCTTGTAATGATCTATTGAGCGTTTTATGTTGCAGCTGTAGGTATCACATGTATAAACTTCACAGGCATAACATTTTGGCACCCACCATGGGGCTAGAATTATCATTTTTGGCCTATCAAGCTTCATCAAATCTTTATCTTTGTTGGGTCTGGATCAGAATATCGTACGAGTCCCTATCTGGCCTATTATGACCTACTTTGTAAGCTGGAATGACAAGAGATCCTAACTCATACGATCCTTTGGTAAAATTTTAATGTCATACTATCTCGCATTCTAACTCATACGATTTCTCATCCTGACTCATACGATCTCTCATCCTGACTCGTACGAGTTGGTAAAGTGTGTCATTCAACACTCTGCTTCTGTGATTTTTAAATTGACTGCATTTTAAGGTTTTCATGCTTTAATTGATTATTACTAATGCTAACCCTGGTCTGTTTGTGATATTTTTTGGCAGCCTAACTGGTTTTTGTAGAATGAATTGTTGAAGATTATGCTTGTCAAAGAACCATTGCATAAAAACACATCATGACTACTAATGGATCTATTTTGCAGGTTTCCTAAAAAAATTCAACTAAACTCTATGTCTTCTTTAATCTTTCTAGGAACACTTGATTTTCCTAATGGAATTAACAATCATGTATTTTGTGTTTTTGATGATAGGCGAGTATGTCGTCAACTTTCTTAGGTGATCAAAAAGCTAGATTCATCATTTCCTTCCATTAATGCATATCTTTAGTAGGTGTACCCTCCCGAGGAGCTAATAACTCTTAAAGCCATTATGATCGGTGAGAGGGGAATGACCTAAGTGGGAATTGCTAATGCCAAGGAATCCAACCCACTATAAAATAAATGTGATTTGATGAAAACCAAGTCAACTGCAGTGCTCAGGAATAGCTCTCCTCCATACCTTTGGGTATATCAAACCTTGGTTTTCAAGGCTGGGAGACCTCTTAATTGAGTTTGTACCTCGACACGCTGAACGGATCCCTTAATAGTTCTGGTTAAATTAGAAGCTACCCGATTCACCTCCGAAAGGGTGATAAACTTTGTGAAAGAGAGATAGTAACTCTCCCAAGATACTTTCCATATCATTCCCCCATTAGCATTTGGAGTTGGATAATACGGTGTTGAGAATCCATTGCGTGAGACTGAGCGGCTGTATTCTGATTAGCTATTGGGTGTGTACCTAGGTTTGCAAGAAAAGGTTTTCTCTCCTTAGCCAATTTCCTTAGGGTTTAGCATGCTTGGAGTCACTTATCACATCATGTGTTTATTGTGTATTCATCCCTAAATAGAAAAATCAAACATCTAAAACTAGAAAACATAAGCAAAACATTAAAATTCGCTAATCCAAATTTGACAAAATAAACATTTTTATCTCTGCTCTATTATCTGTCGTATGATTTGGAGTTCTTTGTCGTACTAGATAATCATTTGTCATATGGCTTGGTATGTTTTGTCATAAAAGTCTCTTCTTTTTACATGAAACTTCTAATTTGTTGTATGGCTTTATATTTCTTCTCATTCTAAGCTGCATAGTCTATCATACGAGTCTCAGTTTTTTTCAGTTCAAAGTTGCCACTTTGCATGACTTTTTTAGATCTGTCATTTTGCTTGATTAGTTTGTAGTAATCATAAACATCTATTATCTATTGCTTTTCACTTGGATTGTCTCCTTTGTTTGCTTGATCAAGTTGTTAGTTGTCAAAATTAGACTCTACAAGATAAACACCTCAAAATTTTCAAGTGCTAATCCTCAAAAAGTTCAAGATCTAAACATCTCAAAGTGCCTTATCACCCTTTTTGGTAAACTGATCACTCAAACATAGTTTCTGAAGAGGGGAAAAGACTTGTGAGGTGGATTAGATAACAAATATGCAAATCAAACATATAATCACATGAAATCCAAAGACATAATTTGAAATGCTCAAAACAAGGACAAATGCTTATACCTCACAAACCAATACCTTCTCCTTCGGATGGAGCTTGATGAAGTGAAGGCGCCCCTTGATGATGCTCCACTTGATGTGCTCCTCTTGCTTTCTTGATGTGGATGGCTCTCCAATGTTGTGCACAAAATGAAATGGATTTTAGGAGGATGATATGGATAAAATGGTTAAGTGTGGATGAGATATGATTTGGACATGATAAGCTTGCTAAGATGATTTCCTAGGCTCAAAAAGGAAGGATAAGACTACTTAACTTAGAGATGAAGAATAAAGGGATGGAATCCTCAATTTATAGGAAGAGGAGAGGAAAAATGGATGGCTAGGATGGATTCAAGATGAAGGGCTAGGATTTCTTGTGAGCTCCCACAAGGCCCAAGAGAGGGTTTGGAGACCAAGAGATATGCCTTAAAGGCATTTCTTGTCCCCACACTCCTCAATGTACATTGGAAAGACTTCCCAAGGTACCTTGAGAAGAGAAAGGTGCATTGGGAAGACTTCCCAATGTGCCTTGAGAGGAGCAAGGGATGTGATATTCCTTGAAGAATGTGGAGGAGGAATTTAAAATTCTCCAAAAAGGGATAATCATGGGGATTGGAGGAATAAGAAGGAATTAAAAATTCCTTGGGAGATGAGATGCCTAGGAGGATTGCGAGATTTTGAAAATCTCACATTCACCTAGGAAAAGAGCATTAAAAGCTAGTGGTTGGATGGAAGGGACAAGGAGTTGACTTTGTGGCTAATCATGATGATTAGCCATTAGCAACTCATTAGGAGGGGGATTAGAGGAAATGTTAGGTGGGATTAGGATTTGTAGGAGGATTTGACTAGGAGTGAGAATGAGTGGAGGGAATTAAAAATTAGAAGAATAAGGTTAAGTGAGTTTAGGGAGTTTCTAGAAGAATTTATTAGGTTAATGATGAATTAAGAAGATGATTTGTAGGAATGATGTAGGTTAACTAATTAATTGAAATTAATTAGCCCAGAGGAAGATTTGTGAGGATTTAATTTTTTTAGAAGAATAAAGAAAGAGATTGAATTATTAAATAAATCAGTCACATACTATAGTGACAATATTAATTATATTTAATTAATATTGAGGAGAATTTGAATTAACATAATTAATTAATTAATTATGTGAGGAATTAAAAAAAATTACAAAAAAATATTTTTAAGTGTCTACAGTTTGCCCCTCTTTGAAGTGAGGTGTGATGACGCATTGATTCAAAGAATAATCTCATTTTTTTATGATGATATTGATTTGATAGGATGCCCCAGCTCTTGATTGCTAAATTCTGGTATGATGATGCCTCCTCGGGAGATCAATTGAGATAATTGATTTTTGGAGTTTTGCAAGATTGATATCCTGATAGATTTGGTTTGATGAAAATGCAATTTCTTCGATTAGCTTGCTAGCTTAGGTTGGTAAGATTGAAAACTCTTGATCGATTCTATTGATAAGATCTAGATTCAGTCTGGTTTCAGGAAGGATTCATCCTGTATAAGACAAAGATGATCAAAGCATCTGGTTTTAGGAAGGATTCATCCTATATAAGAAATGATTGATCACAATGTCTAGTTTCAGGAAGGATTCATCCTATATAAGATGTGATCAGAGTGTCTGATTTTAGGAAGGATACATCCTATAAGACATGATTGATAACAACATCTAGTTATAGGAATGATTCATCCTCTATAAGACATGATCAGAGCATCTAGTTTCAAGAAGGATTCATCCTGTATAAGACCTGATTGATCACAACATCTGGTTTTAGGAAGGATTCATCCTATATAAGACATGATCAGAGCGTCTGGTTTCAGGAAGGATTCATCCTGTATAAGACATGATCAGAGCATCTAGTTTTAGGAAGGATTCATCTTGTATAAGACATGATTGATCACAACATCTGGTTTTAGGAAGGATTCATCCTGTATAAGACATGATCAGAGTGTCTGGTTTCAGGAAGGATTCATCTTGTATAGGACATGATCAGAATCAGAATTAAAAATAACTAAAATAATAATTTTGAAGTGTCTACATTTTGGTTGTGTGTAGAAGAAGAAAAGGATGCCCCAACATAAAGCATGGGAGGTGTATGCCCCCTCGAGAATTTTTTCGGAAGAGGACAAAAAATTCTCAAAAAAAGAGGAAGAAGAATCAGGGTGGAAGGGATAAATGAGGAAGAAATATGAAGCAGTCATGAATAATTTGGAAAGAAGAATAGGAGATGCGAGACCATGGAGGAAAATGGGCCTTCACGGGGGGCCCATATAAGCCACAATGCACTCAATGAGGGGTCATTGTTACACACAAGCCTTGGAGCTACTCAGAGTGAAGAAGAATGGAAGGAGAGATGGACCACCTTCCAATTTGTGATCATCACACTAAGAGGATCTGACGTTTTGACCGATCGAAAAGCTATGGACAACTAGTGAGTAGGTCTATCCCTCATTTGAAATTTTTTATTTTAGGTAATTCTTAGGGATAGAAATAAGGGTTAAGCTTAGATGAGACACTCGTACTGATTGCCATTTTAGCGCGCACTCTCCTATAATAGCATGAATGCTCGCGATTAGTGTGAGCACTCACCAGGAGCTGGTTAGGATAGGGGAATTTGGGACAGCTATGGGGGGACCGATGCGAGTGCTCACGCTTCAGCGTGGGTAGTCATGCTTTGACGCGAGCACCCAAGGGATTGTGCGGGCACTCATGTTGAAGCATGGGCGATTGCACTGACGAGGTTGGAAGGGGAAAATAGAGGAAAGGGGGAGCTTTGTTGGTGCGAGCACCTGCAAAATGGTGTGTGCATCACGATTTTGGCGCGAGTGCTAGGTAAATCAGCACGTGTGCCTGGGAAGGGGGGATGCATTTTTTTCTTAAAAATTTTGGTATGGGAGAAAGGGTATGGTTCGTTTTGGAGGTGAGGAGGAGGTTTTGAGGTGTGAAAGTAATGATTTGGTTTAATGGATGTAGGTGGAGAGGGGACCACTAGCATCGAGGGAACATTGGCCTGCGATGATGAGTCTATACCATGAGTTAGCCTGCAATGAGCTGGAGGTTCTAGCTACATTGGGATTACATTATGTAGGCAGATGGCCTAGGATATGGGCGTATAATTCTATGATGACTGCATTAGTGCAGAGGTGGGATAGTTGGTATAACACCTTTCATTTACTGACTAGAGAGGCGACAGTGACCCTATTAGATGTTTGGAGGATCTTGAAGATCCCTATTCATGGCATGATTCCAGAGTATCACTTAGATGCAACCGATTTTTATCTGAGGGAGGTGTGCAAATATGAGATGTCGCCAATGCTAGATAGGAGTAGGATGCACTTGGGCTGAGCGATGGGTATCTGACAGATTCCTCAGTTGGTTTTAGTTATTTGCGAGTTTTTGAGTGGGTGGATCCTACCGGATTTCGGTGGACATGGATTTCCTCTGGGGTGGAGTTGATGTGTTTACTTCATTGTGCATGATGGCATTCAATATGCATGGGGCTCTGCCATGCTAGCCCAACTTTACCATGATATGCACCTGGTGACCTACAAAGAGTATGCCACTTTGTTCGCGGGGGTTACACTATTACACATCTGGGGATGGGAGCATATTGCAGTGACTCAGCCACTAGGTGTTCAAGATAGACAACCACGATAGCCGTTTGTGGACAGGTACAAGGGACTACTACATTACACACAAACAACATCTGTGTGGTTTTGGAGGTGGATCCTAGATGAGCTAGCGCAGTTTACATGGAGGCCATTTTTGGGGTGTGAGTGGTGGAGGGATGACTGGCAGTTGCACTAGGCAGGAGTTGAGATGTGGATTTTTGGTAGGTCAGTCTATATCATGGAGTATTATGCTCCATTCAGGGTGGCTTGACAACTTGGATAGGTGTAGGATATAGTGGGGGATATTCCATTGTATACTCGGATCACACGGGAGGTGAGATATTGGGGGCCTACAGCGAGTTCCTTGGATGGGTGCACGAGCTTTCAGATAGCCTTTCACATAGTTTGGGATGAGCGGATGGGAGCAGGGGAGGACCCAAGTATGATAGGTGGATACAGGAGCTAGTGGGAGGGGCACTTGCTAGTGTGGCATAGCATTCTTGGCATTTTGGATGATGAGGAGATAGAGTTGGGTGTTGATCAGGTGGTGAGTGGGGAGGATGATGGCCTAGGGGAGAGAGTTATAGTTCACGTAGGTCATGGTGTGGGGAGAGGACAGAGGAGAGTTTGGGTTGTGTGTCCGAGGGGTCCAGAGGAGGAGGAGGAAGGGGATGGGGGGGATGCTCCAGTGGGAGAGACTACGAAGGCCATAGTTGGAAAGAGAGAGGAGGCTGTAGTTGATGAGGGAGAGGAGGTTGTTCCCATGGAAATTCCTGAGACATAGGTGGGGGGAAGGGGAGGATTGAGACAGGCTAATTTTAATCATTTACAACAAAAGTGGGATAGTTATTGGGTGAGGCTTTATTCCATGGAGAATGAGCTATAGGTAGAGAGGGCTCAGAGGGAGAGCATGGAGGTAGAGGTGGGGTGGCTGATGCGTGAGATAGCCGATTTGACCAAGAGTCTTCATACTGCTAGGACATAGGTGGATGCTTTGAGAGCCGAGGGGGAGGAGGCAGAGAGCATGTTAGAGGAGGTCTGGATAGGTACAACTATAGTAGGGCTACAGGATGTCATTCAATAGCAGGATGTTGACTTAGAGGGATTACAGGCTAGGGTGCAGAGGGCGGAGGCGGATGTGGTATGGCTATGAGGGGAGAGGGATGCAGCCTACCAGGCATTAGTTCTTGCAGGATTGGCACAAATATTTTCTGATAGTATGTAGTAGCGAGAGAGGGTGGAGAGGTCAGCCCAAGAGGCACAATATTATAGGGAATTATATTAAGGAATAGTACCTAGTGGACAGCGAGCAGCCTCGTACATTGAGAGTGTGTGGTCTCATAGGACCCAGAGTCAGCGATCGAGTCAGAGTCAACAGATAGGGGGGTCAGTGGGTTTTCGACCACCAGTAGGGGGAGCAGGAGGATCAGGTGGGGGTGGTACAATAGGGGGGGCGGAGAGACAGGAGGGGAGAGCTAGCTCCTTGTAGAGCGATCATTGTATCATGACAGACACATTTTCCTCTTTATATATATATATATATATACATTGTTTGATTGGTGGTAGATGATGTGTAGCATTTATTGTGATGGATTATTTTTGTTTTTCTTATGATGTCATATATGGATGTAATCATGGATGTGCTATGCTGACCTATTTTGTGATGTAGAGTGGATGCTTATATATGTATGTTTATGATGTGTTGCTGACATAGTTTTTGGATGCAGGATGAGTGATTTTTATTCTTTATGTATAAATACACGTGTGAATGATTTATGATGCAGTCTAAATGTAATGCTATATGGATGAGTGTATCTTTTATTTATGTGATGCAATCTTATATGGTAAATGTTTTGTGGAAAATATGACTGTCTAAGCAATGCACTCTACATGATGTGAATGAATTAATAAAAAGAGGGAACATGCCAATAATAACACAATGATCTTAGATAGAAGAATATGGAATAAATGGGAAGTGGGGGAAATTGAGAACTCCATAGGATTATTGAGTTTAGGATTTGATGGAATGATGGTGAGATTTTATGCAAAACAAATGTTGAGAGCCAACCTAGTTTGATATTGCCCTGAGTGATTTGCACCATTGGTTATAGAAATCAGGGTGCCACGAGAAACCTAGGGCATGGACTGACTCTTTAGAAAAATAGGAATTTCTTGCACACAACAATGCAAGTGTTAAGAAACACTAATACAAAGTTGTGGGTTCGTGCAAGGAAACCCTCAAACACACCGATACCTCTTGTACACGAGAAGGTAAGTGGTGTTAAACACTAGTACCAGGTCACTAGTTTATACAAGAGGGATCCGAAACATGGCATACTATGAAAATATGTCCCAATATGCAGTTATTGTAACATACCTAGATATGGTAAATCCAAGCAGTCGTAGATAGTTGCAGTCGTAGGGAAAAAGATGCAAGTCTATATGAAAAGATCTAACAAAATCTAACAAGTCACTTCCTTGCAACAAAATGATACCTCTTTCCAAGAATAGAACTAGGATGAAGGATTAGGTTGCCAAGCAAGGGAAAGAGTCATCCCTAGGACAAAGTGGGCTTTTGGATTAGGCAAGTGATTCTATGGTTTTGGAGAGTGACTAGTGGATTTGGGATTGTTCTCAAGACTTCTTGAAGCTCACATAGAGGCATAAAATCTTAGTTTAATGGGATACTCCTTGTTCATGACTCAAGTGAAGACTCATCATCATACGCATGCTTTATTGGGAGGCAGAAAAGAAGGAATGTGCCAAATGGGTGGACTGGATGGTGGGTGATTTGTAGTGTCGACCTGATAGACAATGGATCTGGTTATTTACCTTGGTGCCTGCATGGAGGTTTTCACCAAGGTACTTGTCCATAGCACCACAAAGTTGTTTTCAACTTGGTGGACGAATTGTTTTTTCTTTCTTTTTCTAATTTTCTTCTTCTTCTTTTTTTTTTTTTGTATTTTTCTTGATTTTTTTTTATTTTTTTTGACAATTTAAGACTTTCTGAGGACTAGGCATAAAATCTTTTGAGGTGCATGATATTCATTAAATCATCCAAAGGATCACCTTCAGGAGTAGCCAATGGATAAGCTCCTGACCCATATTTTGCTATGATTACATATGGTCCAGGCCAATTAGGTTTGAACTTTCCTTTCTTTTCTCTTTCTTGTAGATTTTTCTGATTCTCCATGAGACAAGATCACCAACTATGAGTTCCCAGGTTCTGACCCTTTTGTGATAACTCACACGTAAGCAGTTCTGATATACCCAGAGATGATTCAAGGCCTTGAGGCTCCTTTCATCTAACAATTCTAGCTCTTGTAAGCAGGCAATTTTGTATTCCTCATCTGGTAAGATATTTTGTAGCGATACCCTTAGAGAGGGGATCTTGATCTCAAGGGGAAGGATGGGTGGGGGTGCGGATGGAGGTGCAGTAGGCCCACAAAGAAGGATGGAGTTGGAGATGCCAATCACGACCGGCTTCATTGACTATCTTTTTGAGGATTTTGATTAGGGTTTTATTAGAAGCCACAGCATGGCCGTTGCCTTGGGGATAATATGGGGTGGAGAAGCGACGCTAGATGTAGAATTTTTGGCAGAGTTCTTTGACATCCTAGTTTTGAAATTGTTTGCCATTATCTATGATAATAACTTTTGGAATACCATATCGACATATCAAGTAATTCAGGATGAATTTGGATATCTACTTACTAGTGTTAAAAGTAAGAGGGATAGCCCCTACCCACTTGGTGAAATACTCGGTGGTAGTTATGATAAATTTATGTCTGTTGGAAGATGGAGGGTGAATTTTCCCAATGAGATCAAGCCTCCACTATGAGAAGGGCCATGGTGTAATAAATGGCTGCAATTCTTGTGATGGTGCATGAATCATGTCGCCATATTGCTAGCAAGGGATGCATTTCTTCACATAGTTATATGCATCTACTTCCATTTTAGGCCAATAGTATCCTATTCTCAAATTTTTTTTAGCCAATGTGAGTCCACTTGAGTGTGCCCCACAGATACCCTCATGTACTTCACATAATGCCCATTCCACCTCTTATTTATCTAAACACCTTAGGAGGGAACCATCAAAATTCCTTTTGAATAGGGTATCTCCAAGAATGGTGTAACAAGCACATCGGTGGATGAAGGTTTGTTATTGGGTTTTAGTTAGATGTGGGGGAATGGTATTGTCTTTGAGGAAAGCAAAGGTTTCTTGGTACCAAGGGGACTCAGGACCAATGAGAACACACACCATTTAAGACTCTGGTAGGTCATACACTGGTATAAATAGTTGCTCAGCCAAAAAATTGCACTTATGACTATGTGCTGGCATTTGAAGGAGGGAGCCAATGGTGGCCATTGCATCTGCAGCCCTATTGTTTGTCCGGAGGATTTGATCAAACCTGATTGCTGTAAAATGTTGCTTAAGATCTTCAACCATGGTATGGTAGGGAAGGAGCTTATCATCTTTTGTCTGGTACTCATCATTGACTTGTTTTATGACAAGCTAGGAATCACCATAGACTTCTAACTCTTTTATTTTCCAGTGGATAGCCAAGCGCAGACTTGTGATGAGTGCCTTGTATTTTGGTATGTTATTGGTACATGCAAAGTCTATCTTGTATGATTTGGGGATGCCATCTCCTTGAGGTGTGACCAATAATATTCATGCCCCCGGTCCATTTTGGGTGCAAGAGCCATCAAAGTATAATTGCCATGTGGAGGACGTAGAAACTGTCATAATGAACTCATGTGGTAATTCTGTGAGAAGAGGATGGTCACCTGGAAGTAGAGCTTCAACCAACTAATCTGCAATGACCTATCCCTTGATTGCCTTTCTATCCACATATTTGATGTCAAACTCACTTAGGAGCATGACCCATTTGGTGGTTCTACCAGTGAGAGTAGCTTTTGATAGGAGATATTTAAGTGGGTCAATTTTAGCAATTAGTTTTGTCTTGTTGTTTAGCATATAGTGTTGGAGTTTCTATGTGCTAAACACCAATGCCAAACATGTTCTTTCAATGGGGGTATAATTGAGTTCATATCCTACCAGTGTTTGACTGATGTAGTAAATGACATGTTCCTTCACTTGGTCATCTATCTGTGCCAATAATGCCCCCAATGCCACTGTAGTAGCACATATATACAAAATAAGGGCTTTTCCAGGAATAGGAGGCATCAATACTAGAGGTGATGCTAGATATTCTTTTAGTTTCTCAAAGGCCTTTTGGCATAAGCAATCCCATTTGAATTTTGTGTCCTTGCATAGGAGGTGTGCAAATAGATGGCATTTATCTACTAGTTGTGAAATAAAGCGTCTAACAGATTGGAGTTTCCCTTGGAGACTGCATAGTTGTCTGAGAGTTTTTGGTGGAGTCATTTCCATGATAGCTTTTACTTTTGCTGGGTCGACCTCTATCCCTCTGTGGGAAACAATGAATCCTAATAATTTTCCTGATGTGACTCCAAACACACACTTTTTGGGATTCAGGCATAGTTTGTATTTTTCTAATCTTTCAAAGATCTACTTTAGAATGGGAATGTGTTCTTGCCTTGTCTTAGATTTGCCTAGTAGATCATCCACATAGTCCTCTATAATTTTGTGTAAGAGGTCATGAAAAATTATTGTCATGGCACGTTGATATGTGGCTCCCACATTTTTGAGGCCAAAAGGCATGACCTGATAATAGAAAGTCCCCCATGGTGTTGTGAATGTAGTTTTATGCTAATCCTCATCTGCAATCCTGATTTGGTTATATCCTAAAAATCGGTCCATAAGTGACAGCATCTCATGCCCTGTTGTAAGGTCCATAATCATATCTACATTTGGGAGCAAGAAATCATCTTTAGGACAAGCTCTATTTAGATCTCAGAAATCTGTACAGATGCGGATGCCCCTGGTGGGTTTGCCGAAAGGTACAATGTTGGAGACCCATTCAGCGTAGTCTATTGGTTTGATGAATTATGCGTCTAACATCTTTTGGAGTTTTGCTTTGACCAGGAGTGCAATATGTGGGTGCATTTTGCATAGTTTTTGTTTTACAGGTTTTATGTCTGGATGGACAGCAAGATTATGAACCACCAAGGCGGGATCCAACCCTAGCATATCGGCATAGGACTATGCAAAATTGATTTTTACCTCCATAAGGAAGTTGATGTAATCTTGTTTCTCTGCTTCCATGAGGGACTTAGCAATGAGCACATTTTTCAGAGTGTCTTCGGTGCCCATGTTGATGTTGTCTATTTCCTCTATTAGCAAATTTGATCTATTCTGTGGAAGGTAACCAATTGTAGGGAGGTCAAGTCCCTCATTGTCAAGTGCCTTTTCCAGGTTTTTACTTTCAGATACGCCCTTTGTCTTTACTTTTTCCTTATCCGAAGGTGCCTCAAAGATTTTTTCACCTAGGGAATCATGTATTTTCCTTTTATTATCTTTTTTGTGGCTAAGGGCATTGACCTAACTACCAAAGTATCCCTTTTTGTGTAGTTGAATACCTTCAATTTTGTTACAATCTTCCAGATTTCACACTATCAAGAGAGCAATGAGAGCATTATCATTGGTGCATATGTCTAAAGTGGGTTTGTCTCATTGGCCCCAGTCAATGAGTTCAGGATGGACAAGATGTAGCTTGTATGACGTGGGAGGGGTTATGGGGGTGATGGCATTGATGTAAGCATCAAAGATGATATCTTTCTCATATTCGTAAGGCATTTTGTGGAACTCCTCTTTGTCAGTGTTTTTGATATCCAAAGAAGGACTACAAGGGGCACCAATGATAGTAATCTTAGGCACCGAGGTGTACCTCAAGCCTCTGTTGTATGTATAGGAGATAGGATTTATGGGTTCTTTTCTTCCTTTTTCCTCTGGTCCCAAGCCATGTCCTTTGTAACCCATTTTTTCGACTATGGTTGATGCTTTTGGATACATCTTTTTGGATATTTTTTCTGGATCTTCATCTTCTTCTCAATACAACCATGAAGAGACATCTGCTTTGAGGTTCTCCTCATCAAGTGGGCCCCAATGCTATAAGGTGGTATTTTTGCATGGGATAATTAGTTTTGGGTCCCTTTTAAGCTCTTTTGGTTTGCCAAATGATTTAGGAGATAGGGGGAGGTTTCCTATTAAAAAAACATCTTCCAATTTGTATTCTCTACAACCATTATCTAGTATTTTGATTAGCGGATCTATTTGGGATGAGGTGGAGGCAACATTGGATGCATCTAACAGAGGGGTTGGTGAGGGTCTATTTAGTGGGCAATGGTATGGATGTTTTCCCTCTAAGAGTTTACAATATTGGAAAGGTTGTGAATCACCTTTGATAGTTATCTCTCTTCCATTGAAGGGTAATTTGACACATTGGTGATAGGTGGAAGGGACAGCCTATAAGGAATGAATCCATGGCCGACCGAGGAGAATGTTATAGGGGAGATCAAGGTCTAGAACTTGGCAAGGGGTTTCAATTGTAATAGGGCCCACTTGAAGAGATAAGGTGATCATGCCCTTTGAAACTCTTTCTGCATCATCATATGCCTTTATGGTGATCCTTCCTGATGTGTCTACCAAGTCCTCAGAAAGTCCCAATTTCTTTATTAATTTGTATGTACATAGATTAAGTCCAGATCCACCATCTATAAAAATACGTTTGACCTTATTCTTTTGGATAAGGGATTCAATGTGCAATGGTTTGTTGTGACCTTCATCTGTAGGAGCATCTTTGGAGGTGAATATGAGGTGCTACTGGGTAGCAAGGTTTCCAATGAGGGCTTGGAATTGGGTGGCATTGATGTTATTAGGAACACATGATTCAAGAAGGGCTTGTTCCAAAATTTCTTTATGGACCGGGGAAGTCTTGAGAAGTTCCAAAATGGAGATCTGTGTGGGGGTCTTCCCAAGTTGGTTAAGGAGGTCATATTGGTGGGTGGAAGACATGGGTGGGGGGTTTTGTGGGGGAGGGACTCCTTGGATGGTGACTTTACCTTGACGTGTAGTTACATTGCAGCCATTCTGGAAATGGGAGGTGGAAGGCATGGCACCTTGAATAACTATCCTAGTAGGATTTAGTCTGCTTTGGGAAGAAGGAGGATTAACTCCTTGGATGGTTATGACATTGAATGATTTTCTGTAGGTTCAATGTGACCTACTAAAAAATCAAAGTCAGTTTTGTGATTAGTGTAGTCATAACCCATTGCATTAGATGATGAGCCTTTTCCTTTATCATGCTTCGGGAAGGGTTCCTGGTACATTTTGAGTTTCTCATTGTTATTACCAGATTTTGCATTTGTTACTTCAATCTCACCTTATCAATGAGATCTTGTATGTAGATTTTCAGTTTCATACACTTTCATGTATCATGCCCCTTGATATGATGGTATTCACAATACTCATTTTCATTATACCATGTTGGTTTAGGTTGATTGGGGTCAAATGATGAGTGATTCGAAAAACCACTGCACCTTCTTGGACAAGTTTTTGAAACACCATTTCAATAGGCTCAGCCAAAGGAGTGAAGTCTCTTGGAGTCCTTTTATTCGATCGAGGTGGTCATCCCTAGATTGAGACATTGTTGTGAGGTTTTTGGGATTGATTTTGATTGTTTTGATTATTGAATTGATGATTATTAGTGGTGGATTTTGGGGGAGTGGCCATGGTTGGGACCCACTTTGCATCAGTTACACTATCATTGACCACGTTTTTGTTTTTAGACCAGAATTTTGGCTTGTCATTATGGTAAGTTGAAGAACTTTGTGTCAACTTCTGGTAATGTTTTAAGATGTTGCCATCTTTGTAGGAAATTGGTGAAGGTTTCTCTAGGCCTGTGTTTTGTATTGCATAGGTCTATCATAGAAACATCATTAACCATGTTGTAAGCATAGTGGGCAACAAATTTTTCTACCAAGTCTGGAAAGAAGACAATGGAACCTCATGGTAGAGATGAGAACCATGCCAGGGCATCTCCCATGAGACTCTTGGGAAAGAGTCTGCAAAGATAAAGATCACTATAGGAGACTTCTTGGCATAAGATGTGGAATTCTCGGACATGGTCGCAAGGGTCTCCTTTGCCTTCATACTTGGTGAATTTGGGGATCTCAAATCCTGGAGGGTAGGGTGCAACTGATATAGATAGGTCGTAAGGACAAGAGAAAAACTATTCGAACGAGTAATTTTTCCTTTTATTAGTCCTTTCTTTCATGTCCTTGATGATATTTTTCATGTCTTGAATTTCCTTGATGAGGTCTTGTTGTGGACTTTGATAATGATGAATTGTATTTGCCCCAAGAATTGGATGAGCCAAAGAAGGTGCACCACCACCAATATATTGATATGATGAGGAGGCAGGAATGTGGGATGTGAGGACCGATGTTGCAGGGATTTGTGTGATAGTTGGTTGCGGTCCACAAACTTTCATGATGGGATTGAGTATGGCCCGGATAAAACTTGTGAAATTGTTGGTAGGAAGGGAAGTTTGTGTAATAGAAATATGTGGTTGAATGGAAGGAGGTGGTATAGAAGTGTGTTGGAGAATAGATGAGATCGGATGTGATAGTGGTATAGATGGTAAGGAGGAAGAAGGTGGGATGGAGACCACGGTGGGAGGTTCCGCAAGTGGCATTGATTGAGATTGGATGATTGATAGGACTATAATTGATTGAGTTTGAATAATAGATGTGGCACTTTGTGTGGGAGCGAGGTCTCCTTGTGGTTGCTGGGTGAGAGCGGATCTATTAAATTTAGGTGGAAGTTGAGCTCCATTTTCAAGGAGAGTTTTCAGAAATGTAGTAGGATTGTGTTGAATAAACTTTTCTATCATCTCTTGGTTATAAGAATCCACTGGGAAAGTTTTCACTTCTAGAGAGAGTTCATCTTGGCTAACCATATTAGGATTTTGGCTTTGATCTTGATTCCTAAGTTGCCCACTTTGTGTAGGATCTTGCGTGGGATCTCCATATAGGACACTAATGTCTAGCATGCCATATTGTTGTTCAACCATCTTTCTCTTTTGGGATCGAGTTGTGACCATACACGAATAACCTTAGAAAATTTTGGAGAAGGAAATTTGTGATGAAAGGACTTAGCAAGATATTTGTGGAATTTTGGATTTTATCTTTTATGACAAGGGATTTTGTTGATTGGTGGGGTTCTTGGATTAGAGACACGATTTGATTAGGATTTGACACCTTAGTCCTTGGATGAGGATTTTAGGTGGTGGATGCAACCACAAGAAAGGAGATGACCAAGTTGGGTAGAATTTAGACCTTGGATTGATGATTAAAAAGCCTCTCTTATACCAAGGATTGACTAATGACCCTAAGAAAAGTAAAGATGTGAGTTAAGAGTCTTGATCAAATCAAAAAGGATTAGGCAAAAGATACTTGGAGAGGATTCTCCTTCAAGCACAAGAGCCAATTGATTAATGATGAGGTCTAAATGAAATTTCACAAGGCATTTAACTTTAACGTGAGGTTAAATTGGATTAGAGGATGATTGGATTTGGATTTTGATAATTGATTTGATAGTGGAGGGAGATTGATTTGATGTGCTAAGTCCTTGGGAAATTTGAGGATGATTGATTGAGGAGGTGTGATAGTGATGACTTAGAAGAAATTTGATGACTAGGTTGTTCTTGGCATGAAGATGACTCAATAGAGGATTGACTCAAATGACAAAGTTTTATGAAGGGATACGACCACCCTAATTTTGGCAATAATTGGTGTTTTAAAGGATGAGTCTAAACCTTGATGGAGAGCACGAACTCTTAGTTTCTCACTTAGGCTTATGAGACATGGGACGGACGAAGTTTTGATGCAATTTTGGACTTTATGTGGGTAATGACCTGAATAATTGTTTGTGTCTGGACAAATGTTTTGCAAAGTGTTTGAGGATAATGATGTGTTTTTAGTCTTCTCTTGGCAAGTATGTATCAAACAAAGAAAACACAATGATCAAATACAATTGGATTCAAAGACACTCATGCTCATATACAACACTCTTCAGGCTAGCAAGGACAATAGTCATTGGATCCCAATCGGTTTCCAACTGGGAACCGCTAATGCCAAGTAATACAACCCACTATTAAATAAATGTGATTTGATGAAAACCAAGTCAATGACAGTGCTTGGGAATAGCTCTCCTCCATACCTTCGGGTATATCAAACCTTGGTTTTCAAGGCTGGGAGACCTCTTAATTGAGTTTATACCTCGACGCACTAAATGGATCCCTTAATAGTTCTGGTTAAATTAGAAGCTACCCGATTCACCTCTGAAAGGGTGATAAACTTTATGCAAGAGAGATAGTAACTCTCCCAGGACACTTGCCATATCATTCCCCAATTAGCATTTTAAGTCAGATAATATGGTGTTGAGAATCCATTGTGTGAGACTGAACGGCTGTATTCTAATTAGCTATTGGGTGTGTACCTAAGTTTTCCAGAAAAGGTTTTCTCTCCTCAGCCAATTTCCTTAGGGTTTAGCATGCTTGGAGTCACTTATCACATCATGTGTTTATTGTGTATTCATCCCTAAATGGAAAAATCAAACTTCTAAAACTAGAAAACATAAGCAAAACATCAAAATTCACTAATCAAAATTTGGCAAAACAAACATTTTTTATCTCTGCTCTGTTATCTATCCTACGATCCAATGTTCTTTGTCATACTAGATAATCATTTGTCGTATGGCTTGGTATGTTTTGTCATATGAGTCTCTTCTTTTTACATGAAACTTATGATTTGTCATATGGCTTTATATTTCTTGTCATTCTAAGCTGCATAGTCTATCGTACGAGTCTCAGTTTTTATTAGTTCAGAGTTGCCACTTTGCATGACTTTTTCAGATCTGTCATTTTGCTTGATCAGTTTGTAGTAATCATAAACATTTGTTATCTATCACTTTCTACTTGGATTGTCTCCTTTGTTTGCTTGGTCAAGTTGTCAGCTATCAAATTCAAACTCTAGAAGATAAACACCTCAAAATTTTCAAGTGCTAACCCTCAACAAGTTCAAGATCTAAACATCTCAAAGTGCCTTATCACCCTTTTTGGTAAACTGATCACTCAAACATAGTTTCTGAAGAGGGAAAAGCCTTGTGAGGTGGATTAGATAACAAATATGCAAATCAAACATATAATCACATGAAATCCAAAGACATAATTTGAAATGCTCAAAACAAGGACAAATGCATATACCTCACAAACCAATACCTTCTTCTTCAAATGGAGCTTGATGAAGTGAAGGCGCCCTTGATGGTTCTCCACTTGATGTGCTCCTCTTTCTTGCTTGATGTAGATGGCTCTCCAATATTGTGCACAATATGAAATGGATTTTAGGAGGATGATATGGATAAAATGGTTAAGTGTGGATGAGATATGATTTGGATATGATAAGGTTGCGAAGATGATTTCCTAGACTCAAAAGGGCAGCATAAGATTACTGAACTTGGAGATGAAGAATGAAAGGATGGAATCCTCAATTTATAGGAAGAGGAGAGGAAAAATGGATGGCTAGGATGGATTCAAGATGAAGGGCTAGAATTGCTTGAGAGCTTCCACAAGGCCCAAGAGAGGGTGTGGAGACCAAGAGATATGTCTTAAAGGCATTTCTTGTCTCCACACTCCTCAAGGTACATTGGGAAGAGTTACCAAGGTGCATTGGGAAGACTTCCTAATGTGCCTTGAGAGGAGGAAGGGATGTGAAATTCCTTGAAGAATGGGGAGGAGGAATTTAAAATTCTCCAAAAATGGATAATCATGGGGATTGGAGGAATAAGAAGGAATTAAAAATTTCTTGGGAGAGGAGATGCCTAAAGGATTGTAAGATTTTGAAAATCTCATATTCACCTAGGGAAAGAGTATTAAAAGCTAGTGGTTGGATTGAAGGGACAAGGAGTTGACTTTGTAGCTAATCATGATGATTAGCCATTAGCAACTCATTAGGAGGGGGATTAGAGGAAATGTTAGCTAGGATTAGGATTTGTAGGAGGATTTGACTAGGAGTGAGAATGAGTGGAGGGAATTAAAAATTAGAAGAATAAGGTTAAGTGATTTTAGGGAGTTTCTAGAAGAATTTATTAGGTTAATAATGAATTAAGAAGATGATTTGTAGGAATCATGTAGGTTAACTAATTAATTGAAATTAATTAGCCAAGAGGAAGATTTGTGATGATTTAAATTTTTTATAAGAATAAAGAAAGGGATTGATTTAATAAATAAATTAGTCACATACTATAGTGACAATATTAATTATATTTAATTAATATTGAGGAGAATTTGAATTAACATAATTAATTAATTAATTATGTGAGGAATTAAAAATAATTAAAAATAATTTTTTTTAAGTGTCTACAATTTCTCATCAGGATCTATCATCATTTATCAAAAAATTGAAATGTTTGGTCAGGATAATCTTGTCCCACATCGTAGGATATATCGTTCCTACTATTCTTGATTTTTATCAAAACATCATCATTGCACTCCTCAACTGAAGATCGAAAAACTTGAAAACTTTTAAACACTTGAATTATCTTTGCATGTTCTATCATTCTAGCATATCTACATTGATAGCTGATCACTTACCAAAACAACTTTTAGACAATCTAACCCCTAAAATGGAAACATAAACATTTTAAATAGCTGAAAATTATATCAACATGACATACCAAAGTAAAACACAAGAAAAATACATAACAAACCAACATATCAGAGTAATCGAACAAGTTCAAAATCAAAATCCAACTATGTTAAAACCTCACAAGGATTCAAATACATCTCAAAAGAAAGGTGGCTCTTTTATGAAACTCTTAAAGATGTCCCTAAATTATTTGGCTCAAGAATATCACAATCATGCACCTATGTATAGCAATGGCTCATTCCCTCATAAGAAAATTGACTCTCCAAAGGCATCTATTCCTACACCTCTTGAAAGCTTAGAAGAATCTTCCATAGCATCATCACCAAAGAATACATCCAAAGATGAATCTCCCCAAGGGATATCCATGATTTCCATCAAACCTATTTCAGAGGATCCTATTCAAAGCTCATCTCCTTCATATCCAAGCATTAATTCATTACAGCATCCCCATAACAATCTCTTGCAAATTGAAGTCCTCATTCATAGAATGCTTGTTAAACATGTCCTAATAGATGGGGGAGCTAGCTTGAACATTTTCTCTTTGAGTCTTATTCATGCTCTAGGTTATTCAGAAGATGCAATTGATCCCCAGAAAAGGATAAAAATCAAAGCATATGGTGAAGAAGAACATTCCTCCAACTGAATTGTGATACTACCCATCAGAGTGGGACCTTTGTAGAAAGACACAACATGCAAGTTCTAGACTTGGACTTATCATATAATGTACTCCTGGGTAGACCATGGATACATGACTTACAAGTTGTCCCATCAACATATCATCAGTGTGTCAAGTTTCCCTACAATGGACAAGAAATCACAAACTCTGTAGATTCAAATCCATTTCAATACTACAACAATCTAAAAATGGCTCAAGAAGTCATTGTTCCTCATAATAGGGAAGCAACATCTTCGAACACACAATCCAAGGAATAATCATTTGCCTCTATTTTATCAAGTATGGAAAAACAAATGCAGCTAAGAGATCGAGGGAACAAAGAATATTCAATATCACAATTACCACTTTCTCCTAAATCCTTTGGAAAACCATCAAACTCTAAACAACAACCAATTGTGAAACATCTTCCGATATTTGATGGAACATTCATTAGTGCTATAAACTTATCAGAGGAGACAGAAGACAAAGATGTGCTACAGTGGCTATACAAAGATGAAGAAGTTCAACAAAAGCTCAACAATGTTATAATACCTACAAAAAATAATGGAAAAGGATTCAACATTCTTTAAAAGATGGGATACACCGGAATAGGTCCTATAGGAAAAAGAAAAGAAGGTATCTTAGAACCTATTCAACCTCATACTCAGTAGACTACTGACAAAACAGGCTTAGGGTATGGACAAGTCACTCTACTAAAAAATGCATTTTTTAGTCAACAACAAGAGGAATATGAAAACAGACATGAACAACTAGCAATTGAAAGGGAACAAACATCAGCAAAGCAACAAGCACAAAAAAACATGAAATAGTGAAAGAAGAAAGCTTCAAGTCAACAAGAAAAACAAACTAAAAGCACCTCTCAAGAAGCATTGACTCTCAATCAAAACAAACATGAACCTAATATTAATCAAGGAGAACTCATAGCAAGATTGAAAAAACTCAATCTCAGTCTGGAAGAAGTTGAATATGAAAGAAGGAAAAACATAGCCAGAAAAGAAGAAGAAATGCTATATGACCAAATCTATAGATTGTAGGCTGTAAGTGATATAGATTCTAATGAATGGGAATGGGATTCATATCACTCCGAAGAATCAGCTAAAGAAAATTGCTTTGAAGAAGATGTAGGAGTTGATGTAGTTCACACATATGTAGGACAAATGTCAGGACCTAGTTCAATTGAATTAGAATCACATTCAAATAACTTGGACTTAACTAAGGATGATTAGGAGTTTCTTATGCAAAGTCATTTTGATGAGAGTATCATTCTAGACATTGACATGCAAATTGAAAAATTTGATACATCTATCATGACTTGTGATATTCTCGAAACATCCCAACCTAAAGATCCCTTACCTCTACTCTACCCCAAGCTTATTGATTGGGAAAATCAAGGACATATTTCCATTGATAGCTTCCCAAATGACCATGCCATATCTGTATATCTTAACACAATCAAACCCAGAACAACTTTCACCAAGGATTCTGCTAACATATCTTCTAGTCAACTGGGTGCCCAATCTCCTATTGGCAAAAGTGAAAATAAAGAAAACAATATTAGGTCTAATGCTGAAAACTATTTATTGGCAACATTAGATTGAGAAAAAGTAAAAACAAAGGATACATCTAATGGTGAAAACCTCCTCGAGGCACCAAAAGATGGGAGATTTGACACTTTACCTTAGCACTATCAAGAAAGGTCATCTATTTTGATCAAACCAACAGAGGTAGTTAACATTGGGACAACAAAACAACCAAAGATTCTTCACCCAACAACTTCTTTGTCTGAGCAAGAAATGCAACAATATGTGGAATTCTTCAAATGATGACAAATCAATTTTTCCTAGTCATATGTAGACATGCCAGGGTTAGATCCAGAGGTTATTATGTATCACTTAAATGTTAGTCCAGGAGCCAAACCAGTTAAACAAAAATTATAGAAGATGCATCCTCATATTGCTCTTCTAGTCAAGGCAAAACTAAAGAAATTATTAGATGTCAAATTCATCAAACTGGTAGCTTATCCTCAATGGGTATCCAACATCATTCCTATTTCAAAACCAGATAAAAGCATCAGAATATGTATAGACTTCAGGGATCTTAATAACGCATGTCCAAAGGATGACTTTCCTTTGCCTAACATCAAAATCATTGTAGATTTAACTGCTGGACACTCCATGTTTTCTCTAATGGATGGTTTCTTTGGATACAATTAGATCAAAATAGCACTCGAAGATCAATAAAAGATAGCTTGCACATGTCCATGGGGTACTTTATGTTGGAATGTCATGCCTTTTGGACTAAAGAATGTCGGTGCTACATATCAAACAGCTATGACAGTAATATTTCATGACATGATGCATACATTCATCGAAGACTATGTGGATGACATCTTGGCTAAATCATACAATAGAGAAGAACATATAGAGATACTGCAAAAGATCTTTGACAGGTTAGAACAATACAAGTTGTGGCTAAACCCTAAGAAATGTGCTTTTGGTGTAACTTCAGGAAATCTATTGGGATACATTGTTTCAGCTAGAGGTATTGAATTAGATCAAGCTAAGGTTAAAGCAATCATGGAAATGGCATCTCCCAAGAATATCAGTCAACTAAGATCACTACAAGGAAGACTACAGTCAGTCAGAAGATTTGTGGCTCAACTAGTAGATAAATGTCAACCATTTACACATCTATTGCACAAACATGTTAATTTAAAATGGGACCATCAATGTGAGGAAGCATTCAACAAGATCAAGGCATATCTCATGCAACCACCTATCCTAATGTCACCAATTCTAGGAAAACCATTATTACTTTACGTATCAATTACTAAAGCCTCATTAGGAGTTTTGCTTGCACAATATGATAATAAAGGAAAAGAACAAGCTATCTACTACATCAGCAAAACACTAGTAGGATATGAGATCAACTATTCACAACCAGAAAAAGAGTGCTTGGCAGTAGTTTTTTCTTCTCAAAAATTACGACACTATCTACTATCTCACTCCATCAAGTTAATAGCTAAAATTGATCGTCTAAAGTATTTTCTCAGCAAGGCCACATTGATAGGATGACTAGCAAAATGGATCATGATTCTAAGTGAGTTTGATATTGAATATGTTGATAGAAAAGCTATCAAGGTACAAGCCATTGCATACCAACTAGCAGAGACACCACTTCAAGATGATCGTCCTTTACAGATTGAGTTTCCTGATGTTGATATCCTAATAGTCACCACAAAAACATGGAAATTATACTGTGATGGTTCATATACCTAGCATGGATCAGGAGCAAGTATTCTATTCATTACACCACAAGGTCATACAATCACAAAAGAATACAAATTAAGCTTTCTATGCACCAATAATACAGGAGAATATGAAGCTTTGGTAATAGGTATGAAAATGGCTATAGAATGAAACATTACACAAGTACAAGTCTTTGGAGACTCCCAGCTCATCATCAATCAAATTAATGACAATTATCAAACAAAGGACAAAAAATTAATGCCTTATAAAAAGATGGTTGATGATATCAAGAAATACTTTGTAGAAATAACTTTTTAGTAGATTCCAAGGAATGACAACAAAGCAGCAGATGCCATGGCTACACTTGCCTCTCTACTTCAAACATAGGAAAATCAATAGTGTTATGAATTCCTAGTGGAAGAATTGTTTACCCTGCTCATAATTGTCCTGATTCCCAAACTATTTGTCACCTTGTTGGGCATGATTCCTCTCGCTATGGCTTGAAAGACAATACCCTACCTCTCAATTTATTGAAGAACCAAAAGAGAAACTTTATTCGCCAATCCTCCCATTTTACTCTCGTCATGGATACCCTATTTAGACAAGGTCTAGATGGTACTCTCTTAAGATGTCTCAAACAATAAGAATATGAGAAGGCCTTACAAGAAGTCCATAACAACATTTGTGGCACTCATTCAAGTGGTCTTACCCTTTCGAAAAAACTCATACGCTTGGGCTATTATTAGCCAACTATGGAACGAGATTCTTTTCATATAGCTATAAAATGCAAACAATGTAAGATCCATGGGAATTTGATTCATGCACCAGAACAAGAACTTCATGCTTTAGCAACATCTTGGCCTTTTTGTCAATGGGGTCTTGATCTAGTAGGAAAGATAAATCCTTCTTCATCTAGTGGACACAAATTCATCCTTGTAGCTACAAAATATTTTACAAAATAGATTGAGGTTGTACCTCTCATAAATATCATAGGAAAACAAATTGTTGCATTTATCTTGAATTACATCATCTATCGCTATGGAATACCAATGACTATTATCACTAATAATGGGTGACCATTCAAGAATCGGGATGTACAAGAGCTATGTGAGAAGTTCAAGATCCAGCACAGATTCTCTATACCCTATTATCCATAAGGGAATGGAAAAGAAGAAGCATCAAACAAAACTATTCTAAAAATCCTCAAAAAGACATTGAACGATGCTGGCAAAGATTGGCATATTCAATTAAACCCTACTCTATGGGCCTACCATACCAGTATCCACACACCAACAGGTGCCACACCTTTCTCTCTTGTTTATGGATCAAAAGCAATATTGGTAATAGAAGTAGAGATACCTTCTCTACAAGTATCATTAAAAGGTCTAATCCCAGATGAAGAACAACGAGTATCTAGATTACAAGAGTTAGAATTAATCCATGAAAGAAGACAAAATTCCTTTGACCATTTAAAGATATATCAGCAAAGAATGTTCCAAAGTTATAATCACAAGATTAAACCATGAGTCTTTCAAGTTGGATAGCTATTGCTAAAGGAAAATCCATGCAACTAGGCAAATCGTGAAAAGAAAGGAAAGTTTATACCAAACTGGTTAGGTCCATTTGTGGTCATAGTAGTATTTTGATCAGGAGCATATCAGCTATCAACGTGGGATGGGGATCAACTCAAGGAACCTATCAATAGCATGCATCTTAAAAAGTTTTATGTTTGAAAAATCAAAAAATTAAAAATAGTGAAAAAAAAATCAAATATGAGAAAAAGTGCAATAAAAACAGACAGTGAAAACCTGGCAAATAGGCGCTATCTGTCCACTAGCTCTTTGATATATAAGTTCATGCATCTTTCCGCTTGCATTCATTCATT
The DNA here is from genome assembly GCF_030272615.1 of Cryptomeria japonica. Classification (NCBI taxonomy): domain Eukaryota; kingdom Viridiplantae; phylum Streptophyta; class Pinopsida; order Cupressales; family Cupressaceae; genus Cryptomeria; species Cryptomeria japonica. The sequence continues at coordinate 754,051,179 of NC_081407.1, read as the reverse complement.
TTCCATCACTGCTGACCATAATGAACCCTTTGTACATACGTAGACATCCCAAGTGACTTATTGCCATGGTTTGGATCATTGGATATATCATAACGACTTTGTTTCTAGGCTTGGGGCAAAATCCTACACCTAGATGTGGGCAAACCTCTTGATCATTTTGAAATTAATCAAACAAGTAGAACAACAGTTAGACAACTCTTATCAAGCGAAAACTGAGACACATCCAACTTTGAACATGAGATCAAACTATCAATTATCAAGCTATCACAAGGTCAATATAAGCACATCACACACTTTTCAGTGGATAATATCTTTTGGATAATAATTTTAACATGATTGTTCAACTTTTCTATATTGTTTTTCGCTATCATGATTTCTAAGTGACTCCAGGATGTTTTTGACTAGAGGAACAAGGAAGGAACATGATATTTTTCTTGTCCGCTGTCTGAAAATTAATCATTAATATGTGCAAAATTGTCTTGGGACATGATCATCAGAGTATCATTGAAGACATTTCCGATTTATGTATTAAAATGATTAATATTGCCTATTTTTTGTGAGCAACACTCAAGTCATCTTGGTTCAATTATACCTTGATTCTTGTACTAACTTGCTATATCAAAATCCAGGAAAATAGTGCTCAGGTGATCATGGTTTAATTATACCATCGATGTTTGCACTCACTTCCCACATTTCAAAAGCTCAATGATGACAAAACCCAATGATCTAGTGACTGGTCTAATCATAGTTTTGCATTTCATTTTCATTTAGCTTGCATTTCATTCTCATATGAGATCCTTCATGCTCCTTTTATCCAAGGTTAAATCTATCACAGGAATCATCAAGGTATCATCACAAGTGTATACACAATCAGACTGATGACTCATATCTCTTTAGATATTATTGACCCGACAAAAATATTATGCTATCTTTCTCAACAGAATCAACATCAGCATATCTGAATCTTTCTGCAACCCGATATCAACAAACTGTCAGTTCTTTATCTAATCAACCTTATCCATTCAATCAATCAATCAAATCTAATCTATTCTATCATGTCTTATATAGGATGTATCTTTCCTGAAACCAGATGTTCTGATCATGTCTTATATAGGATATATCATTCCTAAAACCATACGCTTTTGATCATCTTTGTCTTAGACAGGAGGTGTCATTCTTGAAACTAGACTAAGTCTAGATCTTATCAATCTAATCAATCAAGATTTATCAATCTTAACATTGAGAACCACACCATCATGATCAAAGAACTCACAATTTAATCAATCAATATTATAGAATCAAATCTTTTCTATCGGGACATCAATTTCGCAAAGATCCAAAAACTCCAAAGATCAATTATCTCAATTGATCTCCCAAGGGGGCATCATCATATCACAATTTATCAATCAATGTCTAGGGCATCCTATCAAACAAATATCATCATCAAAATGAGATTATTCTTTAAATCAATGCATCATCACACCTTGCTTCAAAGAGGGGCAAAATGTATACACCTAAAAATGGTTTGAAGATAATTAATTGAATAAGCAATTATTTAATTAATCCCTCTCCCCAATTTAATTGAATTCATCAACAATTTGATCAAGTCTTCCCCTTTCATATACTTATTAATAAATCTAAGGATTTATTTAATAGGATCATTTCAATAGTCCCCTTTGATTAATTAATTCAAATTAATTAATTCTTCCCCATCAAATTCATTTCTTCTAATCCTCTAATTAATTAAAACATATCAATTATGAGTTGTTGAAATTAATTAGCCTTTTCCTATTATTTGAATTTTTAAATTCAATTCTCCTAACTTTTAACCACCTAACCTAACCCCTTCTAAACCTAACCCATTCCATCTAATCACAGGCCCCCTTTCGTTGAACACTTTGCCCTCTCATGAGCAAAGCTTTGTGACACTTGTCACCAAATGTTCCCTTTCATCCAACCTCTTCTAGAAGCCTCTTGACACTTGTCACTAAGTGTTCCCTTTCATCCAACCTCTTCTAGAAGCCTCTTGACACTTGTCACCGTAGAGATGACAAATTTTCCCTTTAATCCAGCCTCTTTGCCAACTTCCTCCAATTTCACCATTGATATCTTCAGACTTAATCTTGACCATTGATTCCTGCCACCTCACCCCTAGCCTTGGAAATCCTATAAATAGACCCCATTTTGGAGCACAAAGGATCCCATCCCATCTCATTTGCATCTCATGCATGGTCATTATAGGCATATGCAATCTTAGTTTATCATTTTGAGCATTGTTATCATAGCTTAGTTACATCATTACATAAGTTTAGCATATTTTATAGCATAATCATGGAATCATGTAGCTTAATCATTATCATTGGTAGCTTAAATGCATCATTTATCATTTAAATCCTCCATCTAGGTGTAGTCAAGTCACTAGAATTTGCCTAACCAGATTTGAGAGCAAAATTTATACTCACATTTACCATGAGGCGATAGAGAACTTAGCTATGGTTTTATCTTTCTTTGTTTTAAATTAATTAACCATGCTTGTAATGATATATTGAGTGTTTTGTGTTGTAGCTGCAAGTATCATAGGTATACATGTCATAGGCATGACAATATGTTTACTTTATGAGATTGAATTTGAGTTTGGGAACTTTGTATCTATTTTTCAATATACCGATTCAGCCCCCGCTCTCAGTATTCTATCGGATACTTATTCTTTCATCATACCATCATACATATGTGTAGTATATGCTATGTTTACAAGCATACATTTTGATGTCTTCATAACCCGTACGTGTTTTGTGAAACTCAAAATGATATTTTTCATAACCCATACTAGTTTTGTGAAAATCAAAATAATGGGTTTTCATAACCCATATGGGTTTTGTGAAACTCAATGTGATGTTTTTCATAACTCGTACTAGTTTTGTGAAACTCAAAATTATGGTTTTTCATAACCCATATGGGTTTTGTGAAATTCAAAATGATGGTTTTAGTTCTACATAACCCGTATGGGTTATGTAGAACTATGAATGGTACTTTTTGTTTTTCAAAACCTGAGCGAGTTATCTTGCACATCAGAACCCATGGAAGTTTTGTCCTAGTAAGAGGGTTGGAAAATGACCCTAAGGCTTGCAAGCCCATTTTTCCTCCACTTTTGTCCCTTAATGCATTTTTTCATCTTCCAACATGATTTATTGACTTCATCATCATCAGGTTTACAAATGATCAAGTGGGTATCTTTAAAATTACCACCATAATCTCACACGTCTTCTCATCTTTCTGACCATATAACTTTTTCTATTTTTAGACAACATTAGCATAGTAAACTTTAATTTTCTTTACCATTGCCTTGAGAGTCCTCACAGACATATGTCTACCATTTTTTAATAAATTTTGATATACTTGACCAAATTCAAAATAAATTAGATATTATTGTTCTACACTATATTCTATTCAATTTAAAAAAAAGTTTTCATTTTTGATTATTTTGATGCAAGTTATGCCTAGCACACGAACATGTACCAAGTTTTTCAGATGCAGTCACTTCAAAAAATCATAAAAAAAAATACTAATTGAAAAATTAAAAAAAAATACACAACTTCTAGATCTCAATCTTACCTATCATCCTACCAAAGGGTTTTGCAAAATACTAAGTTTGATTATATATTTTGTACAACGCACAAAAATAGGTATGTTATGTTTTCTAAAAAAATTAGGAACAATTTTTTGTGCGATAGAGGTTTTACCCTCTTAATCTTATCCAATTTTAAAAAACTTTAGTAGTTTAGAAACTAGATTCAGAGTACTACAATTCTTTTTATTTTCTCAACTCCTAGTTTTGAGTGCATTACCTTCGAATATCTCTTTGAAGTTTAGGTTTACCTGTTTTCAAAAAAAAAAAAAAAAAAAGTGGCCACTTATACCCCCCTTTTTGTTCACCATCTTGGTGCACTTACCCTACAATGAACCAATATCTTTTTCCTTTTCCTTTGTACTTCTTTTAATTCTCACACTTATGCTGATTGTCACCATTAGGATAGTTAGTTGCAGTATGTCCAATCTTGTTACATGCAAAACATTTCAAAGGTAATTTACCTCTGTACTTATCGATACCTTTGGGTAACCACTTCGCCAACAATTCTTCAAGATCAATCAGAATGTCTTCATCATCAACTTGTCTACTGGATCTAGACTCATAACTATGACTAACATCTCTGCTTTTCCTCACAGGTGGGTTAGAAATTGAAGCTATAAATGTAGATTCAGATTTTTGAGCACTACCATCATAACCATTTAATTCAAATACAGTAATTTTACAAATGATGGAGTCAAGTGTTACCTTTGATTTATCAATAGACTTTAGCTTCTAAATGGCTGCAACTCGAATAGTGTAGACCACTAGAAGGGTTCTCAACCCCTTACTAACCATTGTGGCATCCTCCACTTTACCACCAGCACTTTTGATCTCCACAACTCTCTCCTTGATCGTCTGACCATACTCTTGAATATTCTCACCTTCAGTCATCCACATGTCATTAAATTTACCTCTCAAACTCTCTTCTTTGGCAATCTTCACATGCTCATAACCGCTATAGATCTCCTCAAGATTCTTACACACATCATAGGAAGTCTCTAGACCATGAACATAAACATACTCTGAATCAGACAAAGAATTGATAATGGCCTCCAATGCTTGATTATTCTCATGTTGTTCTTTCTTTTCATCATTTGACAAAGTTCCACTAGGTATAGTATATTGTGTAACATGTTCCCAGTATTGAATTCCTAGAATTTTGATATAGATTTTCATCCTATCACTCCATATTCTGTAGTTTTCACTATTAAACATTGGACCTTCTTTCTTCATCATGTTCTTCTACATCTTTACCTCAAGTTGTTAGGCTTAGACACTATATGACCTGAAATGCTTTGATACAAATTAATGATATGATGAATCAATAAGGATCCAGACAACTACTAAGAGGGGGGTGAATCAGTAGATAGAAAACTGACTAAAATTTCACCAAACTCTACAACAATATCCCAAATCAATCACTGAACTAACTAGTTTAAATACTAAGTGACAAACTTCAATAGCATTGATAGTTTACTGGTTTGACTGGCATATCAAAATAATAGTATAACAGCTCTGAAACTCCCAAACAATTTAACCAAAACATCCAAATACTTTACTAACAATAGTAAAAGAACATTTCAAATAACTGTCAGTCATCTTAACATATCTAAGTGGATTTAATAGTTAATCAAATTAACCATATCAAACATAACCACAAAAACCATTCACCAATTGACACAATGATTTTTGACGTGGAAACTCAAATGGGAAAAACCACAGTGGGGATGAATACCCAAAAGTATTCTGAACTCTTCTGAAGTTTGCCCTGTTAGGAGCGAAGCCTATTAAAGCTTTACAAAAAGTCATGTTAAGAACAAATCCTGTTAGGTACCACCCGATTAAGGGATTGATTATAATGCCCTATTAGAAGAAATACCCTATTAGGAGTAAGCTCGATAGAGGATCTGAAATCCAAGATAATGGATGACCTGGTTAGAGAATTTAGATAGCACTAAGCCTATTAAAGCTTACCTAGTTAAGGGATTTAACTATTATAATTTCTAGAGAACAATAGGGGTTTGTTGATCTGGTAAATAGAACTACTCTGCTTGACCAGATCCTTTTCATGCTCCTATCTACCTTCGCACATACTGTAGATACTCCTTCTATTTTGACAATCAATCATACTAACACTTAACCAAAATTGCCAACACTACAACAAAACAACTCATTGACCTTATAAGAAAAACAATAGGTTAGTAAGACATCACAAACCTAAGATCTCATAGACATTACAAACAAATTGGTTCAAGTATGACTGTTAGATTACATAGCAATCACTGCACATTGTTCAATACAACCTCGATCTCTCCTTGATCACCGATTCATCGAATCCTATAACTCATCACATGGTTTCTTCTTCATACAATGTAATCACTCATTCCTAAGATATAACTGCTATCTCTACATGCCAAAAACAACTTGAAACTTAAAGCATAAAACATTTATACGTGGCATAGTCATTACCATTCATCATTTGATCATAAACCAATACAACTGATTCACCAAGCTCCATCAGTTAAGGTTTGGCACATCAACAGGTAGGGTTACCAGTTTCCTTCACTTGCTCACCTACCAATTGCAAAACAACATCATGACAACATCATTACTGGTTATAATTGATATCAATGACAACACAATAGTTCATCAATGCAATCTTCAATAAAATACCAACACATGGTCCACCATAAAATGTAGGAAACAAAAATGGTTCTTCCATCTCTTCAAATGAAGCCCAAACCTACAATTACAGCTATGCACCTACAACCTACACACAAAAAAGAGAGGAAGAATGGTTATGGATAGGGGTTTGCCTTAGTCAAACCCCAGTTGAGGAATCAACCTAGAAAGAAAGTAATTACAAATGCTTGAATGTAAACAATAGAGATGCATACCTTGTAGATCTGCAACTTGTTGATTATGATTGCTTTTCTTCTTTAATGTAACCATAAATATTGTATGAAATGGCATGTAACATGACAAAAACCTAACACACACACATGTTTGCAAACAAATGTTGTAATGTTGCTCCAATGGATGAATGAAGAAGACTTAAATGCTTGATCATGACCTTGACATCTTTTATCTTCTCCTTATGCTCTCTATCCATCTATGTTCTATCCATTCGTTTATCATCTATCCTTGAATAAGGATATTGAACTCCCTTTTATACATGCCTCAAGGATTAACTTTCAACCAGTGAAGGCTGACAAAGAGGAATAACAAACCCCAAAGACAAGAAGTGCATAGGGGATTGGACAACCCACACATAGGACCACCCTAGGAGGTGGGGACAGGGGTGCCACACCACTGTCCCAGGGGGACAAGTGTTCCACACCCCTATCCTGCCCTATTTTAGGGCTCAGATAGAGTCTAGAGAGAATACAAGACATGAAGGAGGAAGGGAGAAGGGTTGGAAATGTAGAAATAGGTCTCGGTTAAAGAAGGAGATGTTGTCACCAAGGTGAGGACCCCAAATGTAGTTAAAATTATAGGGGTCACAATTTTGTGACACTAGATGGGGGAGGCTCCTTAGCTGGTTCTTTCTTTTTCTCTTCCTTCTTCTCCCTCACTGCCCTTGCAAAATGTCTTCATCTGATTTTGTTTCCTCAGAAGAAACTGTCATATATTGCTAAGTTTCATTTTGTTATCTTTGTTCATTCAACCGGTTTAGGACTGGCACGCTTAGCTGAAGATGCTTCCAGTTGCTTGCAAGTCTCAGTGGGTATCGAGACCACATTGAGAGTGGCCTGAGCTGTCTTGTTGGCTTCCCTTTCTTCCTTCCTTTTCTATTTAATTTCTTCTTTCCTTTGGGCTTCAAGGGCTTTGACCTTTTGTTCTATTTTTTCCCTATCATGCCCTTCACTTAATAGAGTTTCATCTCCAACCTTAGTCATCTTCTTCCTAATATCCAATGCAACCTATTCTTGGTGAACCTTTAGCCTTTTCTCTTGATCTATGCCAAATTTCTCCTCTTTTTCATGAACTGGTTCTTGCATTAGGTGTTGTGCATAGGCATCTAGTGTGGCCTCATCCACCTCATAACTCATAGGCATGATCCAAACTATTCTAGGAGTGTCTGCTTCCATCATGCATTCATCCTTATTTACCATAAAATATATTGTATCTTTGTCTTTTTTTACTATTGATTTAGGGATTCTATCTCTATTTTTTATTTCCTCTTCAAAACTTTTGAAAAATACCCATAAATTAGCTTGACTTTGTTTATCCCCCTGTCTATCTGAAATTTGAGCTATCTGGGTGGCTGCCTATGTTGGCATATGCACACTCCAATGAGACATTGAAGGTGATTGAAGGTTTTGTCATTGATGACAACCTTACAATCCTATGGCACTGACAAGACATTCCACCGGCACTAGCAAGATCAGACTCTACACCAGCACATAGACTACAAACACTGGTAGTGAAAGGAAGCATACTGGCATAGAGGTCGAAAGGAATTTTGTTATAATATATTTTGTTTATTATTGTAAAATATTTTAAAGCCGACTTGGCAACATTGTAAAATGACTCATATATATAAGAGATCACTGTAGGATATTTGATGAGAGATGATAGAAATTAATTTGGTGAAATAAGGCAGACCTATTATGCGAATTATAGGTTAAGGGTTTATGTAAGATGCAAAGAAGAAATCGGTACTAGATCTGGCATTATAGATGCTATTTTGAAGCAGTACAGGACACTAGATTTATATAATCCATTTTGTAAGTCAGTGAGAGTTCCTATTTTGTATTTGAGCAGGGAGCTCTAGGCACTTGGCCTTCTTGCATGTGCAAGCCCCTCTTGTAGCAGTAATATTCTCTTATTGACCAATAAGTGAATATTGTGGGTCACAAATCCCACCAAGGTTTTTCCCACACCGGGTTTCCTTGTTAAATCTTTGTGCTATGGTGTGTTTTTCATGTGGTTGTTTCTATCTCTGTTTATTGCATTATTTCTTGCTTACCATTACACTATTTTAATATGCTCTACATGTTTTAAGTTAATAAATTCTACATACCAGTTAGATACTGATTCACCCCCCCCTTTCAGTATCTATGGGAATCCTAACAATTGGTATTAGAGCTTGGTCCTCTATTTTTAGAAGCCCAACAGCTTGAGGAAGATCTTGACACTAGTAGAGATGGAAAATCTGATGATGCAACTAGAAGTAGCTCTCTTAGACTATGATACAAAGAAATTGAAAAAAATCAAAATTGAAGATGATCTAAAGGCGGCTTAAGATATCATTCAGGCACTTCAAGAAAATCTCACCATTGCAAGAAACAAGAGAAGAGAACTTTGTGAAAAGATGCAATTTGAGAATGATGAAAAGGAAACTCTTAATGATATGATAGGCAAGCTGAAGCAAGAGAACGTGACAACAAAGAATGAAATGCAGGATATGACTATGAGATTTTGTAAGGAAATTGAAGATAGAAAGAAGAATGAAGAAGATTTGACTAGAAGATTAAGTGATGCAACAAATGAGATCACCAGACTTAGCTATGAAAATGATTTGTTGAAGATAGCTCTGATGCATACACAAAATGACTCCAATGAACTCATGAGACATAAAGAATTCTTGGAAAGAGAATTGGATACTGCACATCAGCACAAAGAAAAATTCAAGAAAAGCTCAGAAGAACTTGGTGACTTATTAAAGAATCAGAAACCTAATGGTAACACTAATGGGCTTGGCTTTGAAGTTGGTGAAAGCTTTGGTACTGCAAACACTCAGGATCATAGCAAACCGGTAAGGCAACCTAATGCTTATAAATTCAATGGAAAATGATTTAACTGTAATAAGTATGGTCATAGAGAAAATCAATGTAGATCTAGAAATTATCAGAACATCAACACACCCACTGGTCAATGCTCAAAATGCAACAAAGTTTGTCATAAGTCTGAAAAATTGTAGAATGAATGTGAGATGTTATGTTTGTGGAAGATTTGGACACTTATCAAATCAATGTAGAACACAAATTGGTAAAGGTTATGGGAAGGCTATTCAAAAAAATAATGTGACTTGTTTTTCTTGTAACAAGATTGGACATATTGCAAAATTCTACAGAAGTAAGGCATCACCGTCAGACAACAAAAGTTCTAGTTTGAAAGGAAAAGGAAAAGTTGAAGAGGCTAAGCAAGAATTATCAAAACAATGGATTAGAAAGTTAGACCTAAGTAATGTTGGGAATACTCCTCCACTGGTAGAACCAATCAACACTCCACCGATAGGACAGAGTAGTGCTCCACCGACAGGAAGCTCTTCATCAAATTGAAGGAAATTTTCTTGAGGGTTTGGCAATCAAATGAGACATATGCTATTATTCCCTCAGTTAAAGGTGAGAAGTTGAAAATTAATTCTATACCGGCATACAATGTTAAGTGATTACTTAACCAACATACATTAAATGTGGTAGGTGACAAATAAACATTATAAATTTGTGACTTTGGCTCCATTTCACTTCACCAAGCATTCAAACATTCATAGAGAGAGAAATCTCCAGAGCTAAGGCATTTCGAGCAAAGAGGCAAGAGCACTTCAGTAATCAATCCATCTTAAGGTAGAAAAAGGTATTTATAATCATGGCATCCTCCTCTGCACTTGAATTAATAGAAAATCCTACTGTAGTCGAGGTAATTAAACACCCTAGGCCCGTATTCCAACTAGTTCCTGAGATAGCAAAGAAAGATGACAATGTAAGTGCATTTTCCCAAATCCCAAAAGGAGTTGTTTTTGCAGAAGACCCTAGAATGTACATCCATTGCCATATAGAGGAATTAAGAGATGAAGAAATCAAAAAAATGTATAAGCCTATTATATGTGATAATTCTTGAAATGTGAAGCCTGAACATAAAATTGTTGAAACCCTAGGATTCACTGAAATCCTCTGCATTCCAGAATTTCCCAAGGAAGTGATTAGGATAGTATTGAGTAGGGTACATGGTGAATTCTTTTGGCTAGATTCAGTCCACAAAATTACCAAGGAAGTTGAGAAAGCTATAATAGGATTACTTTCCACCAGTAACAGACCAGACAAAACAAAGGAGGTCTCAAATGACCTGGTAATGAACCTAACTGGTGCAACATCTGACAAAAGGTCCTTGAGAGTTAATGATGTAACTGACATAAATGTGAGATTCATTAGCATGATTTTAGGGTACAAAGCAACTCATGCAAATGGACTTAACTCAGTTTCAAGTTTATGCATAAAGAGTGCTTATGACATGGTTAAGGACAATGTGAAAATTGATGTATGTGAATGGTTAAAAGATGAGTTGATTTATAATTTAGGTAAAATCAAGAAGGATAAGAAAGGGAGTTTCAGTTTTGGTAATCTACTTGTATCCTTAATGCTACACATAACCAAATAGGTGCCCGATATAGGCAACAAAAACCTTGGATTTGATATACCGGTAGGGAAATAGTTATCATACCTATTCAACAACATGGGTGAAAACAAGGAAAAGAACATCAATGTGTACTTTCAAGCACTAAAGGCCAGAATGAACAAAAGAATTAGACTATCACAGAAAATAGTTAACAAGTACAAGGATGATATATGTTCTATGATTAAAAAGGATGAGATCTGGATGGAAGCAGTTATCCCAAGAATAGTTTGGGTTACTGAGATGGGTTATGAGACTAATGATCACATCATTGAGACTTATGCGATAACTCTTCTTGAAGCACCCAAGGAAGCAAAGGAAGAAGTATTTGGTAGTGCTGAGACTATAGAAAGTCAAATTCAATCTAAGAAGAGAGTGAAAAAGGTTGAAGCAACTATGAGAAGAGGATCTAGGTAGACAAAGGCTATCAAAGAAGATGTACTCAAGAAAACTGGCATCACTAAGGATGAGTTAGTAACATTACAACTTGAAACTCATCTATCACTAGTAGAAACTTCTTCAGAGAATGACATGCCAGCAAAATTCAAAAGAGTTGTAAGGAAAAGGGATCCTCCACTGGCATCCACACCCTCACCTAGAAGGACTAGACAAAAACAACAGGTAGTGAGGTCTCCAATCAAAAAGACAACACCAAAGAAAAAGCTAACACCAAAGAAGAAAAGGACTAAACAAAACATTCCCCCTCTTGACAAATTACTAAATGAAATCATAGAAGAAGGAAAACCCAAGAACATAAAGAAATTATATGATACACTATCAGCAAATGAAAAAGAGTATGTTGAAAATAGTGTCATCTTACACCTGGATATCTACAAGAAGTTCTTAATGGAAGAGGTAGATGAAGTACTAGATGAACTATTCAAGAGATTGGAAGCAAGAAGACAAGTTGTGGTAGAGCTTGATAAGAAAATTAAAATTGAAAAACTACTTGTTGTTTACCCAGTAAACTCACTAAAGGAGATAGATGACTTAATTGCAGAAGCCAACCGGTCAGTATTCTCTACTGCACACTGACATATTGGATTAATGGTTGGAAGAGTAAATGAGATAATAGAGGAAACAAAAATTGCATGGGATATATTCCTTCTTGAAAAAAAAATAGGAAGTGTACATGAACCCCAAGCCTATAAAGGTATATCAGAAGGACAAGGACAAAGGAAAAGGAAAGGTTGGTGGACCTCCTAGCATCAAAGTAAAAGATAACTTACTCCCACCACCTCTGATCACTCCACCAGTAACAACTACTGAAGATCAATTGGCAGATGAGAGCATGGATATAGATGATACAAATCCTAATCCTGAAGTTTTATACACAGTTGATGTTGATACTCAAAAGGTCAACATTATGATAGACAAGGCTACAATCGGTAAGACAGACATGGCTAATAAGCCACTGGCAACTGACAACATTGATAACATAGAAAGAAAAGTTGAAGATGATAGTACAAGGCAATAGGCAGAGACACCAACAGATCAATAGACAAAGAGACAAGCAGAGCAATAGGCTCTGAAACAGGAATAGGTTCATATGGAAATAGTGCCACCGACAACAAGAGAGGAACAAAATCCCTTGCATAAGGAAATAGAAACACAGACTAACCTACCAAAGGTCACTACAAGCTTTGTTACTTCCTCCACTAGTGGAATTCAGAATATAGATTCCTCCTCAGTAGGTTACAAGTCAACAAATGTAACTGAAGTTCTTTTGGAATCCATTAAAAGGATAACAGATTGTAGTTCACAAGCTTATAAAGCTATAGATGACACAATCCCAATTTTGAAGATGATAGCTCCAAATTGCAATATAGATAATAAGGATTCTTTAAGCCAGCTCAACACTTTGTCTAAGTACATCACTGAGAACACAGTGACAGTTGAGAAAATAAAGGAAGAGGCATTGAAAGATAGGTTAGAAATTGAAAAGCAAAAATTCTTTGAGGATCAAATAAAGAAGTGTACTAGGGAATTTGACACACTTCTACTGGAACTATGCAACTCATTGAAGGAATTCAAAAATCTATATAGAGACATTTGCAAGACAAACTTTCTAATAGTTGACATAGATAAGAAAATGAGCAAGGTATAGGATGAAATCAATAAACTTGCTGACAATTTTGTTAACTCACCTAATAAATTATCAGTTTTTGAACAAAAGATAACAAGTTTTGAGGAAGAATTACTTAAATTAGAAAGAGAAAAGGAGAGAATAATAAATAAGGCTAAGAATCTAAGACTGAGACTAAGTCCAAGACTGGACTATCTAGCATCCTTGAGGAAGGAAATATCTGAGGCATTAGTACAAGGACAGAAAACACTGGCAGAGCATATGCAACAACTCACTAGTACAGTTCAAAGAATAGAGGCAACAATAAAAGATAGTAAGCAGTTTATGGAAAGCATAAATTTGGTTTTGGTAGATCTTTTTCAAATTGTAACCACCCAGTTACAAGGTTGAGACAGACAACTACAACTCTATTGACACCTTGACAACCTTTGTCATTAGTGCCAAAGGGGGAGTAGTAGTATGAGAAAATAACCAGCAAAAGACTTATCTACTCAGGGGGAGCTCATATATTTTTGGTACACATTTTTGAATCACAAATTTTGGATACACTTTTGAATTTTCTCATTAGTGTTGCCACCAATACCAAAGGGGCAGATTGTTGGCATATGCACACTCCAATGAGACATTGAAGGTGATTGAAGGTTTTGTCATTGATGGCAACCTTACAACCCTATGGCACTAGAAAGACATTCTACCGGCACTAGCAAGATCAGACTCTACACCGACACACAGACTACCGACACCGGTAGTGAAAAGAAGCATACCGACATAGAGGCCGACAGGAGTTTTGTTATAATATATTTTGTTTATTATTGTAAAATATTTTAAAGCCAACTTGGCAACATTGTAAAATGACTCATATATATAAGAGATCATTGTAGGACATTTGATGAGAGATGATAGAAAATAATTAGGCAAAATAAGGCAGACCTATTATGCGAATTATAGGTTAAGGGTTTATGTAAGAAACAGAGCAGAAATTGGTACTGGATCTGGCATTATAGATGCTATTTTGAAGTAGTACAAGACACTGGATTTATATAATCCATGTTGTAAGTCAGTGAGACTTCCTATTTTGTATTTGAGCAGTGAGCTCTAGGCACTTGGCCTTCCTGCATGTGCAGGCCCCTCTTGTAGTAGTAATATTCTCTTATTGGCTAGTAAGTGAATATTGTGGGTTATAAATCCCACCGAGGTTTTTCCCACACCGGGTTTCCCTGTTAAATCTTTGTGTTATGGTGTGTTTTTCATGTGGTTGTTTCTATCTCTGTTTATTGCATTATTTCTTGCTTACCGGTACACTGTTTTAATATGCTCTACATGTTTTAAGTTAAGAAATTCTACATACCAGTTAGATACTGATTCACCCTCCCCCCTCTCAGTATCTGTGGGAATCCTAACAGCCTGATGGTCAAAAGCCCATTTAATCTTCCCATAACTAGGAATAGTACCCAAAAAGTAGAATGATAGACAAATAACAAAGGAACCATACCAAAAAGTTTTTTTCTTATCTTGTTTTATTTTCTGGAGGTTTGGCATTAGCTTCTTTAGCATCACACTGTAGAGATCGTAGTGTGCATCACCCTTTGCCATTTGGTGAGAAACCAAAATATTATTGTCGAAGACAGAGTTTAGTTGGTTAGATTCGTAAACTTTGTAACCGATTATCATTTGCAGAAAACCTAACATCAATTTGCCTCACATCATCAACCCTCATCAAATGACCATCAAAAGTGGCACTAGTGAGTTTGCAAAGTTTTGTGTTGGAGAGCTTGCACCTAGGGTCGGGTACACTTCCAATCTTGTACAGGAAGGTGATGTTCCTGATTATTTCCTTCGTGATTTTGTATGGCTAGTCCAACCAGATAAATTTTGCATGAATGTGGCTCGAAATTTAATGAACCCATTACACCTCATCAAATGTGGGAAAATCCATGAATTGGGTGAAACCCTTCCTCTGCAAGTGGGAAAATTCCAGTTTCATTTGGTTGTCTGTGATCAAATTCTTGGTAAAAATGCATGACAATTTATATCATCCGAGCTCCTCAATGTTGCAGTGAATGTATACCCTAATATCTTTGGTGTGAAGAACACCATGGCACACGCTCAACAATTTGCCTAGTGGTTCATCCAAAATATATTTGAAGGGGTACTTCTTGAATACAGGATGGGGGAAATTCTTGATTTCCACCACCGAAGGAGTATCGACATTGGATGAAGAAGGCATGATATGCAGATACTGAAGCTAAGGTTTCTACAAATGGAAAATACCTTAAGATACTGTTAGTAGATGAGATTGCTTTTGGAGAGAAAGTGCTTGCACAAATCGCCTTGGACTCTAAATCACTATAGAGATCGCTCTTCTAAATGCTCAATTTTTTTGTGAAGAAAATAAATTTACTTTTCCTTTTATCATTGTTAACCCTATTTTTCCATTATCATAAATGCTACTTGGAAGTTTTACCAGGTCACATAATCCATGAGTAAGTTCTGGTAAACACTTGAAATTTCTTGATTATCCATTCGCAATCATAATTTTCTGACTACAGATCCAATCCTAGGTATTTTAATGATCATCAATAATTTGCCTACCCATAAGGAAGAGTGCCTTAGTTACTGGTTGTGTCTTCTATTGGTGTAGGGCCTGATGACTCTACTGGGTGTTATGTCGGTGGTGTATTAGATCTTCTTACTCATCTTTTCTCATGTTGTTTCTGATGTCTTCCACCTTTGCCTTTCCTTTCTCATATGTATTTCCAATAGTTATCGGTGGGTTCATACTTCTGCAATATTTAGCAATATGTCAAATCTTGTTGCATGTATAACAGACAATATTGTTCTTCTGAATTGCTTTGTTAAACCCTTGATTTCCTTGATTTCCTTTTTATCTGCATTGGTTAGCCATATGTCCAAATCTGCTACATGCATGATATCTTACATTTCCAAGACTAGTGATTGATGCATTATTCTAATTATTCTTATTTTTGCACTGACTAGCTATGTGACCATATTTATTGCAAACAAAGCATGTACCATTGAATATGTGAGCATTGGGTTGTCTTATTGGTGATTTCTAGTTCTGGTTATTAGCATGATTCTAATTTTGTCTTGATGATTGATCTTGTTGTGCAGTACCAGAGCTTTCTCCTCTTTCATAACCAAGACCTCTCTTGTCATTAGCATCTCTCTGAATCTTTAGTAATTCATCAAGTTTAGTAGAGTTGGCTTCAAATTTTTGCTTGTACTGATTTGTAGTGACCAAGTCATCTCTTATGATTATAATCTCTCTCAAGTTCCCATTCATTGTTTCGGGATTATGTCAACTCAAGTTTCAACATGTCATTATCATGTGTCAATCTGTTGCATTCATCATATTTATCCTTCAATGCTTGAGCTAGGTTTTCTTCATTATTCTTTCTATCTTCAATCTCCTTGAACATTCTCAGGGTTAGGGCTTGCAACTCATTCTTCAAGATAGTGGTCTCCTGAGAGAGTTTCTGACATTGATCCTTCATAGCATCTTCCTCATCACTATTCTAATTTTGCAATTGACCATAGAGTTCCTTCATTTAGCTCTAACAAGTGAAAGCTTCTCTTGGAATAAAATGATTTGTTCCCTAGCTTTCTTTAGTTCATCTTTTAATTTACTGTTTTCCATCTGCTCATTATCAAGATCCTCAAGAGAAAGTTGAAGTTGTTGCTACAGATTGGTTTCCATTGATTCCAAATTTTGAATCTTTCTCAAGTGGTTATACTTCTTCCAAGGAACCAAGCTTTGATACCAATTGTTCTAATCCAATAACACTAGGAGGGGGGGGGTGAATCAGTGTTCTATCAGTAATATTAATTTTAAACTTATTACTTATAAACCAGTTAATAGTAAATAAAATTAAAGTGCATACACCAAATAACACATAAAGAGGCAACACCATAATACTAATATTTATATGTGGAAAAACTTGTAAAGGGAAAAACCATGGTGGGGCTGATACCCACAATATTTATATACTTGATCAAGGTATACAAATATTACATGAAGGGGATTACACATGCAATTAGGCCAACTACCTAGAGCTCACTACTCAAATAGAAGTCTCACTGACTTACATAGTATTAAAAGATGATTACAAACAAAAATGAACTCATAATATGCATCTAACCATGCTAGATAAGTTTCGGTTCAAGCTTTGTTAATCCTCACTATGTATCGGTTTTGTGAATTCTCTGCTATGATTTGTTCTGCTACCGGTTTAGACTGTGCACATGAAACTGACAGAAAAGTTTTCTTTCACTAACCAAAAATAATATCATAGATCTCTTAAATATTCCCAACCAAAATCTCATTACAAAAATTATTCAATCTATCATTGAAAGGATCTCCTTAAATATCCTTCTATCTTTCCATCATGTTGGCTTCAATGAAGAGTATAATCCTATCGGCTGCTGGATCACAATGTATTTCATACATAATCCTAATGATTATGTCAGCCTTCGCACGTTACCATAAATTCCATGAAAGAAATAATCAGTGCTACAAGATCTCTTAGCTAGGTCCTATCCATAATCGGGTTCCAAATACACGTTATCGAGATTAGGACTTAACTGATTGTGAAGAAAAGTGAATACTAATTGAGTGTAGTGAATGTCGGTTATCCCAAACAAAGAAAAGTGATATATCAATGCATCCCAATAAAAAATATCAACACCAAGAGATGATTTACCATCAATGACAACCCAAAATGCCATTAACCCTTATCGAATGAGTTTCAATTTCCAACACCACCAAATAGGAAATAGGTCCAAGTGCTTTTAGTGTTCTAAGCTAGAAAAATATCTCAAATTTTGGGAGTGATAACTTCCAGGAAAAAGATCCAAATGTCCCACGGAAATTATTGGCATTCTACACTCTTATGAGAATAGTTGATGTTGTCATTGATGGCAACCAACTGGCAATCACTTGGTATCCCACCAGCAGTTACTGACATTGGCAATGGATTTTTACATACACCAATAGGAACTTCACTGGTAGTGGCAATAATGCATACTGGCACTCAAGCTGACATGGAATAAACTTTTGTTTATTGTTTTATAATGTAATTATCTCTTGTATAAGCTGACATGACATATTGTAAAAGACTCATATATATTTATATATGAGATCTTAGAGGTCATTTGGACACACATGAGGATATGATGAGAGTGAGAGAATATAGATAATATTTTGTATAAGGTGATATATTTGACAATGAAGGTTTTCGTTATAGACTAAGCTTAAACCGATATTGAACCTAGCATAGTTGATGTTGATCTGAAGCAGTATATTGTATTGGATTTTGATAATCCATTTTGTAAATCAGTGAGACTTATGTTTTGTGATTAAATATGATAAAGAGATTTGTTTTATTATCAAAAGAGATGAGACATGGATGGAGGTAGTACTCCCTAGGACTATCTGGGTGACTGAAATGAGATATGAAGCAGATCTTAACATTCTGGAGACATATACAAAAGCTTTATTGGATGCACCATGAGAACCATTAGAACAGGTTTTTGGTAGTGCTGAGGCTATTTAGAGTAATGTGAATATGTTGAAGCAAAGGAAGAAAAGAGACAAATACATTAGAGATGCTTCTAAGCAAGTTAAGGAAATTAAGGAAAATGTCATGAACATTAGCGGTATATCAGCTAGTAAGCTTGAAGGACTTCAACTGGAGGTACATATCTCACCAGTTGACATATCTTCTAGAACTGACATTGAGAAACCAGAAGAGTTTAAAAGATTTGAAAGGAGGAAAAGAAAACCTTCACTGATACCTTCTCCTTCACCTAAGAGAGAAAGGAATCTGAGAAAGAAACATCAGGCAGTAAAGGGACCACCCAAGAAACTCACACCAAAGAAGAAACAACAACCTATTACCCCTTGTTTGAATGATTTACTGAATGAGATAACTGATGATGGAAATTTGGCTAATGTACACAAATTTTATAACACATTTAATGATTCTGATAGGGAAAGCATTGAGAACAGTATAATTTTACATTTGGATATATATAAAAAGGTTTTAATTGAAATTGTGGATGACTTACCTAATGAACTCTATAAGAGATTGGAAGAAAAAAGGATAGCAGTGATGGAATTAGATAAGAAATTGAAAGTTGAAAAAATTCTAGCTGTACATCCTGTAAATTCAAAAGAGGAAATTGATGAATTAATTTCTGAGGCTAACCGATTTCTTTTTGCCAATGGGCACCGACAAGTAGGTTTAATGGAAGGAAGAGTAAAAGAGATTGCAGATGAGACTGCTGATAATTGGGATATATTTTTTGCAGAGAAGGAAAAACAAGAGGAAATGAACTGACCAAAAAAGATATTTAAAGTGTATCAGAAGGACAAGGACAAGGGAAAATGAAAGATTGGTGGTATTCCAAACATCAAGATTACTAACAATCTACCACCACCTTTGGATACTGCACCAATACACACAGATGATCCACCGGTTATAGACACTAAAGATCTTACACATGATGACATAAATCTTGAATCTGAGATACTTTTTACCATGAAAGTGGATACTCAGGAAGTAAATATTGTTGTGGACAAGGATAGTTTAGAGGCTAAGGATGACAATGTTGACAGTGGCAACATGGCAGAGAAACTGGTAGAAACTGTTGAGGTTGAGATCCCAAACCAAATAGAGCAACTATCAGATACTGGAAAACCTACTGAAGGTAAAGATGCTGGCACAGGGCCACTAGAGACTAAGACACCGACAGTTGAACTTTCAGGAAAAATATCTAAGAAAAAGGTACACACTAAGGAAGAGAAACCAGCAATCACTGAGACATCAAAACAGTCTGAGAAACCTTTGCAAGTAGAGATGCAAACCCAGACTAATCCTTCAACGGAAAACACAAGTAAAATGGTTACAACTGATGGAAATAAAGAGGTGATAAAAGCAATTGGTCAGACATCTGACACATCAGCAAGTGAATTCAAACCTACCAATGTTACAGAGGTACTTTTGGATTCAATAAAATAGATAACAGATTGCAATGCATTGGCCTACAAGGAAATTGATAACACTATACCTATTCTTAAATTAATTGCACCAAATTGTAACATAGATCATATTAAGGATTCTTTAGTTAAATTGGACACATTGTCCAAATTTATTGTTGACAATGTAATAACCATTGACAAAGTGAATGAAGATACAATAAAGGAGAGAGTTGAAAAAGAGAAGGACAAATTCTTTGATGACACCATAAAGAAATGTACAGAACACCTGAATACATTATTACCAGCACTAAACTCTTCAATTTTGGAGTACAAAGAGCTATACAGGGAAACATGCAAACCTCACCTTCTGATAGCGGATATAGATAAGGAGATCAGTAGAACTTAAAAGGAAATCTATGACATAGTTGATAACATAATTGGTTCATCTGAACCCATATCAGTTATTGAGCAGGAAATGGCAGGTTTTGAGGAGAAATTAGGGAAACTTGAGAAAGAAAAGGCAAGGATAAGGTCTAATGCCCAAGAGCTTAAAAATAAACTTGGTCCTAAGTTGGACAATCTTATTTCTCTAAGAATAGAAATATCTAAGGCATTACTTCAAGGACAACTATCAACAGAAGAACATATGCACTATCTCACCGACACGATCCAATAGACTGAGGCAACCTTGAATGATAACAAAAGGTTTATGTAGAGTCTAAATCTAGTTTTGCCAGATATCTTTCAGATTGTAATGCACTGGTTACAAACTTTGAGGTGAAATTTTTACACTAATTTGATTATTTTTGACAACCTTTGTCATTGATGTCAAAGGGGGAGTAGTGGAGAGAAAAAGGCTTATTCAGAGGAGATCATTTGCTCACAGGGAGCACATCTTTTTGGAAACTTTTTGGACTTCAATTTTTGGAACAAATTTTGGATTTTTCTCATGAGTGTTGCCATCAATGTCAAAGGGGGAGATTGTTGGCATTCTACACTCTTATAAGAATAGTTGATGTTGTCATTGATGGCAACAAACTGGAAATCACCTAGTATCCCATTGACAATTATCGGCACTGGCAATGGACTTCTACATACACTGACTGTCACTTCACCGGTAGCGGCAATAATGCATACCGACGCTCAAGCCGACATGGAATAAATTTTTGTTTATTGTTTTATAATGTAATTATCTCTTGTATAAGATGACATGGCATATTGTAAAAGACTCATATATATGTATGAGATCTTATAGGTCATTTGGATACACATAAGGATATGATGAGAGTGAGAGAATATAGATAATATTTTGTATAAGATGATATAGTTGACAATGAAAGTTTTTTGTTATAGACTGAGCTTAAACTGGTACTATAGTTGATGCTGATCTGAAGCATTACATTGTATTGGATTTTGATAATTCATTTTCTAAGTCAGTGAAACTTCTGTTTAGTGATTAAGCAGTGAGCTTTAGGCAAATGGCCTCCCTGCATGTGCAAGGCCCTCATTGTAAGTAATATTTATTCATTGGCAAGTGAGTGAATATTGTGGTAACAAATCTCAATGAGGATTTTCCCACAATGGGTTTCCTCATTAATATCTTGTGTTATGGTGTGTTCTCTATGCTGTCTTTGTTATTCTTATTTGCTGCATTAATTCTTATTTACCGATATATTATTTTTTGATAGAAAGTTCTTAACAAGTTTAAATTTTCTACTAACTAGTTAGACACTGATTCACCTCCCTCTTAGTGTCTTTGGGACTGTCATTGATTCTAATAGAAACGCGATAAGGTAGATGAACAAGTCCAAAATAAAATCCCAACTATGCAAGATCCAGTGAGGAAATGCAAAGAAACACAAAAAGAAATGTCAAAAGTGCAGGACAAGAAAAAACTGAAAGAAATTTTTTTGGTCGATGCAAGATTGCCAAGAACCAGGGATGCTCCTACATCAGACATCTGGGTTGTTGAAAAAGTGATTCCCTCACTTTCCTAGGATCAAAGGAAAACCAAGATGGTCTACCTCTACCTCAGAAATCCATGACAAATCTTCAATTGGTTTTCCTTTCCACTTTACAAGATACTCTTTGTATTGGTTGCTCTGGGTACTACACCCAATCCTACTATCCAAAATGTCTTCAGTCTGATCTAATATCCCTTGTGGTATCTTCTTTCCCAAGTTTGTTGCTCTATCCTCACTAAATTCTATCTCATGATACTAATGTAGAATCTGCAATATTTGAATATAGGTGAAATACTCAAACTACCCAGTAACTCCACTTCATATGCATTTCAGGAATTTAATTTCTTGAAGATCTTACAAGGTCCAAACTTCCTCATTTTCAACTTGTTATAGGTTCCAATTGGGAATCACTCATTTCTTAGATACACCATCACCTCATCACTAGCTTTAAATTCCTTATGTCTCATCTTCCCATCTTCTTTCTCCTTATACTTATTGTTCATATCTTCCAAATGTTGTTTACCTTGAGTATTCATTGTCTTCATATGCTCTACAAATTATTCTGCTTCTGTACTCCTTTAATCTTCATTATTGATGTCTCTCAACTATAATATGCCTATAGGGTGTGCTTTGGTAACAATCTCAAAAGGTGTTCTTCCAGTACTCTTGTTCACTAAATTATTGTAGGCAAACTCGGTTTGTGCAAGAATCAAGTACCAACTTCTAGTATTCTCTCCAACTAGACATCTCAACAAATTTCATAAACTCTTATTTAGTGTACCTCTTTTTGTCCATTAGTCTATGGGTGAAAAGTAGAAATGAATTTCAAGTCTGTCTCATCTTCCTCTAAAGTGTTCTCAAAAAATATCAAACAAACTTAGTGTCTCTATCTAAAACTATGATCTTAGGTAATCCATGTAATCTGATCACCTCTTTGAAAAATAGGTCAGCTATATGTACTGCATCTATTGTCTTCTTACAAGGTATGAAATAGGCCATCTTCAAGAATCTATCTACTATTGAACACAATGGAACACTGAGTGGGGGGTGAATCAGTGTTCTAAACTCTTCTCTTCAAAGGAGGAGATACTGGTAATGTATAAAACAAACTAAGTGCTAACTATTAGCTCAACTAGTGTAAACAAGGTGTGAGAAAGGATTTGCTAAAACAATGATATACCACATGCACAAAGATGCAACACAAAACATCAAATATATACGAGGAAAATCCAATGTGGGAAAAACCTCAGTGAGAATAGCTGCTGGAGATCTTCTACTCCAATCGAGCCTCACAATGAAACTCTAATTACAAAATTTAGGGCACCAACCCCTGATTTATGAGCACCTACTCAAAGGAGCACCAACCGCTGCACAATATATAGGCTACAAACGAAAGGAGCTACAAACCCTACACTAAGCTATAACTTAGAGAATGCAATATAAAATTCAGATATACAAATGAAATCATTGTTGCAAATAAAGTTTTGCAACCTTGCAATATTCTCCTCTATTAGTTTCACCCATACTGGTATGTGTTCTCTCCACCCACTCTGCAACTTGACTTTGCTGATCACCTTCCTCAATCCTCTCTCACAATGTCTTCCTCCTCTTAACTCACACTCAATCACACTTAATCAGACACCGCTTCTACCATTTTACCACCTCTATGCTCAATGCACTCTTCACCGGTTGTTCCTTATACCAGTTTTCTCTGCTTCTCCTATGAATCAACACTTTGCTCTTAAACACTTAAAGTGTTTTTTTTTCTTTGGCTTGTAGAAAAAAATATCACACTTATCTTCTTACAGGAGTAGCCACAATCACAGTCTCAAGCCATCATATTTAAACTTGAGCTTTCCCGCCAAGAAACCATTCAAACTAGGAGTGGTTAGGGTTTCCTTTACCCAACACAATCTGCATAAGATTCAATCTAGCCTATCTTGGATAGATCATTTGTACTCTAGGGATGCATCTATAGACAGTTTCCATCATCCAATGCATACTTTCTAAAGATAGTAATCACATAAAAGATTTTCCTCTTGAAATCCGTCGACTTATAAAAATGCTTAATTGTTTCCTTATCAAGGTCTTTTTGTAATCAGATTTCCTTTGCATTGATCTAGGCACCAAATACTCTTTGATCTTCCTTTGTCATACATTCTTCCTCGAGCCACATCAGTCAGTTGCAATCCCATGATTTGTGGTTGTTTCATTTATGTCGACTAGTTGTTTCACCAACCATGTCGATGGAGGCTTTACCTACCTTAGCTCCACATGTCATCACCATGGTTAATCACTCAACTGACTAACACATAGTCAGTTCATACTTGAATATTCAACAAACTCATACAGATACACCCCTTTACTGATGAGACCTTCTTTTTCTGCTAACCGGCAATGTACACTACACTGGTAGCACATCGTCACCTCTAGTAGATTGTGATTACTTTAACATTCTCTCTCTTCATCATAAATAGGAAGCCAAACTCTACACTAGTATAATCTCTACCAATTATCACTTAACATTCTCACACTCACATGCATCTCACCTCATACCGGTGAAGTCACTGATAGTCTCAACAGCTACTTGTCTTTCACTATACTGATACATCCTTCTTCATCCCAGATGACATACCTCTACTGGTAGCCTGCTTGCAATATCGGTTGACATCAATGATAACTCAATACCAACAATTTCCCCCTTTGACATTGATGTCAACATTCCTTTTCTAGTTTCACTCCCCATTTGATAGCAATGGAAAAAGGGAACTTTAGTTTGACACCAATAATCTCTCCCTTGACAATCTTTCGGTTAAGACATTCTCTCCCCATGTGTCCATGCTTCATGATTCAAGACTTCCCCTGAATCATGCATCCTCTCATGAATTTAAGTTCTACTAGATGGTGGGACAACTCCCATTTTTTGTCTAAGGTACTCAAAAGGACCCAATGGAAGTGGCTTGGTAAATATGTCACCAATCTGCTCACCAGTGGAAACATTGTTGGCTTGATGATGATTGTTATATATTCATCATATGTTGTCATTGATGAAACACATACATACACATATGTTTATATTATCTACCAATGTAACTCTAAGTTATTTACACTACAACCAATATACTAAGAGGTTTATCTATAATTGGTACTTTGCGACAACCAGTGGATATATTTATTCAGCATCAAGATGAAGATCAAGTGGAGATTATGTCAAGAGATTCAAGGATAATGGTTTATATATTTAACTCCAACCGATAATGTTTAGCGGTATTTTTGTGATGAGTTATCCCACCAATAATGTTTAGCGGTATTTTTGTGATGAGTTATGATTACTTGAGTAGATGCACTGCACCTAGGAAATTGTGTTTTGATTTCCTAAGGCCGACATGAAATGTAAATGTTTATATATTGACATCACAATGAATTATTTCATATGTATGTATGATGAGAGAGAAAGTGATATGTTATGTGAGAGAGACAAAATGTTAAGTTGAAGAGCAGTGTTGAATATGTTTAGAAGGATCTAATCAAGCAAGTATTGTGTTATTCAGCCAAATCAAACCAATCCTGTTATTTTCTAACCACTACAGAAGAATTGAAATCCCCTAACCGGGTAAGCTCTTACAAGCTTTGATGTATAGATCCTCTAACAAGGTGATCCATTAGTTTCAATTCATAAATGTTCCACCGAGGTTACTCCTAATAGGATACTACCTTTTACAGGGTATAAGATTCTAATCAAGATTTGGGATATCTAACAAGATTCACTCCTAGCAGAGCACTTTGTAGACCCTAACCGGTCAGTTATCTATTACTGCAGATAGTTAACTTGTGAGTTCCATCTCACTATGGTTTTTACCTATTTGGGTTTTCCACATAAAAACACTTGTGTTATGGTGGATGTTTTACTTATTGTGGATGTTGTTATATCATTGTGTTTAAAATTTTTGCTAAGTTCATCTACCATTTAGTGTTTGAAGTAGTTTCATTTTTGGTGTCACCGATTTACCCCCCCTCTCAGTGAATTTCAAATCCATCAATTGGTATCAGAGCCCTACTTCTTTGAAGCCTAATCACTTAGAAGGAAGCCTTGAAACCACCATGGGGGACATGAGCTACCTTGAGATGGCTAAAGAGATAGAAGCTAGCAGACATGAGCTTGAAAACATAAGGGTCAAACTAAAAGCTTCACAAGTCAAGAGGAGAGAGCTTACTAAAAAACTATTGGAGATATATGATAATAGTTCTTTAGATGAAGCCAATTTTGATGCTTTAGTCGAGGAGGTTGAAAAGTTAAATAGTGAGAAATTAAATCTGAGGAGAGAGATGGAAAGTCTTACTATCTGCATGAGTCAGGAACTGGAAGCTAGAAGAGATGCTAAAGATCTTATCAAGGAGAGAGATCATGAGATTGCCAAGATCAAGCGAGAAAATGCTACCTTGCATGAGCATTTGAATCCTAAAAGAGAAGAAAAGGATAACCCGCAGTTGGATCTTGAATTAGCATCATCTCTAAGAGAGAACCTATTAAAGCATAATGAAGATCTCACTATACAGCTTACCAAAGCTATTAAGAAATTGGAGAACTTCAACAAAAGTTCTATCTTGTTAGATGAACAAATCCAATCACAAAGAATGAAAGGTGATATCTTTGGACTTGGTTATCACACATCTGAAAAAGGTGAATCCTCTGGTACCAAGAGCAACACTCTTAAGAACAAATCTACTCCTAAGATCAAGAAGCCTACCATTAAGAACATCTTTAAACTTGTTTGTTTTGTTTGCCATAAACCTGGTCATATTGCAAATGTCTGTAGAGACAAACCTAACAAAAATGCAAGTTTCAATACTAAAGCCAGGCATGTGTCTAAAAAGTTTGAAGGTCATTGCTTCACATGTGGAATGTATGGACATAGATCTATTGAGCGTGGATATGGAGCAAATAATCTTGTACCGCATATGCATCCTAGACTGAATGGCAACTAGACAAGGAATTTTGACAACTGGGTCAACATGAACTGGCAAAGACCCTACAGAAACTGGTTTAGTCCATTTGAGATGGAAAAGGTATTGAATGTCATTTGCACCATCTGTAATAACTTTGGTCATGTGGCTATGAACTACAGAAGAAGAACTAGGAGAGGAAATGCAGGAATGTGGAAATCATCTGGTATGGCCTGCTATCACAGTAACAAACCGGGACACTTAGCAAAATTTTGTAGATCCATAAATAGAAAACCGGTCAACTCTTCTAAGGATCAAAAAGGAAAGTAGAAAGTAAATGTTGAAGCAACTAGAGAGGAAATGAATTGGATATGGAAGAAAAAGAGTGATGACTCACCTGTCGAAGAAACTATTCCTTCACAGAGTTAAGAGAACCTTGCACTGGTGAACTAAGCCTTTTTATGTGGCTAAGGGGAGCTTAATGGTAAATCCACCTTCTGACCCCTTGAGATAAGTAAGTGTTAAGAGAATTTTGAATCATGAAATTTTGGTAAATTTTTGTCAATATGTTATCAATCAGTCTTCTACTTGAGTGGTGAAATTAGGGTTTGTAACCCTAACAGGTGAGCATTTAATGCAGTAGGTAAAAAAGATAAAAGCAAGTTCTCACTTTGTTATTTTTACCCTAACTCATTTGAGAGAGAAATTTGGAGCGCTTGCTCAGCTAAGGAAAATTGTTGGCTGATAATTGTCGAAGTTGCATTGTGATTTGTAATCAAGTTGATTTGAAGGCTACAGAAGATCAAACTGGTGTGCACTTGGGCATTCAATTGATGAAATGAGGAAGTGTACATTAAATAAGGTATTTCTTTGAAAATCCTACTTCGAATCTTGTTCATCTGCAATGACATCTTCTTCAAAGTCTGTAGAAAGTTTAATGATCACATCTGAGCCAATGGAAGTTGTAGAGGTGAAAGGAATTATGCCATATAATGCATTGTCACAAGTTCCTAGTGGAGTTTTGGTTAAAGGAGATTTGTCGAGCTATATTGATCGTAAAATTGAGGATCTAGGTTCACTATACATTTACACTCAGTTGAAATCCCTTTGTGATAAGAATGGAAATATTCAAACAGAGTATGCTAGGGTTTTTGAAAAAGGATTTTAGAATGTTGCTTATTTCCTAGAAGATTTTGAGGAAGAGAATATCAAAATCATTTTGAGTTGGGTTCATGGTTAGAACATGTACTTAGAGAGAATTCACACTATTACCAAGGAAGCCATTTAGGTTGTAACTAGTTATTTCTCAATCGATGAAGTACCAGAGCTAAGATGAATTTCAAAAGAGACGATATTATCTCTAACTAGTTCAACATTTGACAAATGTGCTTTTTCTATTAGCAATATCAGAGACCCAACTGTGAAATTGGCAGCTATGGTGATAGGCTATTGGGTATTTTACTCCAATAGACTAAATAGTGTTCCATAAGTAGCAATACATATAGCTTATAGGATGATAACTTAAAATGCAAAGTATGATCTTTGTGAGGCCATTAGAAGACAAGTGTTTATAAATATGCAATCTATCAAGAAGGACAACAGTCTAAAGTTCAAGTATGGACAGCTATTGGTCGGTTTATTCTTTTATTTTTAAAATTTCCTACTAGGAATAGATGATATTGAATGGTCAAAGGACCTACCGATATCTACTCAAATCAAGAACAACATCAAGGATGTAAAGAATACTTTTCCTACTGCTATGAATAAGTATTTTAATGAGTTTCAAAATAAGATGAGCATAAGAATGAGATTGCCTAAAGAAGTGGTAAGACATTTTGCAAAAGACATTGTTTTTACAGTTACCACTAATTTTTGTTTGATGCAAGCAATTGAGCCAAGAAAATAAGAAATGGAATATGAGTTATGAGGTGAACCATGACTTACTAGTTGGTTATGCTAATAACCTAATAGCATCTCCTAAAGATAAAAAGAAGGCAAAATTGGATATTGTTGTAGTCCAAGATGCACAAACTAAAACAAGTATTGTTCCTGCCATAAGTGGGAAAGGGAAGAAAAAGAAAACTGATGAAGCACCTTCTGTAATGAAGAATAAAAGGGTGACTCAGAGTATCCAAACCAAGAAGGAACCAACACCTAAAGTCTATACAAAGAAAGTGAATGAATCAAAGAAGACAGGTTGAAAGTTGATTCTTCAAGAAGAATCTGAAGGTACTAATACTGAAGAAGAAATTAAGAAGATGAAAGCTACCGGTAGAGTAGAAAAGTCAATAAAGGAAGTGCCAAAGGCAACTATGCCTATTGATATCTCAAATTTCAAGCCTGGCACCCATTTTTAAAGAACATTGAAGACATTAAGGAGGAACAGATTTGACAACGTCAAAGAGCATTTTGATTACTTCATTGAAGATGATAAGAAGCAAATAGTTCAACTGGTAATCACTCATCTATGTCATTACAGTAGATATCCAAATGATATTGAAAAGGATATTTCAAATTCTTTGTACACTATTTTATTAGATAAATGGGAGGAAGCTATAAAATTCAAAAAATTATTATTGATGAAATATTTGTACAATAATTTCCCAACTTGTCTAAAGATGGAATAAGTGCTTTAGTTGATCAGTACAAAATTCATTTCACTTTCAAAGTAAGGAGATTAAAGCTACTTAGTGTCCAAAGAGGGCAATTATTGAGACTGAGATGGATAAAATAGAAATAGAAATTAAAATCAAATAGATGGAAGAGCTCATCCATTCCTCTAAGAATAAGGAAGATGTTGTCAACTTATTAGAAATGGATGAAGAAGAGATTGTACAAGCTGATGAGGTCTATCTTGTTAAGGATGACACCATTATGCATGTTGTTGATGTTCAAGATTCAATTGATCTATCTGGAAACAACACTGTGCCAGATATGGAGCCTCCAAAATTCATTGATATATAAGTTATAGTAGTTGAGCAACCGACAACTGAACTAAAATTGGTCAATCCATCGGAACCTAAACAACTAAAGAAATCCCAATCCCCAATGGTTTTACAAGAAACTCAGAAGGAGTCTATGAAAAATGCTGACACACAAACCTTTGAAAGGAAACAAAGAAGAATCTGGAGAAAGCAATCATTAAGGTTACATCTTCTGAACTGACAAAGCCTCAACAAATTGATGAGGATGATGATGATTCATTGGGCCTATCAATGTTGACAACCTGAGTGCATCGGAAATGATGAAGATTTCTAATGTCATGCAATCTAGAGCGCATAAGAAGAGACTTAAAGAGCAAAGGGTTGAAGCTGAAATAATTTAGAATGAAGTAGATATTACTAAAAGGCATACAAAAATAGAACAAGAGCTAGAAAGGATATGCACTATATATGTCCCACTTCAAGACTCTATTTTTCCTTTTAGCAAATCTATAGATGATTTGCATAACAAGTTGTATACTTATGATCATGAGAAAGAAAAGACCCTTCGGTCACTAAGGGAATTGAAGAGTCAACTCACATCACAAGTGGACATACTATAGAGAGCCTACTCCAATGCAGAAGCTATCATAGCAACACTAGAAACCTGTACACTAGATTCAATGGAAGAGTTCCATTCTCAGATAATGTCTACACTAGAGTACACTAAGAATGTGTTGGAGACATGGCCAAATGCCCTATCACAGTTGAAGAAGAACTTCAATGTTATTTTGATGAGACTGGTGAATTCATGATTCAAGTTTTTTTCAAGTTGTTGTTGTATATGCTGAACATTTTGATACAAATTTTCTCTCTCTCTCTCTCTATATATATATTTATTTTTTCAATTTGGCATTGTTGTCAAAGGGGGAGTAGAAATATGTATGTGTATAATTGAAAATTTTGTATAATGTATGCATTAAGGGGGAGAATGTGTATATGTGTAAATTTATTTTGTTTGCACACTTAGAAGTATTAGTGTAAAACTTTCTAAGTGTTGCCATCAATGCCAAAGGGGGAGATTGCTGGCTTGATGATGATTGTTATATATTCGTCATATGTTGTCATTGATGAAACACATACACACACATATGTTTATATTGTCTACTGGTGTAACTTCAAGTTGTTCACACTACAACCGATATTCTAAGAGGTTTATCTATAACCAGTACTTTGTGACAACTAGTATATGCATAGAGGACAACCAGTGGATATATTTAGTCAGCATCAAAATGAATATCAAGCAGAGATTATGTCAGGAGATTCAAGGATAACGGTTTATATATTTAACTTCAACCGATACTAATTGTTCCAACTAGTATTTGCTGATTATGTGATGAGTTATCACAAATCATGACGAGTTATCCCATTGACAATTTTTGGTGGTATTTTTGTTATGAGTTATGATCGCTTGACCAGATACGCTGCACCTAGGAAATTGTGTTTTGATTTCCTAAGGCTGACATGAAATGTAAATGTCTATATATTGACATCACAATGAATTATTTCGTATGTATGTATGATGAGAGTGAAAGTGATATGTTATGTGTGAGAGACAAAATGTTAAGTTGAAGAGCAGTGTTGAATATGTTTAGAAGGATCTGATCAAGAAAGTATTGTGTTATTTTGACAGATCAAACCAATCTTGTTGTTTTCTAAACACTACAGCAGAATTGAAATCCCCTAACCAGGTAAGCTCTAACAAGTTTTGATGTATAAATCCTCTAATAGGGTGATCCATTAGTTTGGATTCAAAAATCCTCCAGCAAGGTTACTCCTAACAGGGTACTACCTTTTACAGGGTATAAGCTTCTAATCAAGATTTGAGATCTCTAACAAGATTCGCTCCTAGTAGAGCACTTTGTAGACCCTCACCGGTTAGTTATCTATTACTGCAGATAGTTAACTTGTGAGTTCCATCCCACCGTGGTTTTAACATATTTGGGTTTTCCACGTATAAAAACTTGTGTTATGGTGGATTTTTTACTTATTGTGGATGTTGTTATATCATTTTGGATTGCAAGCATTGTCTTTAAAAGTTTTGCTAAATTTATCTACCAGTTAGTGTTTGATGTAGTTTCATTTTTGGTGTCACTGATTCACCCCCCCTCTCAGTGCTTTTCAAGTTCATCAAACATATTCTACCAAAACCTCCTTGTCCACTACCTTCTCCCTCAAGAAGTGATACTTGATTGCAATGTGTTTTGTTCTTGAGTGGATTACTAGATTCTTGGACATGTGGATTGCACTTGAGTTATCACATTAGATTGGAACAATTTTTGGTATCTCCACCTGTATGTCTTTTAGTGTCTACTTCATCCATAAAACCTATGAATAACATGTAGCAACTGCTATGTATTCTACCTCAGTAGTAGATAGTGACACTGAATCTTGCTTCTTATTGTGCCATGATACTAACCAGTCTCCTAAGTAGAAAGCACCTTCACTTGTACTTTTCTAGTCATCAATACTTCCTTCCTAATCTGCATCAGTATAAGCCTGCAAGGAGAAGTCCCCTTTATTTGGATACCACAGACCATAGTTGATAGTCCCTTGTAGATACCTGAAAAATTCTTCTGACTACATTTAAGTGAGACTATTGAAGAGCATCTTGGAATCTTGCTACCATGCAAATAGCTTGTACAATATCTGGTCTAGATGTTGTTAGATACAACAGACTACCAATCATAGACCTATATAGTGTTTTCTCAACTTACCACCAGCAACCATGGGAGTACTTACTAGTTTGCTATCCTCCATTTGAAATTTTTTTAACATGTCTTTCACGTACTTGGTTTGGGAGATGATAATTCCTTTTTCCTTTAGAGAGATCTGCAAACCAAGAAAATAGGACAACTCACCTAGCATGGACATCTCAAACTCTGTCTTCATCTGCTCTACAAAATCTTTGCACATGATGTCCTTGTCTCCACCGAAGATAATATCATCCACATATACAACAATTGTTGGCATTGTGTTGTCATTGATGTCAATCGGTATGGGATGATCACCGGTAGAAGAGATGTATGTGCAACACTATTATGAAGGAGTACTGGATGTGATATCTTGGATATCACCTTGTGTTGTAGAATAGTGGTAAAGGTAAGGAAGATCACAAGTTAGTTCCTGACTTGTGTGATGAGATGAAGAAGTGTTGTGACCAGTTGCTTGTGATGAAGAGGTAGAATGTTATCTGAATCACTTCAACACTGGAAGAGAAGAATGAAGCGGTATGTTGTGAGGCTGCAGAATAGCAGGACTCCCACCAGATGAAGTTGCAGTCATCTTGATAAGAGTTAGAGGAATTTTGAACTGTTTGTCACCTTGACAAATAGGTAGAGGAGGGAACATCCTTGATCAAGAAGAAAGGCTGAGTAGATCTAAAGATAGGAATCTGACCTCTTTGAAAGAATATAGGAGTCTTATGAAGGTTGATGACATGATGTCATCAAGAGCAGTAACTGGTATATGAGTCCATCAGTTATATATCCAAGGTGCTATTGTAGAAGATTTCCCATTTGTGGGAATGAGTATACTTTATACTTACCAGTCTAGAGACTGGTTTGAGAATTCCATCAACAATTCAAGATGAGAGCAGATATGACAAGGTAACTAGTAGAATGGTCAAGACTGGAAGGGTTAGCAAACTGGCTAAAGTGAGGAAGCAGTAAGGTGGTTGGTCGGTGATCCTACTTGGACCGACTTGAAGTGCCGAGTTGGTAGAAACTTGACATAGAGTCAACATGACAAACCCGAGGTTGGATAAAGATATAATGTACAATGATGGGGTTGTTGTAGGGGTTGGTTAGCTTTAATGAAAAGTCACTCAAATCATGGGACATGTTGTAGAAGGATTGCAAGGGTTTGAGGATCAAGGTCTGGAAGACAACTACAAGCTAGCTAAGAGATATTGAGAAGATCGAGGCAATGAAGGAAATACCCTAACAAATCTTTTGTGACTAACCAAAGGATTCATTATGAAGGTAAATATAAAATCACTAGGATTAAAGGGCATGATCAAGGAAAGGCAACTAAGGTGGAGATATGCATTCAGTTGTCAGAAAGATCAGATCTTTCAATATCTAATTGGATTTGGTGTGTCTTGAGGATGGTGAAGAAACCCTAACCGCCTGAGTTTTGAATTGGGGTTTGGTGGGAAATCTGGGCTATAAGTAAAATGGCCTAAGAGATTGCTTGTTGCTATTGAATAGAGAGAATATTGTGTTATTGTGAAGTTGTATACTTTTGCAAGTAGAGACAAGATCAGTCGAGTGCTCAACGAGCAAGAGAGGGAGAGTGAACTTGGTTGAATATTTCAACTGGTTGGAGAGAAGAACTGGTAGTGACTACACCAACAGAGTGTGAAACTGGTGATGTGTTGAGAGTGAGGTGCAAATCCAGCAAAGAAGTAGTAGGTGTAGAGAAAGAAGAAGAGTGAGTTGATAGAAGAGGGAAGTACTTCACCGACAGAGTAAGATATTTGATAAGGTTGCAAGATTCACTTGTAACATGATAACAACTTATGTATTTGAAGTTTTTTTTGTGAACATTGAGTTGTAGCTCGGTGCAGGGATTGGTTATCCTTTGGGTTGTAGCCCATAAATCTATTAGGGGTTGTAGCTCCTTGGGTTGGTGCCCTAAAGTTAGGGGATGGTGCTCCTTGGGTTGGTGCCCTAAACTTTGTAACTATGTTTTACTGTGAGGTTGGATTGGAGCAGTAGACTCTAGCAACATTGATCATCGAGGTTTTTTCCACATTGGGTTTTCCTCATATATACTGGTGTTATGTGATATCTCCTTATGTGTGTGTGTGTATTTAAGTTAGTTTCAGTACTAACTGGTAAGTCTTCCTTGTGCTTGATTCACAAATTGGTGTCACCCACAAGGGAATGCCAAAAGGATAAGTTTTGAGAACCACTAATTCACCCCCTCCCCATCTCAGTGGGGCATTGTGTCTAACAATTGGTATCAAAGCCCAGGTTCCTCGTTAGAAGAGGGTTCTCCAACTTGGGTAGATTCCAACCTAAGGAGACAATGGTTTGTTTAGTATCTATCTCTGCTCCAATATTTGATGGTTCAAATTTCTCCATTTGGAGTTGCAGAATGGAATTTTTCTTATCCTCTTTAGGGTTTGATGTATGAATGTCAGTAGTTGATGGTCTCCCTAGAAAGATCAGTTTTCCTATTGTATGTGTAGAAGAAAGAAAAAACTAGTGCAATGAAGAAGCCATGCAGGCTATTTTCAGTGTGCTCACTGGTGATGTCTCTTCACAGGTGGACAAGTGTAAAATAGCAAAGAGATTATGGGAAAGATTGAAGAAGCTCTATGGAAAAGGACCCTCAATAGTAGATCGTGCATTTGAAGGAAATATGAGAAATACATCTCATATTTATCTAGATGATGAAGATAGATCTTCTAGCAACCACAATACTGAGGAAAAAGGAGCTCAACTTCTTGTGGCCCAAGAATCTGCAAGTGGTTGGCTAACCATCTCTCCTCAACAAGATGTGTTTGGGATTAATGATGAAGATGAAGCCAAAGTAGATCTTGAATGTGAACTAGTGTGTGCACTAGATGAGCTACAAAGTGTTAGAAAAGATTTTAAAAATTACAAAGATTCAGTTCATAATGAATGCAGCTGGTTGAGAATATGCCTTGAAGAATCAAATAAAAATATTTGCATATTGACATCTCAACTTGAAGAGGCAAAAGGATTGACTGGTGAGTTGAAATCAGTCTTTGATGATAAGGAGAGAAGATGTGAGGATCTCCAACTAGTAGTAGAAACAAAGGACAAAGTGTGTCTGAAGTTGAAGGAAGAGATGGAGAATTTCAAGAAAAATCTTGAGGAATATCAAAATGAGCTCAAGATAAGGATCCGGTACAATGGCAACTTTGAGGCCTTGGACAAAATGCTAAGCAAGCAAAAACATTCCAAAGGTACTGGAGAATCAGGATATGTTGTCAGTGAATGCTCCACAAGAAAGAATACGTCTCATAATGATGCTCCAAGAAAGAAGGTTGACCTAATGTAAACCGATGAATACATGAAGAGGAGAACTAGTGTTGCATGGAGAAACAATGCAAATCTGAATAGGAAAAGACCTTCTACTAGTAGAAGACAAAGAAATGATGCTGCCACCCAATTTAGACAAGCATGGTAGAAGAAGAGAACATATGAAAGATCTGCAGTGAATGAACAACCCTGGATCCATTCTCAGAGAAAGAAAAATGTAGATGTCAAACAAATAAGAATGTTGCATGTTTGGCAGAATAAGTTTGTAAGTAATAAGCCTCCTCTCTCCGATTATTGTTTTGGATGCAAAGGTTATGGCCATAGGGCAGAAGAATGTAAAATGAGGTCTAGGAATAGACAGAGTGTTCTTCCTAGGAATAATAAATCAGATTACTATAGATCTTATTCATATGAGAATAATGCATCTAAGGGTAGAAGCATACATACCCTCTCTCTTAGTATTACTAATGATGTATGTTATAACTGCAATAGACCCGGCCATAGAAGTTATGAATGCAGGAGGAAGAAATCATAGTCCTATGGCAACTAGAGGATCAATCATGCTCTATATAAGAGAAACTATAGGGGATATGAGCAGAATAGACCAGTTTGGAACAAGAGGAGAAATGTTCCTACAAAACCAAGGAATTCAAGGAAATCAGTAACTAGCCAAAATATTATGATCGGAAAAGAAAGAGAAAACAAATACATTAGAAGATTCCCCAAACATGAGGTTGGGATGGATGTTGTGTGCTACTATAGCACCACTTCTGGCCATGGCAAAGGATTAGAAAGAGAAAGGTCCCATGAGCAGAAGAAGGCAAACCCTACTCCCAAGTCTAAAAGTGGGGAGAAGAATGAGATTAAACAGATATGGAGGAAGTGACATCTCTTAAATTCTAAAGGAGATGCAGGATCATAGGGGGAGTAGCTTATTGAAAGTATCACTTACCCCCTTAGTAATGAAGGAAACATGAAAATCATGTTGTTTCCAACATAAAGGAAGAAGATGACAAGAGTGTGTAGGTGTCTCCTCAACTACACACCTATAGATCAGTGATGGATCACTATTGCATGATTCAATGAGTAAAGGTTAACAATTGGTATCAGGTGTTAACCGATATGTGCAAGATGTTACCGATATGAATGCAAAATAGGTTATGTAAGAAAATGAAGTTGAAAATTGTTGCAATAACCCTGGTAGCAGGGACTGTTGAGTTTATGTCTCAGGTGGTATTGGAAATGCCTTGAATGACATATGTTTGCCTTGTAGTTGATCATGTAGGCTTGCATGCTTTTGGGCTAACCATTTTTTATTCTTGGCATAATGTTGACATTGGTATCTGACATTGTGTAAGTCCAGGATCATCTCATAAGTTGTGGTGAATACAATATAGTTGAAGGATCATCTAATGATCACACATGCACAACTCAACTGGTATATGGTGAAGAATGGAGTTCTGGTATTATACCTGACTGAAGACGAGGACCTGAGATGTATAACTCAGTTGGAGTTAAACTGCTCATCACTAAGACTCTCATAATGAAGAGCCAACTTTCTTGAATGTGCAAGGATACTGACTTCTCAAACTACAAGAGATGGAAATTGCAGAGGTGTTGCAGGTTGACTGGCAAGTGAGTTGTATTCACTGACACATCAACAATTGGTGTCAGTTGATGATTATGTTCCCCTACTCAAGTGTTGTGACTTGAGAAGATGTAACAACCAGTGATAAGATAACAAGTGGCATCAAAGGAAGAGTTACATCCAATGAAGACAAAGGGGGAGAAATTATTTTGTCAGTGACTGGTGGATATAAAGAAAAATAATATCCTGACAGTGCCCTTTGTCATTGTGTCAAAGGGGGAGAATAACTATGTAGTATGCCAAATACTACATGTGTTGACATCAATGCCAAAGGGGGAGATTGTTGGCATTGTGTTGTCATTGATGTCAACCGGTATGGGATGATCATCAGTAGAAAAGATGTATGTGCAACACTATTATGAAGGAGTATAGGATGTGATATCTTGGATATCACCTTGTGTTGCAGAACATTGGTAATGGTAAGGAAGATCACAAGTTAGTGCCTAACTTGTGTGATGAGATGGAGAAGTGTTCTGAGGAGTTGCTTGTGATGAAGAGGCAAAATGTTATCTGAATCACTTCAACACTGGAAGAGAAGAATGAACCAGTATGTTGTGAGGTTGCAGAATAGAAGGACTACCACCAGATGAAGTTGTAGTCATCTTGAGAAGAGTTTAGAGGAAGTTTGAAGTGTTTGTCACCCTGACAAATTGGTAGAGGAAGGAACATCCTTCATCAAGAAGAAAGGTTGAGTAGATGTAAAGATAGGAATCTGACCTCTCTGAAAGAAGATAGGAGTCTTGTGAAGGTTGATGACATGATGTCATCAAGAGCGGTAACCGATATATGAGTCCATCGGTTATACATGCAAAGTGTTGTTGTAGAAGATTTCCCATTTGTGGGAATGAGTATACTTTAGACTTACCAGTTTGGAGACTAGTTTGAGAGCTCCATCTATAGTTCAAGATTAGAGCAGATATGACAAGGTAACCGGTAGAATGGTTGAGACCGGAAGGGTTAGAAAACCGGCCAAAGTGAGGAACTAGTAAGGTGGTTGGTCAGTGATCCTACTTGGGCTGACTTGAAGTGTCGAGCTGGCAGATAGTCGACATGGAGTCAACATGACAAACCCACAGTTGGATAAAGATAGAATGTACAATGATGGGGTTGTTGCAGGAGTTGGTCAACTTTAATGAAAAGTCACTCAAATCACAGGATGTGTTGTAGAAGGATTGCAGGGGTTTGAGGCTCGAGGTTTGGAAGACAACTATGAGTTAGCTAAGAGATATTGAGAAGATTGAGGCGATGAAGGAAACAACTCGACAGATCTTTTGTGACTAACGAAAGGATTCACTATGAAGGTAAAAAGTAAATCACCAGGATTAGAGGGTGTGATTGAGGAAACGCGACTAAGGTGGAGATATGCATTCAGTTGTAAGAAAGATCAAATCTTGCAAGATCTGATTGTATTTGGTGTGTCTCAAGGATGGTGAAGAAACCCTAACTTCCTAAGTTTTGAATTGTGGTTTGGAAGGAAATCTGGGCTATAAGTAAAATAGCCTAAGAGATTGTTTGTTGCTACTGAATATAGAGAATATTGTGTTATTGCAAATTTGTAGACTTCAGCAAGTAGAGACAAGATCAATCGAGTGCTCAATGAGCAAGAGAGGGAGAGTGAACCTGGTTGATGCTTTCAACTAGTTGGAGAGAAGAACCAATAGTGACTACACCAGCAAAGTGTGAAACCGATGATGTGCTGAGAGCAAGGTGCAAATCCAGCAGAGATGAAACAGGTGTAGAGGAGGAAGAAGAGTGAGTCAGTAGAAGAGACAAGTACTTCACTGAAAGAGTAAGATATTTGATAAGGTTGCAAGATTCAATTGTAACAGGATAACAACTTATGTATTTGAAGTTTGTTTTGTGAACACTGAGTTGTAGGTCGGTGCAGGGGTTGGTGCTCCTTTGGGTTGTAGCCCATAAATCTATTAGGGGTTGTAGCTCCTTGGGTTGGTGCTCCTTGTGTTGGTGCCCTAAACTTTGTAACTGTGTTTTATTGTGAGGTTGGATTGGAGCAGTAGACTCCAGCAACATTGCTCACCGAGGTTTTTCCCACCTTGCATTTTCATCGTATATACTGGTGTTATGTGATGTCTCCTTGTGTGTGTGTGTATTTGAGTTAGTTTTAGTACTAACCGGTAAGTCTACCTTGTGCTTGATTCACAAACTATTGTCACCCACAAAGGAAAGTCAAAAGGATAAGTTTTAAGAACCACTGATTCACCCCTCCCCCTCTCAGTGGTGCATTGTGTCTAACAACAACTATAATCATGTGATCTCTATTTACTTTGACACACAAGTTGTTGTCGTTATTCCCTTTCCGGAAACCTTGCTCCTTCAAGTATTTGTCTAACTAGGAATACCATGCTCTAGGAGCCTGCTTCAAACCATACAGAGCTTTCTTCAATCAACATACAAAACTCTCATCTTCATGCAACAAGTACCCTTCTGACTATTCCATATACACCTCTTCTTCAAGATTTCCATTAAGAAAAGAAGATTTCACATCCATCTAATATACTTAATATCCTTTGTAGGCTAAGAAAGCTAAAAAAATTCTTATTGCTTATAACCTAGCCACTGGTGCAAAGGTTTCTTCAAAGTCAATACCTTCAATTTGAGCATACCCTTTGCAAACTAACCTTGCTTTATGTTGAACTATCTTAACTTCTTCATTCATCTTGTTCTGGTAGACCCATTTGGTACCTATGACATTCTTGTTTACCGGTCTAGGAACAACTTCTCGAGTGTGATTTTTCTCAATTTGTCTTAGTTCTTCATCCATGGCATCTACCCACTTCTCACTTTTGCTAGCATCATCAAAAGGTTTGGGTTCTACTTCAATCATGAGATAGAAATTTACCTACTCACCTTTCCGGGCTAATCTCCTTTTGGTCTACACACCTTCATTCCTATCTCCTATGATCTGTTCTTCCGAATGATTCTTCTACACATACTGGTTGGGAGTTTTGTTTGGTACATCTTCTACTGGTCCATTGTCAGACTGTTCTTTATATTCCACATTTGACTCATCAATGTAGGGTGTAGGTGTAGATTGTCCTCTATGTGAGTCTTCATCTATTCTCACATGTACACTTTCAACCACTCCTCTCAATCTCTTGTTGTAGCATTTGTAGGCTTTATAGTTGGCTAAGTATCCCAAGAAAATTCCTTCATCACTCCAGGAATCAAAACCTCCTAATCCATCGACATCTTTCTTGATTAAGCACTTACTTTCAAACACTCTGAAGTGTTTAAGTGATGGTTTCCTTTCATTCCATAACTCATAAGGAGTCATTTTTCTATTCACCCTTAACTGAACCCAGTTTAAAGTGTAGACATCAATATGAATGGCTTCCTTCTAGTATATATCCAGTATGTTGGCCTCATTCAACATAGTCCTGGCCATCTCCTTCACTATCCTATTTTTCCTCTCCACCACCCCATTTTGCTTAGGTGTCCTTGCAGCTGAATACTGTCTTTGAATTCCATGTTTCTCACAGTAAACAAATTCATTTGAAGAAAATTCTCCACCCCGATCAGATCTTAAACACTTTAACTAGTGTCCACTTTCATTTTCCACCATCTTCTTGAAGATTTTTAATCTCTCAAATGCTTGTGACTTGGCATGTAGGAAGGTTACCCAAGTCATTCTTGAGTAATCATTTATGAACAACATGAAATACCTTTCTCTGACCAAAGCTCTTGTCCTTGTTGGCCCACATAAGTCTGTATGTATCTGTAGGCATCTAAAAATGGTCAATGCTTGTGGTGTCATACTTTAACATGTTCGTGTGACCATATTTTAGGGTTTCACATCCTATTAACATTTCTTCTATGTCACGCACTTGATCTTCATCATTTGTCGACATCTTGTCATTCTTCTGCATTTCTTCCCTCTTCAATTGTGTTTCTCACATTCTCAATTAGGTCTTGTTGCACACTCAATCATCAATTTGTCAATCTCTTGTCAACTTGCGACCGATTTTGTCATTGATCTTTTGTCATTCGACCTTCATCAAGTTGACCTTTTATCAATATTTGATTGATTCATCATCGATCTCAATCAATCATCATTTCTCACCAATTTGGATCGATTAGTCATTGGTCCTTGTCAATTGGTGCCTATCAATTGCAATCCTTGTCAATTTTGATCAATTTGTCATTGATCTTGGTCAATCAGCTTCGGTGCTTTATCAATTGTCCAATTTTCATCATGATCATATCAACCCTACATCAATTATCTTTTTTCAAGACCTAATTGTCGTCCTTGCATTTCTAATTCATCTCCTAGGGTTTTCTAATTTAATTATTTAATCCTTTTGCCATTATTGTTCTAGGTTAAATAAATTAATTTATTTTATCCTAGGTTCCTTTGTCACAATTAAAATATTTTTATTTAATTGGCTAACTATGAATTAGTGAATAAGGAATATTTATTTATTGATTCTTTCTAATTTTGATTTTTCAAAACTTTCTAATTCTTAATTTCTTCTCATTTTCCTAATTTTTAATTCATCAATATCCAACTAGTTCCTCAACTTTCTATTTTGATTTTGCCAACTAATATCCTTCTTAAAATTTATCCTATTTTGTGCTTTATTTGGAAGATATTACTTCTATAATTTTCAAATTCAAGGATTTGGCAATCTTATCTTTACATGATCTTACCCTCTTGCATGGGAAAGTGTGTCATAGCTTTTCTCTTTCAATTTGATTTTTCCCTTGATTGAAATCAATTGCAAATTTTATTGATTTTATTCCAATTTTTGATCAATCTCTCCAATTTCTCTATAAATTGGATTCATTTCTCATTCATTTTTGAACCACTTCTCGAATATCCTCACACTGTCGAACTCATTTGCAATCTTGCTCTCTTTCAAACACTTGCATTTTGTAGGTGAAGCCCACATATTTGGAGGAAAAAGAGAAACAATGGAGAATCATGGAGGAAGTACTTCATTATGGTTTGCATATTTCTTTTAAGTGCTTTGTCTTCATAGCTTGTTAGTTTTTGTGGTTAGCTAATATAGGTTATGAATCTTATGCTCAAATTCCATATTACATTTTCTTGTGAACCCCACATGAATATGCTCTCACTCATATGTGCTTTTATGTGTTTTTTTGGTACTTTACATGTCGCATGCATTCGTGGGGAGATTTTAATATTGTTCATCATACAAATCTATTAAAAACATTTTATCCATTTTGCAACTATTAAAAACATCATTGTAAATCTCTTGGCTTGGTGAAAAAGAAATATAATGTTTCAATATACATTTTGATATGTGGCAAAAAAATAAAAATAAAAAAAATTTAATTTGCCAAATTGGTTGTTAAAATCTGTTGAGAATGTTCTAAAAATCCAAAATCCTATGTTTGCAATCTGCCAAAAACAATTATTAAAAAAAAAAGAAAAAGAAACATTTTAACCAACTAAAAATCTGTATGCCAAAAACATCCAACTTGCTAAAAGTGTTTCAAACAAAATCTACGACCAAAAATCCATTTTAGATTTTGCAACAATAATCATTCTTTTCGCATACTAGAAAAAAAATCTTTGCAGGAACTTGCGTTGGGGCTGCTCCACGTATTGTAGATGATTTATTTTCTTTAGTTGTACTTTAGTAACCCACGTAGGTTTTACTTTCTTTCCTCTTTTAATTTAGTTTCTTTAAATTTAGTTTAGATTTTGTTTTTTATTTCAAAAAGTTAGATTATATTTTTTAATTCATTTTGTTAATTAGAATGATTTTGTTTTTTATTTAGTTTTTTTCTTTTTTTTTTAATTAATTAGAATTAGATTTTTATTTTTTTTTAAATTTGTTAGTTAATTTAGATTTTTAATTTGTTATTTAGGCTAGATTATTAGATTAGTTTAGTTTTTTAATTAGATTAACTTAAATTTTAATTTTGCTATTAGATTAGATTTTTTT
Source organism: Cryptomeria japonica (assembly GCF_030272615.1). NCBI lineage: Eukaryota > Viridiplantae > Streptophyta > Pinopsida > Cupressales > Cupressaceae > Cryptomeria > Cryptomeria japonica. The sequence continues at coordinate 754,007,580 of NC_081407.1, read as the reverse complement.
AATTTTAATTTAGATTAGATTTTGCTTTTTAGATTAAAATTAGATTTTAAATTTTGTTAAGCAAATCAAACATTATTTTTTGTTAATTAGACTAATGTTTTGTTTTTTGTTAGTGTGTTTTGGATTTCTTTTTGGCAACTAATTTGGGGCTTTTGATGTCTGCAGGTTTGGATGTTGGCATTTTCGTGTATGAAAGATAGACATTGAAACTACTGACGTATTTGTTGTAGGACGCAGCCAAAGATTCATATTCAACACTATGTGTTTGTGATTTCTAGCATAGTTGCACACTTCATTTTCTAAAGGGTTAATGAACACCATGTATACCATGTTTGTTTTTCATTTGCCTGCATGTTTAAAACTTTAGATAGTGGGCCTGGCTCCCAATTTGTGAGAGGGAACGACCCTAACTGGTGATAAGGTTGAAGACGAACTCCTTCCAAACCACTCTAAATAATTGTGGATGCAACGAAAGTTGTAGACAACGGGTGCTGGAATGGTATTACGACGATTTATTCGTCGGATCAATACCCACCTAAACAGATGCTTTAACTAGAACCCTTTGTTTGTAGAGACCAAAAACCTTCTATTTGTTGGCTCACTCATTGTGATACGCACATGCCGAAGATACCTCTCATGTACTCCTCAGTTAGAGATAGCAAGTTCTTGGGAAGTGATGCCCCTTGAACTCGAAGCTTAGTATGCCCGAGAAGTGAGTGCATTGTAAGGGGGAGCCCGTGCTACCAAGCATCTAGCTATCCGACTGAGTGTTGTGTTTTATGGTTAGAGGATTCAATAGATATTGTGTCGGCCATCCATAGGATATGTTGTGAATGAGCATGACTGTCTTGGGTCTAAGTCCAAACGTCTTGTCTTTTGTGATTGTCAAAAGTTGAATCATACATTGTCACAAAAAATAAAAAAGGACATTTTCAAACAAGTCCAAAACAAAAGCATTCATCCAAAAAAGTTCAAAACATTTTCAAAACATGACTTTCAAACATTGGAATTTTTTGTCTTCAACTACATGTCACTTAGAGTTACGTCCATCATAGTCCATACCTAGGTTTTAGGGGATAATCATTTTTAGTATCCTCATTTTTGCACTTAGTGTCTTCATTCTTAGTGTCCCATTTTAGTGTCCTCACTTTGAACTTAGGTTTAACACCATTTTCCTAAGTTTTGCATATCATTATTAGGTTCCTTCTTAGGTGTCATTTTGCATGCCATCATTAGGTCTTTCCTAGTTTTGCACTTTCCATAAATCAGTGTCAAATACCAAGGTTAAGTTTCACCTGGGTCATATTCTTTGCATATCAAAAAGTCATTCCTTTGCATATGTCCTTTTGCACATAGGGTAATGTCATTTCATATTATAACCTTAGGTTTGGTCTTAGGTTAACATTATAATACATTTCCACCTACACCTTAGTGTCATATCGTTGTGTCATAATCAAATTTTGTCCATATTATCATATAAAGTCAGATTTTCATACCCTAAGTCTCTCTTCATAACTTACCTAATTATCATATCACATTGTAGGTTTGCACCTTAGATCATTGTCCTTTTGCATATAGTGTCAAAATTAGGTTTTTGTCATACTTGAGGATTCAATTCTTTAGGTAAAACCCTAAGTCATTGTTAGGAGGTCTAGACCTTGTCAAATTTTCATCCTCTTTTGTCGTCAATATCATTGTCAAACCTAGCTTAGTATTCAAGCATATAGGTGAGACATCATCATTTGTCCTATTGTCACTCGGTCCTTTTGTCCTTTAAGGTCTAGACATAATTTCAATTTCCCAAGGGTCAAATCTTTTAGGGTTGCATTTTAAATTTTGTCTAAAATCTCCAAAATCACCAAAAATATAGGTTGTACAATTATTTTAGTTTGCATTGTTAATCATTAGGTTGCATTCAGGTGCACATTATTGTCATCCTAAGCATTTAAAAGTCTAACCTTCATGTATTGCATTGTCAATCATCTAGGTTGCATTAGTTGCATCCATCATCAAAAATTCAAAAAAAAAAATAATAAAAAATAATACATTGCATAGTGACATGCTAGTTGAAACAAGGTCTAAGTCCAAGAAATCACATGAATCAACACATAAAGACATGTCCTTTCCAATGGATAACAAACAAAACACGCAAATGCAACAATATCATACTCAGTCACTCGATCTAAATGTGGGTTCATCAAGAAATGAACCACCACAATATGAGACAGTACAATTGGGACCACCTCCATATTATGAACCCATATTTGTGCCAATGAAACTAGGATTTGGAAGTGTTCCACCAACACCATCAAGGAGTGCACCATTCGATTTCAATCAATTAAACCACCAATATGACACGCAACCTCTAATTTTATATGAGGAACAAAATCTTATACAAGGATTTGGATCAAACCAAGACCTTCAACAAGAAAATGATCGAAATAACCCATCACATTCCTTGTCAGATTCTGATGATTCAGATGATCTTGAAATGTTTATTAGTAATCCAAAAATTGAAAACAAAATGAACAAGTTCTTTAGTAAAATGTATAGATTATTTCCCAACAAGTATAGAAGCATGCCTGAAGCTGCTACAACCTCTAATGATCAAACTAATGTTCAAACACAACATAAATTTGGTAATCTTTTGAGTTTTGAATCTCATCTAGATGAAACAAATGCACAACAGGAAGTACCAAGCACACCACTTGAGGAGAGTGTCTCTAAATCTTTGGGCGTGAGTGTTTCACTAAAATCAACCTTTGATACAATTAATAATCCATTGTTCAACACTACATCATTTCCACAAGTTCAAATGGTGATGGAGAAATCATTTACAAACACAACATATCCAAAGACATCAAAAGTTCTCCAAAGTGGATCGCAATAAAAAATGCAAGAGAATTTTACGACTGGAATGCCAAACATTACAGATGTCCAAACCAATCCAAGGATACAACAAAGTTCTTATGTTCACTCAATTTTAGTACATGTGACAAATACACATTCACAAATGACACAAAGTTTATTGACAGGACCTTCAATTATGGAAACAAAAGGAACAAGTAGTGGCACACAACCGCAACAAACATTGCAACAATTTAAAAATGCACAACAAGCACCATCGAATATGAAAACATGTAATGCACAACAACAATATTATACTAAAAAACATACGATAGTGCCTTCCATGCCATTACATGTAAATACAAACTTGAAACAACAACAATCATTTGGACAAAATTCACAGGAAGAAAATGAAAGTGCCATTCCACATGTAAAAGTGAAACAACCTAATGCACATGAGCAAAGCTTCTTGAAATTAATGGGGTTTACATCAGGACAACAAAAAATGGCACAAAAGAAACAAACTCCAATTCAAATTCAACAACATCAATATCAACAATAATGTGTGCCTCAATACGCACAACAAGGGCAAGCAAGATATTATATGCCCCAACAACAACAACAACCAAATGCGCATTACCAACCACAAATGCAATTTGAACAACCCAAAGTACAATATCAACCACAAATGCAAATGGAAATTCCATCTAAATGGGCACAACAAAATACTCAATACCAAAACATAGCAGTACCTCAACAGCATGAGAAATTCCAAAATGAATATATGCCAGATACACCAAACACAGTGATTTCTGAGCATCAACAACCATTTGGAAGTACTATATATCGAAAACAAGGACATCTAGGGACAAATGCTAACCCTCAAAATCCTTCATAATTAGATGTGTTGGTGCAACAAATTGAAAAGATGCAATGACAAATAGAGGCATTACAAACCAAAAATGCAAAGAAGTTATACACGGAACAAGACTTATGTCCTAATCCATTTGATAAAAGTTTGTACATGCCTCCCTTTCCTAAGCACTGTGAAGCACCAAATTTTGAGAAATATAAGGGAAATGGTGATCCAAAAGATCATATTTGAGCTTTTTATGTAGCATTTACTCAGGTTACTTATGATGAGACATATTTGATGTGTCCTTTCACGCACAGTCTCACGGGACAAGCTATGGATTGGTATGCATATTTGCCTAGGAATATAAAATCTTGGAATAAATTGGCTGAGAAATTTATTTGTCATTTTGCATTCAACATCGACAATGAGATAACCATGTTAGATTTATGCAACACAAAGAAAAAGCCAGGAGAACCATTAATGAGTTTCTTGCAAAGATGACGAGGCCTAGTTAGTCGATGTTCCCTTGATATCCCAGAGGAACAACAAGTCAACTTATTTATTCAAAACTTGATACTAGAGATGATGTATGAGATTAAATTGAAAGGTCCTAGTACTATTGCAAAGCTCATTAAAAAAGGAATGGACATTGAGGATGCTCTTATTTCTAAGGGGGTTATTAAAGTGAACAAGGACCACAATAATCCGACCAACTTGAGTGATAGGAATAAGTTTTGGTCCAAAAACAAGAATGTCACTAATGATGGTGTAGTTGATGCAAGAACTATAAGCACTAGTCAACCAAAGTTTGTTATAAGAGGACCAAGTGCATTGAATGTTCCAATTTTCAAATAGAATCAACAAATGCAAAATCAAACAAGTAATGCTATCCAACAACCACAAAATCAACAACGTAATCAACAACAACAAGATCAACAATGTAGACCTTTCAGATCAAGAGATGGGCATCCTCGTCAATCTACACCATTGGGAGAGCCTATTGAATTGGTAATGAAACAATTGATTCAAGCTAATTTCATTAATTTTCTAGATATCAAGGAGGAGCCACTAGTAAAACACCATTGGTGGAATGATAATGCACATTGTGAACATCATCAGTCTAAGGGACATAAAACTACGTCATGTTTTCATTTAAAACACCTTCTTTAGGATTTGCTCGATCAAGGTGTGACTGAGGTAGATTCATCCGCTGGAACTTCTAATGTTGATCATACAATTTTCAAGACTCCCTTACTTGATCATGACAAGGAAAAAGCCTCCTCTTCAAATTCAAATCAACAAGGCAATTTGAATTATACCAACGCAAGTCATAACAATGTCATTAATTGCTTTCATGCATCAAATGAGTGTGTGTGAACCATAAGAATAAAAGAATAGGATTCCTCATGTGCAGTGACCACCCGTCGATCCAAAATAGTTTTAAAAGGATAACCTTCCAATCCTTCTAAGCTAACCTCAACAAGCCAGCACAATCTCCTTGACCATTTGGGAAAAACCCCTGTGCAAATTTTAATCCTTGAGTTATTAAAAATATCTCCCATGCATCGCGTTGTTTTAGACAAATCCTTGACTAAGTCAATGGTACCTACTGATATTGATGTTGACCAATTTAAAGCTAGGATAGGACACCTTGCAACTTCCCAACATGTTGCCTTTTCAGACAAAGATATACCTTGTGATAACACCCATCATAATGATCCCCTCCATCTTGAAGTGTTCATCCATAATTGCAAAATCAGACGAGTTTTGATAGATGGTGGAGAAGTCCTGAATATATGCACTATGAGAGTCATAATTGGCCTTGGTTACTCTGAAAATGACATAGATCCTTCAAGGAAGATAACAATAAAAGCCTATGATGATGTTGAACGCCCATCTAAAGGAGTGATTATTTTGCCTATCATAGTAGGTCCAGCGATAGAGAACACTTTGCTACAAGTGCTAGATTTGGATCTCCCTTACAATATGATCCTAGGTAGTTCATGGATTCATGTAATAAAAGTAGTTCCTTTGACCTATCACCAGTGTTTGAAATATTCATACAATGGAACTGAGATAACAATTCCTAGAGATCCTAATCCATTTCAATTTTGTGCTAACTTGAAGGATGCTTTGCAACAACAAGTGCCAGTAAATAGAGCAACATCCTTGCCTAATTATGTGGATCCCAATACATTGTTAGAATCTGTCAAGGGTAAGATGAAAATACAAGATCAAAGATGTGGAGAGTATTCCATGTCCCAAACATTCCTTATTGGCAAGCTACCTCTGTCACCAAAATCACATGGAAAACCACATTTGTTGCAAAAGGAATCTAAAACAATCATGCAATATCAACCTCCCACTATATTTACAAAGTGGGATGAACTAAACAAAGAAAATTTGGATGATGACGTATCAGGATGGCTCTATAAAGATGAAGCAGATGCAACATACACTCCACCTATCAAATTGCTAGTAGAACAATATGGCAAAGGATTTACTATAATGTAGAAGAAGGGATATGATGGATGCAGTGGTTTGGGACCTAACAGAAAAGGAAGATTAGAGCCTATCATCCCTGTGATGAGACATAAAACTTTGGGTTTAGGTTTTGTACCATTGCGAATCGGAACCTCATGTACCAAAGTGACTACATGTGAAAAAGGGTGTGATTTAGATGATGAAATGACACTTGAGGACACCCATCCTGAAACTAACTCTAATGAATGGGAGTGGGACTCTTATTCCTCAAGCTCCTATGCCCTTGATAATGTCTTCATTGAACCTGACAATTTGCCTATGGAAGAAAAACATTAAATTCCTCCTCCTGTTAAAACATGTCCTAAAGCTTGGATAGAATCATTTTGGAATCCTCGCACTGAATCTGACACAAGTAGCTCAGATAGTTATACCACTAACATTCATATCCTTACTATTTTGATCCAAACCTTTACTGAAATCAATGACGACATGCCCCTTGTATACCCACAACTTATCCAATGCAACCAACAAGGACCACTTCAGTTAGATTGCTTTGAAAATGATGAGGCAATAGTAGAATTCTTTGAGCTTAGAGAAGGCATACCACAGGGTGATCACAAGGCTGGATTTGCAATTGATTTAGATTCCACAACATATTTTGGGGATTCAACTCCATCTTTCAATCGCAAAAGTGAAAATGAAAATAAAAAAGACAAATCAAAAGAATAGGTCTTTGGGTGAAAACCGCAAGGCACCCTCTAACCACAAAAAAGTAAAAACAAAGGATGTACTTGTGGGTGAAAACCTCTCTGAGGCACCCAAAGGTGGAAGATTGGACATAACCCCATCAGGTTAGGACAAATCAACATTGCTTGTAGAAATGAGGGAGGAGATAAATTTGGGTACACTTGACAATCCTAAGGTCATTCATTTTGCTGCTTCATTGTCAGAACAAGAAAGAATAGATTTTGTCAACTTTTCCTTCAGAAGAGGATCAATTTTGCATGGTCTTACGCAAACATGCCTGGCCTCGATCCAAAACTAGTCCTTCATCATCTGTCATTGAAACTAGGTGCCAAGCCCGTCAAACAAAAACTAAGAAAAATTCATTCGCAAGTGGCCATACTAGTCAAAGATGAACTTAAGAAATTGTTGGATGTGGGCTTTATTAGACCAATTGATTATGCATAATGGATCTCCAACTTAGTGTCGGTCAGTAAAGTAACTGGGGGCATCAAAATTTGCACTAATTTTAGAGACTTAAACAAAGCATGCCCTAAAGATGACTTTCCTTTGCCAAATATTGATATCATAGTGGACATGACTATTGGATATGAGATGTTATCATTGATGGATGAATTTTATGGGTACAATCAAATCCAAATAGCTCTTGAAGACCAGCATAAGACTGCCTTTACATGTGCTTGGGGAACCTACTGTTGGAATGTGATGCCATTTGGCCTAAAAATTGTAGGAGCAACATATCAAAGAGCCATGATAACAATTTTTCATGATTACATGCACGCTTTGATGGAAGATTATGTTGATGACCTCTTATGCAAATTAGTTACTAGAGATAGTCATCTAGCTATTTTATGACCAATCTTTGACCGGATGGAAAAATACAAGCTCAAACTATATCCAAAAAAATGTGTGTTTGGTGTTACCTCTGGAAAATTACTGGGCTACATTATTTCTCGAAGAGGTATTGAATTTGACCCTGCAAAGGTCAAAGAAATCCTAGATATGCCTCCTCCTACTAATCTTCGTTAGCTAAGAAGCCTCCAGGGCAAGTTACTATCAATTCGGTGATTCATAGCTCAATTGGTAGACAAGTGTCACCCCTTCCAACATCTGTTGCATAAAGGGGTGATTTTTAAATGGAATGATGAGTGTCAACAAACATTCCAAGCTTTAAAATATTATCTTCTATCCCCATCTATTTTAATGCCTCCCATAGATGGAAAGCCCTTCATTTTGTATATCTCTACAACAAATATAGCATTAGGAGCTCTTTTGGCCCAACAAGATGAACAAGGAAAAGAGCGGGCTATTTATTATATTAGTGGGACATTAGTGGGCTATGAATTAAACTATTCTACTATTGACTGAGCATGCTTGGCAGTTGTATTTGTAGCTCAAAAGCTCCAACATTATATGCTAAATCATAAGACCTTGTTGGTAGCCAAGATTGATCCATAGAAATATTTGCTTAGCAAAGCAGCTGTGACAGGTCGATTAGCAAAATGGGTTATGATTTTAAGTGAGTTTGATATTGAATACACTAAAAGAAAAGCAATAAAAGGACAAGTCATAGCTGATCAACTTGCAGATGCACCTATCCAAGATGATCATCCAATGTTGACTGATTTTCCAGATGAAACAGTCTTTGCTGTCACATCTTCTAATGAATGGAAATTATATTTTGATGGATCCCATACCAAATTCGGGCTAGGGGCAGGTATTTTATTTGTAACCCCTCAAGGTGATGCTATTCTCAAATCCTATAGAATAAATTTTGATTGCACCAATAATATTGAAAAATACGAGGCTTTGGCTATTGGACTTAGAATAGCAATTCAGTGACATATTACACATCTACAAGTCTATGGAAATTCTTAGTTAGTCATCTACCAAGTAAATGATGAATATGAAACAAAAGATGAAAAGCTTCTCCCTTATAAGCACATGGTTGAACATTTCAAGACAAAATTCACTATTATCCAATTTAATCAAGTCCCTCATCTTCAAAATAGATCAACAGATGCTATGGCAACTATTGCCTCTATCTTGGGTATGCCTCAGAATATGGACAAATGTGAATTTCTGGTAGAGCAGTTGTTGGTCCCATCTTTTAAAATTCCAACATCAGATATGGTGTGTGTCCTTGTTGGTCCTAACTCCTTGTGGTACAAAGAAATCTATGAATACCTAAAATCCCATTCCATACCTCCAAACCTTTCTACCAACCAACACCGAGCCTTTATTAGACAAATTGCCAAATATGTCATCATCAGTGATACCCTCTACCATCGATGCTTTGACCAAACCCTCCTGAGGTGTCTAGATTCTGATGAAGCACAAATGACTTTACATGAAGTTCATGATGGTATATGTGGGGGCCATTTCAATGGTCTTAGCCTAGCTAAATGTTATTCCGAGCTGGATATTATTGGCCGACAATGGAAAAAGAAGCCCATGATTTTGCATGGAGATTATATTCATGCGCTAGCACAAGAACTTTAGCCTATCATATCTCCATGGTCCTTTTCTCAATGGGGGCTTGATCTCATTGGAAAGATCCACCCGACATCAGCAAACAGACATCAATTTATCATAACGGCCACAAAATACTTTACAAAATGGATTGAGGCTATACACATGACCTACATCACTGGCACAAAAATTTCTAAGTTCATTTTGGATTATATCATATGTTGATATGGAGTTCCTCTTGCTATAGTCAAAGACAATGTCGTCCATTTAAAAATAAAGATGTTCGTGAACTCTATGAGAAGTTTCAAATTTAGCATCACTTCTCAACCCCATATTATCCACAGAGTAATGGCCAAGCTGAGGAATCCAATAAAACCATTATCAAGATACTCAAAAAGGTTGTCAATGATGTTGGTCGAGATTGGCATGTGCAATTAAATCCATCTTTATGGGCCTATCGCACTTCTATCTACACCCCTACTAGAGCAACACCTTACTCCTTGGTGTATGGTGCGGAAGCTATCTTACCTTTGGAGGTTGAGATTCCATCCTTGCGAGTCTCCTTACAACACCTGATAAATGATGAAGCATATAGATTTTCTAGGTTGCATCAGCTTGAGATGCTAGATGAAAGACGTCAGACAACTTTGACACATTTGCAAGCATATCAAAACCATCTTTGTCGCACCTATAATAAGAAAGTCAAAGGGTGACACTTCGAAGTGGGAGACTTGGTCCTGAAAGCCAACCCTAGGAATTCACAATCTACTAAGATCATCAAAGAAAAATTTGAACCTAATTGGGTTGGCCCTTTCATCATAACTGCAACGTATGGTTCAGGTGTTTATCAGATTGCAACCCCGGAAGGAGAACCACTATCAGATCCTGTGAATAGCATGCACCTCCGGAAATATTATACATAGATTTCTTTTAGCAGTTCTTCAATATGATACTGAAAAAATGAAAAAAAAAAAGTGAGAAAGAAGAAAACATATCAAAAATAGTAAAGAAAAAGCATCCGCCCTCTAGTGAAAACCTGGCAAACACGCGCTTTGGGAAAGTACAGTGGTGAAAACTTGGCAAACAGGCACCCCGTGTAGCAAGGTCATCTCTTCACCATCTATCATGATTCCCTCTATACATAGCACAAAGTTTTATCATGCCCATCTATTTTGATTTGACCCAGTGTCCTTCTCCAAGCTCGAAATTGGTCAGCATCAATGTCAATTTATGTCAATTGCTAATCCTTGTACATATTTTGGACCTCTCTTGGGGGCCAATCCCTCGTCATGATCAATTGATGGAGTTATCATAGTGAACATCTCGAAGGCTACAACATGTACATAACTTTTAAAGTCCTAAAAAAGAAAAAATCCATAAAAATATCAAATAAAGTCCTGAAAAAAAAAATCCATAAAAAAATCAAATAAAGTCCTGAAAAAATCCATACAAATCAAATAAAGTCCTGAAAAATCACTAAAAAAAAAATCATTAAATGTCCTAAAATAATTACAAAAAAAAATAAAATATATCATAAATGTTCTGAAGTAATCCAAAAACATCGTAAAATGTCCTGAAAAAAGAACAAAAAAATAATAAATAAAATCAAAAGGTTCAAAACCCTAAAAACTTGAAAACATAAACAATCCAAAAACAATCTTTCATTTCATTTCGCCAATAAATAGTCCCATTTGTATATCGGCAAATATTTTGAACAAACGTCAAATAGAAACACAATAAAAAATTGCACTTAACAAATCACGCATTAACAGATGAACTATTCAGCCAATCAAGTGTTCAAACTAATCAAAGTTGTCCTATCAATCAACAATATCAACATTATCGGTCCTTTGTCCATATTATCATGGGTCTTACGCAGGGTGTGGTATACCCATAAAGTAGACTGTGTCCTATCTTAGATGGGGTACTGCATTCCCTGAAACCAGATAGCATGATCATCATTTCAGTACAACATTATCACCCTTTAACAATGAAGATCAGAATGTTTATTTGACTTGCTTGGATTTGTGAGTCTTATCTTTCATTGATTTATCTTTGACCATGTTCCTGTGTCACTCGATGATGTCACAAAGTGAGTTAGAGTGGCCAGGATGGCTTATGATTTTTTATTTTTTTTGTTGTTTTGTTTTTTGTTTGCAGAGTGTTTCATAAATTTCTGGGGCACATATGTCTTGGGTGTCTGTGATAAGTATGTTCACTTTGTGAATGCCACACATACCTCAACCTTTGACATACGTATTGTCTTAGGTAGTTTTTAATTCATTCCTTGTCTACAATGTCTCTGTTTTACACAAAGGGATTGCATTATCACTTTGGCCTTCAATGCCATAATGTGCTGCATCCATTTTGCAATATTAAATAAAGGTTCTCACCTACTCTTTGTGCATTTGTGAAAGAAAGAGTTTTCTTCACCACTAACTCTTCTTCATTTAATTTCCTCTAACTAATATTTCTTTTGTCCATCATTGCAGTCATCTTGGTCTAGTCCTCGTATTATTTTCGATAAATTGGCCTCTTTTCTAGATTTTTCTGGCCAATTCCTCAAGGGGGCATCCATATATGTTGTCATTATTTGGGGCATATTTCTTGATTGTTCTTTGAAACAATGCTCATAATCGCATTGTCTCAAAGAGGGGAAAAATGTAGGCATCTAAAAATGGTCAATGCTTGTGGTGTCATACTTTAACATGTTCGCGTGACCTTATTTTAGGGTTTTCACATCCTATTAACATTTCTTCTATGTCGCGCACTTGATCTTCATCATTTGTCGACATCCTATCATTCTTCTGCATTTCTTCTCTCTTCAATTGTGTTTCTCACATTCTCAATTAGGTCTTGTCGCACACTCAATCATCAATTTGTCAATCTCTTGTCAATTTGCGATTGATTTTGTCGTTGATCTTTTGTCATTCGACCTTCATCAATTTGACCTTTTATCAATATTTGATTGATTCATCATCGATCTTAATCAATCATCATTTCTCACCAATTTGGACTGATTAGTCATTGGTCCTCGTCAATTGGCGCCTATCAATTGCAATCCTTGTCAATTTTGATCAATTTTTCATTGATCTTGGTCAATCGACTTCGGTGCTTTATTAATTGTCCAATTTTTATCATGATCATATCAACCATACATCAATTATCTTTTGTCAAGACCTAATTGTCGTCCTTGCATTTCTAATTCATCTCCTAGGGTTTTCTAATTTAATTATTTAATCATTTTGTCATTATTGTTCTAGGTTAAATATATTTATTTATTTTATCCTAGGTTCCTTTGTCACAATTAAATATTCTTATTTAATTGGCTAACTATGAATTAATGAATAAGGAATATTTATTTATTGATTCCTTTTTATTTCCATTTTTCAAAACTTTCTAGTTCTTAATTTCTTCTCATTTTCCTAATTTTTAATAAATCAATATCCAACTAGTTCCTCAACTTTCTATTTTGATTTTTCCAACTAATATCCTTCTTCAAATCTATCCTATTTTGTGCTTTATTTGGAAGATATTACTTCTATAATTTTCAATTTCAAGGATTTGGTAATCTTATCTTGACATGATCTTACCCTCTTGCATGGGAAAGTGTGTTATGGCTTTAATTTTTCAATTTGATTTTTCCCTTGATTGAAATCAATTGCAAATTTTATTGATTTTATTCAAATCTTTGATGAATCTCTCCGATTTCTCTATAAATTGGATTCATTTCTCATTCTTTTTTGAACCACTTCTCGAATATCCTCATGCTGTCGAACTCATTTGCAATCTTGCTCTCTTTCTCACACTTGCATTTTGTATGTGAATCCCACATATTTGGAGGAAAAAGACAAACAATGGAGAATCATGGAGGAAGTACTTTGTTATGGTTTGCATATTTCTTTTAAGTGCTTTGTCTTCATAGCTCTATTGAATATATTAGGATTTCTTTCATAGCTTGTTAGTTTTTGTGGTTATCTAATATAGGTTATGAATCTTATGCTCAAATTTGCTATTATAGTATCAACTCGAAAGGTCTTGAGTTGTTATGTTCTTTTGTTTTAAAACTAACCTTTGCTTAGTTACCTCTGACACATTCATCATAGAATGTGCTTGCTAGTTTTATGATCTAAGGTATGTTTCTCACATATCGGTTCTTTCTTATCTTAACCAGATTGTCAAAATTCAAATGGCCTAGTCTCCGGTGCCACAATCAACTTTCATCAACTTGTCCCATCATGCATTGGGACTTATAGCATTCCTTTAGATTGTAGGCATTACCCTTTGTTCTCTTTCCTTCTGCTACTAGCTGATCGGTATTCTACTTTCTTATCTGACAACCAGTACAGTCAAATGAGAACTTGTATCCTTTGTCACACATCTAACTTACACTCAATAGGTTATGCTTCAAACCTTCCACATAGTACACATCATGAGCCTTGAGTTTTCCATCAATATTTAGTGTACCTCAGCCTTTGATCTTGATAGAGGAGTTATCACCAAATCGGACTGAACCACCATTCCAATCATCAAGCTTGATGAGATTTTTATTATCTCTAGTTATGTGATTTGAGCAACCACTATCAACTACCCATAAGTTCCTCCTTTCAACATGTAGAGTAGTCTACAAAATCAGGCTGGACTCTGTCTTATTTTTCTCCTTCTCTACCCAAACAGGTTTCTCTTCTTTCTTTTTCTCTTCTGTCACTTTGTGTTCCGGCTTTGTTTCCAACTTCACATCTGGTATAACTCTATTTTTCATGTTAGTCCTCAGCTAACAGTGCCTTGCTATGTGACCAAAATTTTGACACTTATAGCATTTCACATTAGTACTAAAAGATGTACTCAATACATTCTTGTAGGACATTTGCATATTACCCCTACATTCATAACTCTTGTGACCAAACTCATTGCAATTATAACATATGAAATTTGTACTTTGTAATGTAGTGAATGAGTTTCTCCTCTCAAAATTAGGGTTGACATTCATTTTCCTACAATCTACCATTCTATGACCAAACTTATTGCACCAAAGACAATAACCATGAAAATTTGGAACATACTGATTAGGCTATCTTGAACCTGCACACGGGTGCCCCACTAGGGGGTTTCCTTTCATGCTGATAACCCTTGTGAATCCTTCATGATCAATGCTTTCTTTTCTCCTTGGATCTGCATGACGATACATTGAGTATGGTCTCCATTTCATTGATTTAGCATATCGGATTGTGTAGCGGATTCCAACAGCATCTGCATATGTCTTCTTGTCGGTGTCCTTGCCCACCATGAATGTCTTCTTCTCTTCACCTTCCTTTGTAGAAGTGAATTGTATTTCCTTACCAGATGTGTCTTTTGTATTTGAACATTGATCATCTTCATTCTTATCACCATGAGGATATTTAGCAGCAAAATATCTAATCTTTCCACAGTTGAAACATTTCAAAAGAAGCTTGCCTTTGTATTTGCCTGAACCTGTCTTGAGTTTTCAGACAAAAATTTGCCATGATGTCATCAAATTCTTCACTAGTCTCATCATGAGAAGATTCTTCTTTTCGTTTTCTTGTTGTCTTGAATGTAACTTCTTTCTTCACAACATCAGTACTGACAATCCTCATCTCATAAGTAGTTAGGGAGCCATACAACTCATCCATTGTGAATACTTTCAGATCTTTTGATTTTTCTATTGCTAAGATATAAGTACTTTGTTCACTACCACCTCATCCTTTATTTCTTCTCCAATCCCTCTAATGGTGTTTGTTGTTTTATCAATGCTTTGTAGATAGTCAGCAATCTTCTCTTCATCTCTCATCCTCAAACTCTCAAGTTGTGCTCTCAAAGTCTTCAAGTTTGCTTCCTTGACTTTAGCATTGCCTTCAAATATCTTTGGCAACTTATCCTAGGTCTCCTTGGTAGAAGAGCAATGCATAAATTTAACAAACTCATTATCAAACAACCCACTAAGAATGGTATTCTTAGCTTTAGCATTGTTCTCATATTCCCTCTTAGCATCTGGATCAGTAGGGGATTATTGGAAACTATATATCCATTCACCACCAAAATCCATACATCACAACCTATAGAGGACAAATAGGTTTCCATTCTTCTACTCCAAAAGGCATAGTTGACACCATCAAACATAGGAGATTTTGAAGAGGGTGATTTGTTTCTTCCCATTATAAACACTTGACAGGATCTACCCAAGCTGGAGAAGGATTTTGACAAAATAGGGAACTTGGCTTTGATATCAATTGTTGAACATAATGGAACACTGAGGGGGGGGTGAATCAGTTTTATAAACTCTTCTCTTCAAAAGAGGAGATATCGGTAATGTACAAAACAAACTGAGTGCTAACCGTTAGCTCAACTAGTGTAAAAAGGGTGTGAGACAGGATTTGCTAAAACAATGATATACCACATGCACAAAGATGCAACACACAACACCAAATATATACAAGGAAAACCCAATGTGGGAAAAGCTTCGGTGAGAATAGTTGTTGGAGATCCTCTGCTCCAATCCAGCCTCACAATGAATCTCTGATTACAAAATTTAGGGCAGCAACCCCTGATTTATGAGCACCTAGTCAAAGGAGCACCAACTCCTGCACAATTTATAGACTACAACCTAAAGGAGCTACAACCCCTGCACTAAGCTACAACTTAGTGAAAGCAATATAAAATTTAGATATACAAATGAAATCACTGTTGCAAATGAAGTTTTGCAACCTTACAATATTTGCCTCTATCAGTTTCACCCTTACTGGTCTGTGTTCTCTCCACCCACTCTGCAACTTGACTTTGTTGATCAACTTCCTTGATCCTCTCTCACAATCTCTTCCTCCTCTTAACTCACACTCAATCACTCTTGATTAGATATCGCTTCTATCAATTTATCACCTCTATCCTCAATGCACTCTTCACTAGTTGTTCCTTATATCGGTTTTCTCTCCTTCAGCTATGAATCAACACTTTGCTCTTAAACACTTAAAAGTGTTTTTTTTTCCTTTGGCTTGCAGACAAAAATATCACACTTATCTTCTTACAGAAATAGTCACAATCATAGTCTCATGTCATCATTTATAAACTTGAGCTTTCCCGCTAAGAAACCATTCAAACTATGAGTGACTAAGGTTTCCTTTACTCGACACAATATACATGATATCCAATCCATCCTGTCTTGGATCGATCACCTGTACTCCAGGGATGCATCTATACATGGTTTCCATCATCCAATGTATACTTTCTAAAGATAGCAATCATGTACAAGATTTTCCTGTCTTGAAATCTGTCGACCCATAAAAATGCTTAGCAGTTTTCTTTTTGAGGTCTTCTTGTAATCAGATTTCCTTTGCGTTGATCTAGGCACCAACTACTCCTTGATCTTCCTCTGTCGTACTTTCTTCCTCGAGCCACATCAGTTAGTTGCAATCCCATGATTTGTGGTTGTTTCATTTATGTCGACTAACCGTTTCATGAACCATGTCGATGGAGGCTTTACCTACCTCTACATATTTGCCACCTCATCTCCACATGGCATCACCATGGTTAATCACTCAGCTCACTGACACATAGTCGGTTCATACTTGAACATTTAGTAAACTCATACTAATACACCCCTTTACCAATGAGACCTTCTTCTTCTACTAACCAATAATGCACACTACACCGATAGTACATCTTCACCTCTGGTGGATTGTGAGTACTTTAACATTCTGTCTCTTCATCATAAAAAGGTAGCCAAAGTCTTGACCGGTATAATCTCTACCAATTATCACTTAACATGCTCACACTCACATGCATCTCACCCCATGATGATGAAGTCACTAATAGTCTCAACAGCTACTTGTCTTTCACCGTATCGATACATTCTACTTCATCCCAGATGACATACCTCTACTAGTAGCCTACCTGCAATACCGATTGACATCAATGAAAACTCAATGCCAACATCTACCACCACAAGTATAGAATCATTTAGTCTTTGTGTCTTAGGAAATCCAAGTACTAAATTCATGCCTATGTCTTCCCAAGGTCTCTCGGGAACTGTCAAAGGAGTATACAATCAGACATTCTAACTACTACCTTTTTTAAGTTGACAAATTCCACAACTCTAAACAAATTTCCTGACATCCTTATGAATGTAAGGCCATAAGTAATTTTCACTAGTCAATGCCACTGTCTTGTCAATACCAAAGTGTCTGACTAATCGTCCACTATGCTTCTCTTAGGTATACACAACTGAACTCCTATAAACAACATCTCATTCTGAATAAAATAACCCAACCAGTTACTTTTGTCCATCATAACTATTCCTTAAAACATTTCCAAGGTTCTGTGAAATCCGAGTCATCCTCATACAATTTATTCAATTCTTCAAAATCTAATACCTCCACTCTCATCTTTATCAGCAAGTTCCTCCTTATGCTCAATGCATCGGCAACTCTATTTTATTTTCCACTTCTATGCTTCAAAACAAAGGTATAACTCTGTAAGAACTCTACCCATCTCATATGTCTTTGATTCAACTTACTCTGACTGTTCAAATACTATAAAGCTTGATGATCAGTATTGTTACCCCTATTTTTGCACATTTTTTTATTTTTCCATAATTTAATTTTCAAGAAAAAATAGAGTACATTAATTCCATCCCAATGTTGTTTTGGCCTTTATATGCCAAAGTGTTCCTTTTGAACCTTCCGCTTGAACTTGTGTGTAAGTTCAATAGTTCATTGGTTCAAACTTCATCCTATGTGTGTATGTGTTGACTCCCTATTAAATTAAGTTTTACATGTGAAGGAGGAATCTTAGTGGTGAGTGAACTTGAACCATTGAACCTTTCATATTGGTTCAGATGTTTGCAAGTTCAAATCCCACGGTACAAGCAAATATAATGGTGGGTCATCAATGGAGGAAAATAGCTGAGAAAAGGAGGAAAATTTTGGAAATCTCGACAACTTAAATTTTAAAAAAAGTTTCCATAAACAAAAGTGATCATTACATGGTAAGCGCCTTGAGTGGAGTGACTTGTAATTAATACAAGTGTCAGAATTATGTCACTTCGACATTAACCCAACATGAGTGGATTTGATATTTGAAGCTTGGCAATTATGAAGCCAAATTTTAAGCCTTTTATATATTTCAAATGAATTTCTCCATAATTAAGAATCTAAAATTGGCAAGAATGGGATTCAGCACTGGAGGTAATTAGTTCTTTTCTTTAGGGCTAGCAAGGATTCAGTTTGCATGGAAGGTGAGTTCTAAAATTTCTTGTCATCTCTATTATTTCTTTGCCATAGAAAGAAACTAGTTGAATTTCCTACATTTTCTCTAGCTGGGTTTATTGCTTCATTTTGTATTTGTTTAAATCATCGCCATGAGGCCTGTATGTCCAAAATTTGGGCTGAGCTCTCATCTCACATGTTCTTTACTTCAATTTGGGGATACTTCTTTAGCACAAGCTAGTCTAGAAGAATTTCTAGAAAGAGCTAGAACTACTACAAGTTCGCCTATGATTGAGAAAATTGTTAATAGTGGACTTATAGAAGCCACTATTTTTCCGATGGCTATGCGATTCCCAGAATTGGTTCTTGAATGTATGAATAAGTATGATCTAGAGAGAAGGTGCATTAGGTCTACAAATGAGTGTGTACTATTGAATGTAAATAGAGAGACCATAATCATCGTAATGAAGATTCCTCCAAAAGAACCTTATGCATATTGGACCATAACTTCATCCTATGGTTTCTTTTCTGAGAAGAAGGCCTAATATAGGAGTGCAATTTCTAGAAACTAGCTTTTGTAATTCCGAAAAGGTAGTTCAAGGTTACCCAAGACATTGATGAGAGAACACCTTATTAAGGAGGTTAGAAATATTGTAATTTTGCTGCACAGAGTGAAAGGTAGCCAATAGGCCTTTTTCTAGGAAGATTGGATGTACTTTTTCATCCAAGTTCTTTTAGAAGGAGTGATTCAAGTAGGTATATGATACATTAGAGATGTGAGAAATATTTATGAAGATACCGTGGTGGTGATCAAAGAGTTGGAAATAAAAATGGCCTCATGGAAAAAGGAAGAAGCCAAATGGATGGCAATGATTGCTTAGATGAGTGAAGTTTATAAGATGTTGTAATTAAATTTTTGGTAGTGAAGGTTATGCCTAGCTTAGATGATAATGTGATATTTGTATGCAAGAAAACATAGAATGAAGGAATTCAATTGTGAAATAGGGACATGAGTAATCTGCTATATTGTTGACAAAATTAACAAAAATCACTCTGTCAATGAAGAATAATCTAAAACGTATTGATGTTAATTGTTTAAAAAATGATGGTAAAACTATAGATGCTACATATATCATAATTCAATCTTTCAAAGAAAAGATTGATTATTTAAAAGAGGCAAAAATATTGACGACATAAGATTTCTCTAGGGTGGCCAAAATAGAGTCTCTGTTAACCCTCTGCATCAATTACCTGGACAATCATGCAAATAAGGTGGTGCAAGTTAGGCTAGATAAGGAAGTATAGAAGCAATGGATTACTCATATTGGGCTTCCTAACTTTGCAGTCATTTAGAACTTCTCCGAAACTCATTTGGAGTGGAAATATGTCATCGCCGCAACACAAAACCAACATAGAGGTTCCACATCACATCACCAACCTTGATCATGCCAGCAGATTTTGGCCTCTTGTTTAGTTTCTTTGGATATGTTCTAGAGTAGTTTTAGAGATTGTTAGCCTATGTTTGCTATATATATGTTTTAAAATGACTCTGAGAGTTTTTGGATCTTATAGACTTAGTAGTTATATTTTGATATATGATGTTTTAAACAAGACTTTTTATCTGTGAATAGAATGAATGGATGATTATCGCAAACTTAAATCTATGTGTTTGAGTTGATGAAAATAAATTTACGTGTGGATTTATTTTTCAGTATGATAGTTATTCATTGCTTTTGAGATTCATCATATATCTAAGTGGAGTTGGTTGGTTTATAGGCTCATTTTAATTAATTTATCAAAAGTTAGACAAATTCTATGTGCTTTCTTTATTGAGATCAATTTCATGAAAGATCACATTCATAACATGTCTATGTATGAATGGCAGATTCCCTTTAGTGCTTTCTAGTGAAAAGTATGATTGCAATTTTATTTTCTGTTTAAATCATTAATTGAATATCATAAAGGGAGTTGTACCTCAATTTAGAGGGAAACTGTTTATAGTTTACCCATCTGATTGGTTATTGATTTGAACTTTATAAAGGGTACAGAGTCAAGTACACCTATGATTCTTTAGGACAAATCTATTAACCAACAGATTTTTGGTGACTTTGTTAGGGAAATTATCTTGCATATTGTTAAGATTAGTTGCCTAAACATGGGGAAAAATGGTGATACCTAATGAGATCATCTTTAGTGTTTTTGTGCAGCTTAATCTTGAATTTTAAGACAAATAGGAAGATATAGTTATGTTTTACGCTTCAACAGATTGGAGTCTAGAAGGTACACTAGATCTTTGAGGAGAGGAGTAGTAGATCATATTTTTCAAGCAGTACAAAATATAAATTTTTCATTTAACCCTACTCATTATAAATGGGAAAGAAATAGACCTCCTCCCTCTCCCACACCTTCTACATTTGCTAGCTTCCAAGCCCTCATTTTGCATGGTACTGTCCTGCCCATAGTCATCAATCTCACACCTTTTACTTTTCCAATGCCATCATGGGGAGCTATTATAGGACACTTGAACCTCGGACCTAAATTGAATTACCTAACTAAAGGAGCAAGGGAAAATTTACCTAAAATTAATAGTGATGGGAAAAAATCAATAGATGAGCACTTGAGTGCTTTCAACATAGCATGTGGTGAATTAGGTGTTCAACATGAAGATTTGGATGTGAGACTCTTTGTACAATCTTTAATTGATGCCACAACATAATGGTTCTATCATTTACCCAATGGTTCAATCACCAATTAGAATGATATGAAAACAAAATTTGAGACTAGGTTCAACAATGCAGAAGATGAGCACTCTCTTTTTGGTCAATTGACTCAATTAGAAAAATAAATACATGAACCTATAAGGGAGTTTGTGGCAAAATATAATAAGATTATTAATAAGATCCCGGAAAACAAAAGGCCTTCTGATGACAATCATAAATGTTTCTTTCTTAACTCTATGCCTCCAAATGTAGGATTTAATCTCAGAAGACAAAGGGTAGCAGATTTGGCAGAAACCCAAATATTAGCTATTGCATTGGAAGATGATTTAATCATAGATGGAAAATGGAAGAAAGAGGTTCAAATACCAAATTCTCAGCCCTCATCTTCTTTCGATCTGATGTTCCAAAGGTAAGTCAATGATGTTATTGCATTGAAAAGATGATTGCCAAAGGCTAATGCATCATTTCAGTAGCCTTATCAAGATATCTCTAGAAGAAACCCTAATCAACCAATAAACATTAGCAATAAAGTGTTACAACTCACATCTGCACAACAAAGGCTTGCAATTGAAACTCCTCCTGGGAAATGAAAAATTTGTGTCTTCCATTTGACTAATGATCATGATGGAATCTCTTGTCTAAAGATGGTGTGTTATGCGTAGATGGCTAACACAAGGGAAATGGTGGAAGAGATTATAGAAGATGAGAGGATTCCTGGACAACCTGGCAACTTTGTAATTAAATTTTTGGAGTATGAATCAGATTTAGAAAGAGGAGGTGATATATTGGTTACCTTGGAGGACCCTTCATGTGTCATCTTGACTAGAAATCAATGCAATCTCAAATGCCCAAGCAATGCAGCTTCTTCAAAAGTATCAGCCAAAGGTAAGGAACTTTTATCTCGAACCCCTGATGGTAATTCAAAGGTTCCCAAGGTTCAATTGTAAAAAGATCTGACTCTGATGCCTTATTTGATATTGTTGAATTTTACAAATCCTCAAATATTCAGATATCCTCTATTGAATACGTTATGTTGAATCCCAAGGAACTAGATAAATTAGTAAAGTATGTCAAAGGTGATGACCCTTAGGTTGAGTTTAGAAATCAATAGTCATTAAATGTTGAGTCCTCCAATGTTAAATTATTTGCTTCACTGTTGGAGTCATCTATGTCTGCTCCTGAAATAACTAATAATGAATCTAATGATTCCCCTCATTATTTTCATCCAAAGCTTGATCTGTTCTATGTGTCCTTGTTTATAAATGGTCATAAGCTTAACATTTGCATTATATAATTTGGTGCATCAGATAATATCATGCCCTCCTTAGTAGCTAAAGCCTTGGGCCTATCCCTTACTAAAACATTTGGTAGATGCTACTCCATGGACTCAAAACAAATTTCTTTGCTTGGTCAAATTAAAGATGCACAAGTTGCTCCTGCAACCTATCCTAGTAAAAGGGCGAAGTTGACTATCCTAGTGGCCGATATACTTGTTAGTTATGGTATGTTATTTAGTAGAACCTTTTGGAAAGATTTGGGTCGGGAGATTAAAATGGATTGGTCACAAGCAACTAGTCTAGTGGGAAAACAAAAGGTAGTGCTACAACCTAAAACAAAATCCAAATTTACTATGTTCCCTTCTGATGACCCTAAGTCTCAGATACTATATCAGGAGTGTGATTTTGGCAATTACATTATTTTCTCTAGAGATTAGGAAGAAAAACTAGTACTTGACTCTGATTGTTGTGAAAGTCTTTAGGTTATGGAGTTTGATGGTAGCTATTCATTAGTAGGTTCTGAAGCTAGGGTTGTTTTGATTTCTCCTTTGGGTGAGAAGTTCCCTTTTTCTTTTAAACTATAATTTAAGAACAGTAATAACACAATTGAGTATGAAGCTCTATTATTGAGGCTGGATGAAGCTAAGACAAAAGGGATAAAAATGCTGAAAGTGAAGGGGGATGTTGAATTGGTTGTTAAGTAGGTAAGAAATGTTTTTACCATGAGGAATGAAAGATTAAAAAATTATAGAAATAGGGTCTGGGATTAGATAGAAATTTTTGAAGCATTTTCAATTGAAGCAATTCTAAGAGATCAAAATATTAGGGCTAATTCATTAGATGTATTAGCTTCCCTTCTACTTCCCCTTCTTGATCTTTAAGAAGAGACATATAGGTTTGAGATAGTTAATCATCCTAATGGTTTGGACAATTCTGATTTTTGGCGGGAATTTGAAAATGAAAAATAGATAAATAACTTTCTACAGAAGGTATAAATGTTCATGTCAACCTTCTTTGAAGGTTTTGAATCAGAATGCAGTGAATTTTGCCCTGACCTGGGAGATGATCCAGATAAAAACATCATCCAATTAAAAGGGAACAAAATTCCAAGAGGTCTGGTATCCCTTGAACAATTGTATGATAACCATGATAGATATGAACAAGAGATTCTAAGTTCGTTACCTAGTCCTTTACAGTCTCGGTCCCTAGTCAAAGTTGATTGTTACCCCTACTTTTTTACATGTTTAATTTTTCCATAATTTAATTTTAAAGCAAAAATAGAGTACATTAATGCCATCCTGATGTTGTTTCATTACAAATCCCTCTTGTTTTTCCCTTTATATGCTAAAGTGTTCCTTCTGAACTTTCCAAATGAACCTATGTGTAATTTCAATAGTTCATTGATTCAAATTTCATCCTGTGTGTATGCGTCGAGTCCTTGTTAAAGTAAGTTTTAAGTGTGCATGAGCAATCTAAGCAATAAGTGAATTTGAACCATTGAATATTTCATCTCAGTTCAAATGTTCGCAAGTTCAGATCCCATGGTGCAAGAAAATACAATGGCGAACAATCAATTGAGGGAAATGGTTAAGAAAAGGAGAAATATTATGTTAGTCTCGAGAACTTAAATTTTAGTTTCTTTTCCATAAGTGGAAGTGATCATTACACGACAAGCGCCTCAAGTGGAGTGACTTGTAATTAATACAAGTGTCAAAATTATGTCACTTTGACATTAACCCAGCACAAGTGGATTAGATATTTGAAGCATGGCAATGATGAAGCCAAATTTTTTTATATATTTCAAATGAATTTCTCCATCATTAAGAAGCTAAAATTGGAAAGAAACAAATTCAGTGTTGGAGGTAATTAGTTATGTTCTTCAGGGCTAGCAGAGATTCAGTTTGCATGAAAGGTGAGTTCTGAAATTTCTTGTCATCTCTGTTATTTCTTTGTTGTAGAAGGAAACTAGTTGAATTTCCTACAATTGTTTTAGATGAGTTTATTGCTTCATTTTGTATTTGTTTAAATCATCGCCATGAGGCCTGTATGTCTAAAATTAGGGCTAAGCTCTAGTCTCACATGTTCTTTACCTGAATTTGGGGATACTTGATTAGCTCAAGCTAGTCTAGAAGACTTTTTAGAAAGAGATAAAAATCCTACAAGTTCCCCTATGATGGAGAAAATTGTTAATAGTGGGCTTCTAGAAGTCGATGCTTTTCCCACAACTGTGTGATTCCCAGAATTAGTTCTTGAATGCATGAGTACATATGATCTTGAGAATATGTACATTAGGTCTAGAGATGGGGGTGTACTGTTGCATATAAATAGAGAGACCATAATGGTCATAATGAAGATTCCTCCAAAAGAACCTTATGCAGATTCGACCACAACTTCATCGTATGGTTTCTTTTATGAGAAGAAGGCCCAATATAGAAGTGTAATTGATAGAAACTAGCTTGTGAAATTCCAAAAAGGTGGTTCAAGGTTGCCCAATCCATTAACAAGAGGACACCTTATTAAGGAGGTTAGAGATATTGTAATTCTATTACACAGAGTGAAAGGTAGCCAGCAGGCCTTTTTCTGGTAAGATTGGATGTACTTTTATATCCAAGTTCTTTTAGAAGGAGTGATTCAAGTAGGTACTAGATACATTAGAGATTTGAGAAAACTATATGAAGATACCATACTGGTGATCAAAGAGTTGGAAACAAAAATGGCCTCATGGAAAAAGGAAGAAGTCAAATGGATGACAACGATTGCTCAGATGAGGGAAGTTCAAAAGTATGGTTTAATTAAATTTTTGGCAGATAAGGTTGTGCCTGGATTAGATGGTAATGTGTTATATGCATGCAAGAAAAGAATAGAATAGATAAATTCAATTATGAAACAACGACACAAGGAATTTGTTAAGTTGTTAAAAGAATTACTAGAACTCACTCTATCAATGAAGAATGATGTAAAATATATTGATATTAAATATTTAAAAGATGATGGTAAAATCATAAGGCTACATATATCATAATTCCATCTATCAAAGAAAATATTAATTATGTAAAAGAGGCAATAATATTGACAACAAAAGATTTCTCTAGGGTGGCAAAAATAGAGTCTATGTTAACCCTCTGCATCAATTACCTAGACAATCATGCAAACAAGGTGGTGCAAGTTAGGTGGGACAAGGAAGTATGGAAGCAACAAATTACTCATATTGGGATTCCTAACTTTGTAGTCATTTAGAACTTCTTCACAGCTCATTTGGAATGGAAACATGTCACCATCACAACACAGAACCAACCTGGAGCTTCCCCATCACAACACCAATCTCGATTATGCCAACAAATTCTTGCATCTTGTTTAGTTTCTTTGGATATGTTCTAGAAGAGTTTTAGTTATGTAAAAACTGAATTTTACTTTAGGGTAAGGTTAAGTGATAGTTGTTCATTGCTTTGGACATTCATCATATATATAAGTGGATTTGGTTGGTTTATAATCTCATTTTAAATAATTTTATCATAAATTAGACAGAGTCTATGTGCTTTGTTTATTAAGATCGATTTCATGAAAGATCACATTCATAACATGTCTCTGTATGAATGGTAGTTTTCCTTTAGTACTTTTTGGTTAAAAGTATGATTGCAAGTTTATTTTCTATTTAGATCATTCATTGAATATCATAAAGGGAGTTGTACCTCAATTTAGAGGGAAACTATTTATAATTTACCCAACTAATTGGTTATTGATTTGTTCTTTATAAAGGGTTATAGAGTCAAGTAAACATATGATTGTTTAAGACAAAACTATTAACCAACAAGTATATAGCAAAAACTTCTTACGCAACAAAGAATGTCTCCACTTCTTTAATGCTTGAATTATGGCATAAAATTCTCGATCATACACAAAATATCTCATCCCATTATCTATCAGTTTGCTAATTTATTGGCTCTCTACCTATGTTTCCTTGAGGCTGGTTGGTCAAGGGTGAGTGATTTTAAATCTTTTCATCTTTTTTAGTAAATGGAGGTCGGTAGCTGGAAGACCCAGCGTGAGTGGCCGATGGAAGCTTTGGAGGAAGACTATGTGGAGCTTCATAGTAGTTTATTAGTTAGATAGTGTAGTTCCCTAAAGGATAAGAATGTTCTTTCTTGTTGTCCAAATAGTAAAGGTGTTTTTATTGTGGCTAGTGGATACAAGGAATTTATGACCCGCAAGCTGAATGGAGAGGAGGTCTATTAGTGGAAGTATGTGTGGAATAAGTTCTTTTGGCCAAAATGTAACTACTTTGTGTGGACTTTGGCCTAGAATATATGTTTGACTTGGGATAATATTTAGAAGCATGGGTTTCATGGACCTTCCATATCTGGTTTGTGTGTTGGTATTGCATGAAGATTGCATTGATGAAGTATAGTTTTATCATTGATGTCAATACTAACCAATAATTGAGTTGCATTACAACTGGTAGTCATGCAGTAATGCAACCGGTAGTAAAGCAATGTTGGAAACATAAATTGGTATTTCAAGTAGAGTGATCAACCAGTAACCCTAACCTGTTGATAAGAAAAACCCTAATCGATGGAGCTTGAAGAATTGTTTATGATGATCTATGATTGAATTGTTATCGAAGATGATTGTGCCATGTATGCATGATGCACATGATGAGTTTCAAAGTAAGTTTAGTGCATGAAGATAATTGTTTATCTTGGGAATTAGAAAGTGCATAGCATAAAGTGGAAACCACGTGATGAGTTACTGGATTTGATGAGCGGTGATCTAGGAGCGGTCGAGGTTGTCTAGAAATATGTGCAACTGATTGCTATGTAATCCAGTGGTCATGTTTGAACTGATATGTTTGTAATCTCTATGAGATCTTAGGTTTTGTGATGTGTTACTGACCTATTGTATTTTCTTATAAGGTCGATGAGTTGTTTTGTAATTGTGTTGGCAATTTTGGTTAAGTGTAGTAGCATGATTATTGTCGAACTAGAAGGAGTATCTATAGAATGTTGTGAAGGTAGATAGGAGCTTAAAAGGATCTGATTAAGAAGAGCAGTGCTATTACCAGATCAGCAAGACCTTGTTGTTCTCTAACAATTATAACAGTTAAATCCCCTAACTGAGTAAGTTTTAGAAGGCTTGGTGATGTCTAAATACTCTAACAAGGTGATCCATTAGTTTGGATTTGAAATCCTCCACTAAGGTTACTCCTAATAAGGTATTGTCTTTAACAGGGTATTTTAGTCAATCCCTTAACCGGATCTGTTCCTAACAAGACATTTTTGTAAAGCTTCTAATAAGGCTTGGCTCCTAATAGTGCGAACTTCAAAAGAGTTTAGAATAATTGTATGTATTCATCCCCACCATGGTTTTTCCCATTTGGGTTTCCACATAAAAAATTATTGTGTCAAGTGGTGAATGATTTTGTGTATGTTTTTTATATGGTTAATATGTTTAACTGGTAAAACCACTAAGATATGTTTAGATAACTAGAAGTAATCTCAAATGAGATATTACTAATGTTAGTAAAGTGTTTTGATGTTTTGGTTAAAAGGTATCTAAGTTTCAGATATGTTACATTGTTATATTGATTTTTAGTCAATCGGTAAGCTTGATAGTGCAGTTATAGTTTATGGTATAATATCTAAACCGGTTAGTCTAACAAGTTGTTTATGAGTTGGGATTAAGTTTGGTGAATTTTTAGTTTTTTTTCTATCTACTAATTCACACCCCCCTCTCAGTAGTTGACCGGATCATTATTGATTAATCATATCATGAATTGGTATCAGAGCTGTCCAGATTGTCTTGTGTTTAAGCCTAATAGATTGAGATAAAGATCTAGGAGAAGATGATTAAGAAAGAAGGTACAAAATTCAATAGGGAAAACTATAGAATCTAGAGTGATACAATGAAGATCTATATCAAGAGCTTAGGAAGTCAATATTGAGAAAATGTTATTACTAAATATAACTTGCCTAGTCGGATTTTGTTAGACAATTAAAAGGAGAAATAGGAGAATAATAAAGAATTGGAGGCCATTATTATTTCCTTGTCCGATTCAGAGTATGTTGATGTCCATGGATTGGAGACTCCTTATGAAGTATGGAAGAAACTTGAGGATATCTACAACAGTGATGAGTATGTTAAGATTGCCAAGGAAGAGAGCTTCAGAGGTAAATTTGATAATATGCAGATGGTTGAAGGTGAGAATATACAATAGTATGGTCAGAGGATCAAGGAGATAGTTGGTGAGTGTAGATAGGAATCTAGAAATCATCAAAGCAATATAAACATTAGCCTAGCTCAATCACAAAACCAGATTGCAATGATAACAAAAACCTACAAACATTCAATAGAGATATGGAAATAAAACATTCAATTCAAACACAAACCATCACAAATGCGGATGTCTCCTCCATGATTCTCCATTGTCCTTCTTTCTCCTTCAAATTTCTTTGTTTTGTGGATCTCACCTTCAAGTGCATAAGCATAATGTGAAAGCAAGATTGACAAGACGGTAGCACAAGAATACTAGAAGCATGATTGATTCGGGGATCCTTTGATTGAAGAAATTCATCCAATTTATAGACAAATTGGAGAGATGACAAGATTAGCATGAAGAGATTTGAAAGGAAATTTCAAATCAAAAATGAGAAATATGACAAATTATGACAAAATTGACACTTTCTATGCAAAATTGATTGATTGACAAATTATGACAAAATTGACAAGGTTGCTATGCAAAATTGATTGATTGATAATTATGACAAATTATGACAAATTTGCTATGTCATTCCCATGAAATTTAGAGAAATAGGAGAAATTAGAAAATTTGAAAATTGATGAAAATTAGAAAATTAGGAAATAGGAGAAATTAGAAAATTAAGTAGATTAATTAATAATTTTCCATTCATTAATTAATTCACAAAAAGAGGAGGAATTAGTTAGCCAATTAAATAAATATTTAATTGTGACAAGAAGACTTAGGATAAATAAATAAATTATTTAACCTAGAGGGAGAAATGACAAACATGATTAAATGAATAAATCATGAAACCCTAGAAGATGAATTAGAAATGCAAGGATGACAATTAGGTCTTGACAAAAGATAATTGATGCCGATTTGATCATGATTTTGATTGACAAAGGACCAATGCTGATAAACAATTTGATTGATAAATTGATCAAATTGATAAGCGCCAATTGACATGATTAAAGAGGACAAGGATTGATGATGAATCGATCATAAAATTACAAGATTGAAAAGGACGATGATCGATCAAAATCATGACTGAAGATTGCTATCGATAAGACCTAATTCAAAAGCGATAAAAATGAAGAATGCAGAAGAAAGACTCGATGCTTGCAAATGATAAAGACCAAGTGCGCAACATAGAAGAAATGTTAATGCGATGGAAAAACCCTAAAATAAGGCAATGCGCAAATGTTAAAGTATGACTTTTCAAGCGTTGACCATTTTTAGATGTGTACATTTTGCCCCTCTTTGAGACAATGCGATTCTAAGTGTTGTTTCAAAGAACAATAATGAAAATGCCCTAGACAATAATGATGACATATGCATGCCCCCTCGAGGAATTGGCCAATTAATCGATAAGAATGACAGAAGACGATAGGTTCAAACGGATCAAACGGACTACCAAGACTGATGGAAGAAATTAGATAGAGGACAGTTAGAGATGAAGGAAAACTTGCTTTTACAAATGCACATAAGTAGGTGAGAACCTTTATTTATTGTAGCAAAGCGGATGCAGAGCATCATGGCATTGAAGGCCAGAGCTGACATGCAACCCTTTTTGTAAAAGACAGACACATCACACACAAGGAATGAGTGAAGCATCCTAGGGTGCATACATCAAGGGTCGAGGTATGTGCAGTGTTCACAAAGTGAATGTACTTATCACAGACACCCAATGATATAGTTGCCCCAGTTTGTGACAAAAATTCCACAAATAGCAAACACAACAAAAAAAGGAAAGGGACCATGAACCATCCCGGTCACTCTATATCACTCAGTGACATCCTCGAACAACATAGGAATATAATCGAAGCCAAAGATAAATTAGTAAAAAGATAAGATGCACAAATTCAACCAAGTCAAACAAACAGACTGATCGTCATTGTCAAAAGTGGAAAACAAGAATGATCATGTTGTTTGGTTCCAGGGAATGCGGTACCCCATCTAAGATAGGACATAGTCTGGTTTTGAGTATACCACACCCTGTATAAGACCCATGATAATAGTGGCAAGGACAAATGATAATGTTGATGCTATTTGGATTGATTGATATGACAATTTTGATCAGTTTGAATGCCTGGTTTGATTGAAAAGTTCATCTGTTAATGCATGATTTGCAGTAAAGCGTAGTGTTGTGATTGAGAGTCATTGGAGGTATGCTCAGCGATCTGTCTATGCACAAAGGGATCATTTATTGACAAAATGCAAAATGCCAAAGAAATTGTTTTTGGATTTTGATGTTTTAAGATTTTTTTTATTTTTATTTTTTTTTGTTTTGTTTTTTCGAGTTTTTACAATTTTTTTTTTGTTTGTTTTTTCAGGACTTTATTTGACTTTTCTTTTTTTTGGATTATTTCAGGACTTTATTTGATTTTTATGATTTTTTTCAGGACATTTTGCAATTTTTATGATTTTTTCAGGACATTTTGCAATTTTTATGATTTTGCCCCTAGTTTCTAGCAAGGCAAGGAATATGACAGGTGAATAAATAGGCTTTTTGAAATGTTGGTGGATAGAGAAAAGACAAATGCCTTTTATTATGGAGACAACATGGATGCAATTTTCAAGGGATGTTGCGTGATGGGACAAGAGACTGGATATGACAATGTAAAGTAGGGACATGGCATGAGGGACATGTCAAGAGGTTTTTGAAACTATGTTTAAATTTTGCGTCCTTTTGTCAGATCAAGATCAAGGAATAAAAAAGAGTGTATGGATAGTGATAAGATATGGATAGGATAAGAAAGACCAAGAATGGATAAGGGACATGGACTGAAGGTCGGGGTAGGCTAAGGGATAGTGGCAGAAAGTTGCAATAAGATAGAGAATATGAATGAAAGGTTATAATAAGCAAATGGATAAAGACCAAAAGCTATGATAGACTAAAAGCTGCAAACAAGATGCATGATGCTCATGATGATCCTTAGCCTTGTCAAGATCAAAGGTGGAAAGGGAAACTGGACATGAGGGACAATAGGATATGAAGGGTAATGACAGGGGTTCGATAGGATAATGGAACAATGAAGGACAAAAGGATAAAACCTATCCCCAAGTATGGTATGCAAAAAGTTCATAGATTATGCATGATGCCTATTTGCCAGGTTTTCATCATGGTACTTTCCCAAGGCGCCTGTTTGCCAGGTTTTCACCAGTGGATGAATTATTTTGTGTGTTACATTTTTTTTCTTTTTTTGGTCTTTTTTTCTCACTTTTTTTTTTGACTTTTTCAATATAAGATGGACACATGATAGGGGATGGAAGAAGGACTCAAGCATCTTTTTTTGTTTTTTTTTGGATAGTAGCCTTGAAAAAATGGACCATGACCTTTAAAAGTATGCTCAAAGACGTTGGTAGGATAAGGATATGGAAAAAGAGATGAAACTAAGGCAAGGATTTATGCAAAGGATTGGACCAAAGGGATCGAAGGATGGAAAATATGAATTGGATAATGGATAGGGTATTGGAAGAATTGGGCTTTAGTGGATGGAAATGTTGGAAAAATCGACATTGGCACACACCTTGAGGGGTGATGGACTGATGGAGGAAAAATGTATCTCAGATTGTGAGATTTGGATGGAGGAATAGCTTGGGATTTTGGGACATAAGAGCCCAAAATGGATGATGAAGGTAATGGAGGAATAGATTTGAGACGTTTGGATGGAGGAATAATTTTGGGACATAAGGGCCCAAAACGGATGAAGAAGGTGATGGAGGAATAGATTTGAGAGGTTTGGATGGAGGAATAGCAACTTTGGATGCCAAGTTGGATGTTTCTTTAGGCTTTTGTGCTTCAAGAAGTTTCTTAGGGATCCACATGGTTTTTTATTTTTCATGCTTTTGTGGTTCCTTGGACTGCATTGCTTACACAAGGGATTTAGGAACCCATACATATTTTGACTTTGCTTTATTTTTCTTAGTGGGCCTTTGTGGCCTTTTGGATATTTCTTTTGCTTTATAGATCATATTGTTCTTTGTTTTGACATGTCGATTATATTGGACATGTTGATCCTTGAATACATGTGGATTTTTAGACTTATGATGTTTACACTTGGCATCCAAATTGATTGGAGGGGGAAAGGAATTCATGGATGGATATGAATGAAATGGAGTTATTTTGGATTGATGAAATTTACTCAAGAATGTGTGCCTTTGCTGACCTTGCATAGAGGATGAAGGGATATAAGGACCTAAGATGGATGGAAGGGATGATGGGGAAGGTGTATGTTTTGATTTTGATGGAGGGATACCAATGTCTTGAGAGTGAGTTGTGTAGACATGACCCTTAAGATCTTCTTTGATATGGAGGGGTTCTTTCTCATGAAGGTCTAATCCTTTGCCTTTATGAATATCTTGACTTGTAGGATACTTTTTTCTTTGGGAAGAAGACGCAAGTCCACTATGAGGTGGATATGATATGAGAGAAATAATGAGATCTTGAAGTGGATCAGATTGCACCAAAGTGGAAGAACCCATTATGCATGTCGAGGGTTCATGAACATCTTGCACTGACATGTTAGAATCATGAGGGGGACTAGGATTGTGTAGTGGAAATGGTTCAATGATAGGCTCTTGAAGAGATGGAATGGGAGAAATAATGGGATCATCAAAAGAAATGCGATCTTGGAGTATATATGGAGCATTAGGACAAGGAGATGGAGGAACAAAAGGATCTTGTGGAGGATTTAAAGGAATAATTTGATCTTGACAAGGAGGAAGATCATTGGAATCCTCTTTAAAGGTGCCTTGCTCTTGACTTTTAATGGGATCATCGGAAAGGATGGAAGAGATATCTTGACCTTTCTTAAGAAGTGGAATGTCAATGGGATTTGAAAGGACATTTTTTTCATGAAATGGAAGGGGATTGTTTGGGATTGGATGGACCGGGATATCTTGATCTTGCTCGGGGAATGGAGTGTCAATAGGACTTTGGATAGGATGGACAAAAATAGGGGAATCATCGTGAGTGTCTAGGAACATGGGGTCTTGGTCAACAATTGGATGGGATAATAAGGTTTTGGGATCTTGCTCTTGATCTTTTTCAAGACATGTTTCTTCATGCTCAAAATTATCTTCTTGACATGGGGCTAGACTTTGGATATGCATGGGGGATTCTGACAAGGGCTCAATGTTTTGGCATGAAGGAAATGCATTTTGAACATTTGTGATGGATTCTAGCAGGGAATCAATGCTTGAACATGAGGAAGAGGGACTTTGAATGGGGTCCTCTAAAATAGGTAATGGAAATAAAGTGCATGGTGGCATTGGGTCTTGTATTTCTGAAACATGACAAGGACATGCATCATGAATTGGATTATCTTGGCAATCAATTATGGATAGCCCTTGGGTAATTTCATCCTTGGGTGTATTATTTGATGAAGACAATATAGAAGGTTCTTGTGAAACTTCTAAAGGTGTAGGGATAGATGCCACTGGAGAGTCAATTTGTTTATGGGGGGGATGAGGCATTGCTAGACATAAGTGTATTATCTTGATCTTCCTCAAAGAACTCACTTGGTAATTTCCTTGAGATCCTTGCAATAAGGCCACCTTTCTTTCAAGGTTTTGACATGGTTGTATCTGGAATTTGAACTTGTTTGGCAAGGAGTTGGTTCTAGTCTGATGTCATGTTTTGATTTCGAACTAGATGTTGCTCAAATTGGTTTGACATGTTCAAAATTTGGCTTGGTGCATGTTGCAACCTTTGCTTCTGAATGTTTGGTTGTGGTTGTTGACATTGATATGTTGATCGAACTTGTTGATATTCCACCATTGGTTGAACTCTTTGTGGACATTGTATAGTTGGTTGGACATATTGTTGAAATTGGACCATTGGTTGTGTTGGTTGTGTTTGTTGGAAATGTTGAACAACTGGTTGAACCATTGGTTGTGATGTTTGAAAATGTGATTGATAGTAAACACCTTCTTGTTCTTGTTGTGGAGGCACATAATGTTGAAATTGTTGTTGTCTCTTTTCTTGAAATTGTTTTATCATTCAAGAAGAGATCTTACATCAATTGGCTCAATCTTTGGATTTCGACCTGGATATTTTCAAAACATTTTGGACATTTGTGATCTATTCTTCTCAATGTTTTTCACTCTTTGTTCCAATATCTCCTTTTCTTGAGCTAGTTTCTCCTCTAGTTTTTGTATTTGGACATTTTCATCATCATGATAAGTTTGATCCAAGTTCTAAGACATGTAGAGATTGGATTGACATGATTGATTTCTCAATTGTGATGACATGGCTTCGTAAGAAGGTTGAGACCTCATTTCAACAAACATGTCACTATGCAATGCAACTAATGGGATTGACAAATGCAACCTAAAAGGATGACAATGCAACTTAATGTTTTTGTTGTTTTTCAAGATTTTGATAGACTCATGAATGCAATTCTAAAAATGAGACCCTTAGGAAATTGAAATGATGTCTAGACCTCAAAGGACAAAAGGACCAAGTGACAAAAGGACAAAATGACAATGTCTCCCCCATATGCTTGGATACTAAGCTAGGTTTGACCAAATGACATTGATGACAAAAAGACAAAAGTTTGATAAGGTCTAGACTTCTTGACAATAACTTAGGGTTCATCAAAGATTTGCATTACTCAAGTATGACAAAACCTAGTTTTGACACTATATGCAAAGGGACAATTACTATGCAAATGACCCTAATATGATATGATAATGACCTAAGCTTGATGAAGAGACCTATGGTATGCAAATGTGACCTAATGTAATGGGGACAAGGATGTAAATGTAAATGTATGACAATGTCAACCTAAGATAAAACCTAAGGTTGAATTATGAAATGGTATTACTCTAATGCAAGAGGACACATGCAAATGGATGACCCTTATTGATATGCAAAGGAGTATGACCTAGGTGAAACCTAACCTTGGTACTTGACAATGACTTTGCAAAATGCAAACCTAGGATGAACCTAATGTTGGACATGCAATATGACACCTAAGTGAAGACCTAATAAGGACATGCAAATGGACACATAAATGAAAACCTAATAAGGACATACAAATGGACACCGAAATGAAATGGACCAAGTGGAATGCAACAATGATGCTCTAAGCCCTAAGTATGGACAATGGAGGACCTAAATCTAAGTGACATGAATGTTGAGACAAGATTTGGAAAAATGTTTGACAACCATGTTTGAAGGTGCTTTGAACTTTGTTGAATGGAATACTCTTGTGTTTAACCTTGTTTTGAATCAATTTGTCTTGTTTTTGAAATGAGACAACTCAACTTTTGAAAAGAAAAGAAGACAAGATATTTTAACTTAGACTCAAGACAATCATGCTCATTCAGACATTTCTTATGGTAGGTAAGGACATTAGGTACTTGAGAGGTAGACTCATTATGAGATTCAAGGAGAATACATAGATGCTCGACCCCACGGGCTCCCCTCCACGACACTCACTTCTCAGGGCAGCCAAGCATTAGTCCCCATGGAAATCTCCCCATGGCGAACTTAGTATCTCTTCCAAGTATCTGAACTCCTCCTTCTCAAGCAACTAGAAGGATTTTGGACTCTAAATACAAGGTGTTTAATAAGGATTTCTATTAAGCGCTACTCCTTGGTGTCACGCAAGCATGATTGAGACACAGGCTCACCAAGATACCAGACAAATGTAGTCGTGCAAGCACGATTTAGACCATGAGGCCCTACTTAGATGCTGATATGAGAAAGAGTCCAAGGGTCATCACTTCCCAAGTAACTAAAATTCCCACGTAACCCTTCCTTCAAAGCTTTCACCCATCAGGTATTTATTTATAGTGAGTTAGAATGCCAAGGTACTCTAGCTGTGCTCACTTTGGGTCATTCCCTTCTCACAATTGTCACTTTCTTGCAAAAGAAAGCAAATGGTCGGGAAGGCAAGCCCTCTAAAGGTAACAAACAATCCAAAACATGAGAATGGTATCGAAGATCTGGATTTCTGATCACCCTAAGAAGGATGAGAGCATACTCTCCTACTCCAATGTCAAACTCGACAAGCAAAGTGAACACATATTCATTCCATCCTACTTAGCAAACATACTAGGTGCCTAATTAAAAATCACAAACACAAAGTTTGGTTAGAATATAAGGCAACCTGCAAAATCACTAAGTTAGGAGTTTGATTTGCTTGGTCTTTGACTAGTGAACCGGCAAATAATTCATTAGTATTTTGTGAGATAATTCTTTGTCAATCATTTTGCCACAAAGCTACCAACAATGTTAGAGAATCAAGAGAAATGAATCACCATCAAAATTAATACATAAAAGTTGTGATTCTTTGTCCTCTTAGATTAATCTATGTGAAATTTATCAAATTTACCATCCTAGATTAATCTAGATAAAATTTGCATGAATGCATGATTAATTTGCCAAGCTAAATTAATCTAGATGAAGGTTGCATGATTCTGTTTTTTAAAATTTTGACCATTTATAGCAGCATAATTAAAAATCTCATAACTTCCTCAATATTTATCCAAATCACAAACCGTAAGATGATCTGGAAAGGAAAAAACATGGTCTAACTTGCCTAGTGGGATTTTGTTAGACAATTAAAAGGAGCAATAGGAGAATAATAAAGCATTGGAGGCCATTATTAGTTCCTTTTCCGATTTAGAGTATGTTGATGTCCATGGATTGGAGAATTCTTATGAAGTATGGAAGAAACTTGAGGATATCTACAATAGTGATGAGTATGTTAAGATTGCCAAGGAAGAGAGCTTCAGAGGTAAATTTGATAATATGCAGATGGGTAAAGGTGAGAATATTCAACAGTATGGTCAGAGGATCAAGGAGATAGTTGGTGAATGTAGATAGGAATTTGGAAATCATCAAAGCACTATAAACACTAGCCTAGCTCAATCACAAAACCAGATTGCAATGATAACAAAAACCTACAAACATTCAATAGAGATATGGAAATAAAACATTCAATTCAAACGCAAACCATCACAAATGCGGATATCTCCTCCATGATTCTCCATTGTCCTTCTTTCTCCTTCAAATTGCTTTGTTTTGTGGATCTCGCCTTCAAGTGCATAAGCATAATGTGAAAGCAAGATTGACAAGACGGTAGCGCAAGAATACTAGAAGCGTGATTGATTCGGTGATCCTTTGATTGAAGAAATTCATCCAATTTATAGACAAATTGGAGAGATGACAAGATTAGCATGAAAATATTTGAAAGGAAATTTCAAATCAAGAATGACACATATGACAAATTATGACAAAATTGACACTTTCTATGCAAAATAGATTGATTGACAAATTATGACAAAATTGACAAGGTTGCTATGAAAAATTGATTGATTGATAATTATGACAAATTATGACAAATTTTCTATGTCATTCCCATGAAATTAGGAGAAATAGGAGAAATTAGATGAATTAGAAATTTGAAAATTAGAAAATTGATGAAAATTAGAAAATTAGGAATGAGGAGAAATTAGAAAATTAAGTAAATTAATTAATAATTTTTCATTCATTAATTAATTCACAAAAAGAGGAGGAATTAGTTAGCCAATTAAATAAATATTTTATTGTGACAAGAAGACTTAGGATAAATAAATAAATTATTTAACCTAGAGGGAGAAATGACAAACAAGATTAAATGAATAAATCATGAAACCCTAGAAGATGAATTAGAAATGCAAGGATGACAATTAGGTCTTGACAAAAGATAATTGATGCCGATTTGATCATGATTTTGATTGACAAAGGACCAATGCTGATAAACAATTTGATTGATAAATTGATCAAATTGATAAGTGCCAATTGACATGATTAAAGATGACAAGGATTGATGACGAATCAATCGCAAAATGACAAGATTGAAAAGGACGATGATCGATCAAAATCATGACTGAAGATTGCTATCGACAAGACCTAATTCGAAAGCGATAAAAATGAAGAATGTAGAAGAAAGACTCAATGATTGCAAATGATAAAGACCAAGTGCGCAACATAGAAGAAATGTTAATGCGATGCAAAAACCCTAAAATAAGGCAATGCACAAATGTTAAAGTATGACTCCACAAGCGTTGACAATTTTTAGATGTCTATAGTGAGATCAAAAGTGCTAGTGGTATAGTGGAGGATACCATTGGGACTCATTAAAATTGGGTCAAGTTTTGAGGCCCAATTAAAATTTTTGCTTTGCATTCCCAAACGAGTCAATTTGAATGGCCTAGTTAGAGAGAGGGCAAAATGGAGCCAGTTGATTTTCCAAGGGTAAGGCTTGGGAGACATGTCCTACACCTTTCATTTGGCCTATTCAGTGATGTGCAACTTTTAGAATTCAGTTTGGATAAGTGTAGCAGGTACCCATTTCGAGGGGTGAGTTGAAAGTGCATTTTAGGCACAAATGCATATTTTACTAAGTAGCCTACTTTGGGTGTTTATATCTTTTGCCCTATTGATTTTCATGATGAAATTAAAAGTGGATTGAATTCTATGCATAAAAGTGTGCCTCCATGCAAAATTTCAAGTCTTCATAAAATCATTTGCTTAGTTTTCAAAGCTCAATATGTTTGCAATTTGTATGGTTTGACAAGTCCCTGTTTCACATAAGTGTAAAAGTTGCCTCAGTGAGTGTTATGCCAGAATGTTTGTTTTGAGATATTGTTGGTATAAGTGATGAGTCATGTTTCAAATTTCAAGCCTTTGCCAATCCGTTTGATCGGTTTTCAAAAGGGTCTATTGAGCCATCATTTTCAGTGATCCGTACTTTTGTTGCCGCATCAGTTAAAGTAGACATTTTCATGAGCCCGCCATTTGCACCCTATCAGACTTTTGGTCAAACTAAGAATCCAAAGATTTTATATGTACTTCAAGGTACCTATGTTTCAAATTTAAGGGTCTACGGAGGTTGTCTGATATTTTTAAGAAAGGCATCATGTGTTGCCAGAACATTGACTTCATTAGGTCCGCAGTGTCGACAAAGCTAGTTGGTCATTTTTGGCAATTAATATCTCTTTGCTCGAGATTCTTCTTGAAAAACCACTTGGCAAAGTTCATCCTTATATATCAGAGTACACGCCTGTCAGATGGCAAGGTCCAAAAAGTTGTTTTGACCACTTTGAAAATTACGTCTTCGCGATTAAATGCAAAAATGTGGCGTAATTGCCTAAAGGTTGCAAAATTCAGTCTGATGATCCGAAAACGATGCCGATCATTTCCAGAGGTATGTTTGAGGTTCTTGAGGCATTTGTAAGGTTAGCTGCATGAAAACAAAATTTTTTTTAGCCGAACCCACTTTGGGGCCCGACCTGGCTTGCCACTTCATGCATCTTTTACAGGTAAAATTTTAATTGTTATTTTAAAATCATATGTTATATGATTCAAGGTTTAAAGTGAAAGCTAGATAGGAGGAGATTATGGACCCTAGCTTCTCACGGGAACATGAGTGGTGGTTTTTAGTCTTATTGTTTGGCAACATGGCATTTTGCCCTTTTTCTTATCATTTGTATGGGAATAAGAA
Organism: Cryptomeria japonica; assembly: GCF_030272615.1. NCBI lineage: Eukaryota > Viridiplantae > Streptophyta > Pinopsida > Cupressales > Cupressaceae > Cryptomeria > Cryptomeria japonica. The sequence continues at coordinate 753,967,226 of NC_081407.1, read as the reverse complement.
GTTCAGCTTTCATGGTGATGTATGATATTAGCATTGTGGATTGGCATGGTTCTTAACTCTTCCAATTGGAGTCATTCAAGCAACTACAAATCAGCGACCAGGTTACATGTCCAAAATATAGAGACCACTTAAGTGAATCATTTATGATTGAAGGGTGAATTCCCCCTTCTACATGGTGTTTGAAGGAGCCTGCAGAAGCCAATGCTGGACATGGAGAGTGGGAGAGTAAATGAAAATTAGCAGCTATAAATTTTGATTCACAACCTTTGCCCATCTCTCCTCTGCGTGGCAAGCTAAGGCATGACATTTCCAATGGCAAATGCAAACAACAAGTAATAGCAATCTACCATAAACAACGACATCCTCCTCTGCATGGCAATAAGTAAATAAATTCTGAGAAAACTACAATTAGAAGATGGTATAGAAGATAGAGGAGAGACTTTTCAAAGTCTTCAGCAAACACAACAGCAGGTGAATTCCCCCTTCTACGTGGTGTTTGGAGGCCACAAGAAAAACTTGTAGCAAGTGCAAAGTGGCACAAGATTCTACGTGGTTGTTGGAAGAGTTTATTTTAAAAAACTAATAGCAAATTCTTCCCATCACGTGAATGGTGGAGGAGGAACAACAAAACTTTCAAACCAATGCAATCCTCTCCTCCCTGCTATGGTACATGATAGCTGGAGAGAGGGATTTAATATTCTGGCAAATGCAATCTGTGGGTCAAAGTCTTATGCGTGGTGTTTGGGAGGCAATAGAAACAATTAAGCAAATGCACTTGGCTATTGTAAAGCCCACTCCCCATCATTCTTTGCTAGCATCCACTCTATGGCAGTGATAAGAGGCATTGAAGCTTTCAAGCAAACACCAAGTGCCATTAAAACTCAAGGGAGAAGTTCAGAAGTGCAGTCCCAGGCATAAAATAATTATCCTACCTTGGCTGTGCACTGAGAGTTTTAATATTTATAAGAAAGGCTTAACACATACATAGTGTCAAAGCTTTGGGCTTTTGACACATGGTGCTGTAGGGTTCCTAAGGTGGACCCCACGTGCATGGGCATGGAGCCCAATGTGACCAAGTTGGCGACACGTGGACCCTACAGAGGTACGATTCCTGAGGCAAGTGAATTTTGTAGAGGAAGAGCAGATTAACTTGTGAGCATGTTGAGGAGATCGGATAGTGTGCGTGAATTCGCAAAAGAAAGATGATCGCCAGTGAAGGTCTGCAAAATAGCGAAAAGCACATGCTCAAATGGCAAAAGTTAAAGACCCTGTAGGTTCGGAAGATCGGACGGCTCGTGTGACTTCGTGAAGGAGAGATGCTCGTGAGTTAAGGGCTGCGAAATGGCAAAAAACCCAAGCTCAGTGAAGGGAGTTAAAGATTGAGCAAGTCCAGAAAGATCCAATGGCTCGCGCGATTTCGGAGACCGAAGATGCTCACTGGTTAACCATTGTGAAATGGTGAAAGCCAGGTGGCAAGTCCAATTGGCAGTCCAGCAGGCGGGTCCCATCCCAGTGGCACTGAGGTAGTGCATAGGTGGCAGACACATGGCGATGATGTGGCGATGAGCAAGAAGCTTGGTGACGGACACATGGTGGAGTAATGAGGTGTCATCCCAGATGGTGCCCAGTGGATCCCATCGACCAATCAGAGGTCGCCACGTGGCAGGGCATCAGGCCAAAATCAAAGGCAAAAAATGGGTGAAAAATTAAATTTAAATGTATAGTCTCAACTATACAAGAATTTCAAAAAATTTAAATGATAGAGCCACATCAGTGATTAATTCGCTCAGAGGCTTATTTTTGGCCAAAGTACCAAGTATAATATATCGTCAGAAATCTCTCGGAATGAGGAATCCAATCATTTAGTTAATTTTAACCACTTTTGGATATTTTGAGAGCAGTTTCCATGTGAATGAAGAAGATATTTTTGCAGTTAGGGATAAAGGAGACACTTGGCAAATTTTGATGAGACCTAATCTTTTCCCTCTTCCTTCTTATTCCAATTTTATTCTCATTGTAAGGGTTCCAGAATTTTGGAGGATGGCTCCATATTTTCATGGTTTCCAATTCTTAGTTTCCTTCAAGATTGTACAGGGTAGGGCTTTTCTTTCAGTAATGGAGTTCAATTCTTTTCTATAGGTGTTCTTAGTTGCAGGTTCCTATGTATGTAAGGCATGCACAAATTCACACAGAATTTGTCTCTGAAATGTAATCTCATTTTATTCAAATCTGATTCTTAAGGAGGATCTAGTTGGTCATGAGTAGCTATGTCTGTGAGTGTAATGTTGGTTTGTAGGTAATCTTCAAGGAAGATTTTAAACTATGTGAGAAAACATTAATAAAATAAGGTTTATGTTTCTGGATCTGATATTTTTTGTGGATGAGTTGAGTAATGCATTTATGCAAGGCATTAAATGTAGGAATACTTAAGAATTAAGACAAATCTATAGTATAAGTTTTCATCTATAGTTTGATTTGTGACTCTGTTGCCCTTGGATAAGGCATTGATCCTACAATTAAGGGGATTCTCAAACTAATCAAAATCCAATTAGAATATCTTTATTTTATGTTATGTTTTGAAATGTTTCATCTATCTTATTCTCAAGCATAGTTGAGTTTTATGTGTAGATCTAGCCCATCTGCAGTAAACCACTTGTTATTGAGCCCTGGTGAGATCTATCTACTTCTATTGATGCTGTTATAAGTGTGTAATAAGTTGAATTTTAAGAATCAAAGGTATACCCACCTAGGTTTTGTAGAGCATGAAGAGTAGAAGGATTCATATCCTTGTCATGTTGTCCAAGCCCTGAGGTTCTTCATAGATTGAATTGGCTACTTCATAGATCAATTGCAGGTGTACTTGGGTTAATCACTTTTGGTGAACAACAAAAATGGTGACTCTGCTGGGGAACTAACAGTGTTTTGTAATTGCATTTTTCAATAACATTGAGAGAAGTTGTACCAATCTTGTTGATTGCAGTCAAACCCATGAGTCTTGCCAAAATTCATTTGGGGAAGAGTCTTAGAAGTTCAAAAATCTAAAACTTATTTTCAGATTTGAAAGTGTATACCCTGGAAATCTTTGTTGCTAAGAAATTTCAAAATACTATGTGACTTTGCTGTGTGTGGTGAGACCCAGAAATCTAAAAGTGTTTCAGAATGAAGATCAGTAGTTTAAAATTTAGTCCTCTTCAGGGAGGTGGCGACTCTGTAAGAACGAACCTGAGATTTGGAGGAGTTCTTCAAATTTCTAGTCAAAAGTGAAGTGAACAGTAGCAACAATTTTTCTCTAGGTATTCCTCAAGTTATTCATGAAATAACTTTGTTCCTTATGAGGTGAAACAATCACCATAGAAAGGAAAAGAAAATTCACAGTATGCATGCTTCATGTTTTGAAATAAATTTCAGTTAAGTGATGGGAGAAGTATGTGATTCTAAAAATTTATGACTGTATGTATTTTGAAAAGAATTTATGAAACAGTAAGATGCATGGTTATAGCAATGGTTTAATAAATGTTGTAAAATTGATGGATCTAGATGTTGTTCCTAGATCTCCAAATCCTTTGTCAAATCTGAAATAGATTGATAAAGAGATTGCAGTATGTCTTCAAAAGATCTGAGAGAAATTCATTTGGTTTTTAAGAAAGAAAGTAGGGAAATGAAAAGAGGAAGAGTCATCATATATTTTTTATGAAAGATTCATAGCTGCATTAAATGAGTTTCCAGTTGATGCTAGACCCCATGAGCCTGTTTTGATTTGAATTATTCTTACAGCTTGATGAGTCTGTCTCAATTAATTGGTCTACTACCTTGAGAGAAGAAAGTGTCGCTTGCATTAAAGAATGGATAGATGAGATTGAAGTAATTAAATCTGAAAATGTACACAAGATTGAGTACAGTGAAGGAGATGAATCCATGAGTGGATATGCCTCCTATGATGCTGAAGGTGATTGTTATTTTCAACATGACAGTTTAGATGTGTATTCAGAGAAAGAAGAAACTTGTGAGAACATAAGTAATTGTTCAAACAATCATGAGCCCATTGAGGTTTTAGATTTTAATAATATGGATCACCTTGTTGTTAAGTTCAATCCACAAAATGTTTGCAACTCCAGTTATGAAACTATGTTGCAACATATAGCAACACTTTACAAGCAGCATGATATAGGTTATGATGCAGATACAAGTTATTGGAATGATGAAATAAATATGCATAAAGACATGAGCACTGTAGATTTGATACCTTTATCAGATTGGGACAATGTTTATAGCTCAAAGGATGAAGCCAAGAAATATGGAAATGAAGAAGGTTCACTAAGTAGTGAACAAATTTCAGAGCTCCTAGCTGCTGATTTTCAGAGGTATGCATCCAAAAATGTGCCCAATCTCTCACACCCAACTAGTACATGTTATGATATTGATGATGTTTTTGAGGGTGTGAAGTATGATACATATGTTGTTGATTCTTTCCTTGTATTTTATTTGAGTGATAGACAAGATGAAAATGCATATAAGATTGATAGGTGTGATAACATAGATTCATATGTTGATATGAACTCAGAATTTAATATGCATTGTGTGGATCTTTCTCTTAGAAGGCATGACAAATCTAAAGTAGTTTTCTCAGTTTTGCAAGTGGGAAATGAACCATTGACAAGTGACAATCATGTATTTTCATGTGTGCAAAGTCCTGATAGAAATTGTGATCAACAAGTGGAAGTGCAGTCATGTTATGAGGAAGTTTTCCTCTCTAGTTTGCAAGCCATTATTGTGGAAGAGTGTTCATCATTTGAGAAAACTAGCAATAGAGATGTGCCTAATGTTTTAAACTTTCAGAATAAGTTAGGCCACTTTTCATTTCAGCTGGGAAAGAATGGTAAAGAGTATGGCACTCTTATGTTACCTAGTGATTGCCCTTTCAGCATTTGTTTGGTTTTCAAGGATTTTATGATTATGAATATGCTGCTGATTATGTTTTATGTGATTAGCTAATTAGAAGTGGAAGTGTTTCTGAATGGGTGGATGTGAATGAAACTTCCAGTTTACCTCCAGTTTGTGAAAATGAAAATCATGTGTTTGACAGAGGTAAGAATTGATTTCAGTATTTTTTAATGGCCTGAGAGCATTTATAAGTTGTATATTCTATATAGTTGCTTTGCTTTTAGTTGTGTGGTTTTCAATAAAGTGCTCTTCTATTTGGGTAGAATAAAGATGCCCTATTTTTGAGAAGAGAAGAGATGTGATCCATTTTGGGTGGTCTGCTTAACCATAGATTCTAGATTCTTGTGTTGATCTAGCAATCAACCATCCCCAGTCAGAGCCACTATTGGGACTAATTAAAATTGAGTCAAGTTTTGAGGCCCAATTCGAAATTTTTGATTTGCATTTCCAAATGAGTCAGTTTGAATGGCCTAGTTAGAGAGAGGGCAAAATGGAGCCAGTTGATTTTCGAAGGGTAAGGCTCAGGAGACATGTCCTACACCTTTCATTTGGCCTATTCAGTGATGTGAAACTTTCAAAATTTAGTTTGGAGTACTAGGTACCCATTTCGAGGGGTCAACTGAAAGTGCATTTTAGGCACAAATGCATAGTTTACTAAGTAGCCCACTTTGGGTGTTTATATCTTTTGCCTAGCTGATTTTCATGATGAAATTCAAAATGGATTGAATTTTATGCATAAAAGTGTGCCTCCATGCAAAATCTCAAGTCTTCATGAATTCATTTGCTTAGTTTTCAAAGCTCAATATGTTTGCAATTTGTATGGTTTGACAAGTCCCTGTTTCAGGACCTAGTTGGAGCCTTGTTTCGCATAAGTGTAAAAGTTGCCTCAGTGGGTGTTATGCTAGAATGTTTGTTCCGAGATATTTTTGGTATAAGTGATGAGTCATGATTCAAATTTCAAGCCTCTGCCAATCCGTTTCATCGGTTTTCAAAAGGGTCTATTGAGCCATCGTTTTCAGTGATCCATACTTTTGTTGCCACATCAGTTAAAGTAGCCATTTTCATGAGCGCGCCATTTGCACCCAGTCAGACTTTTGGTCAAACTGAGAATCCAAAGATTTAATATGTACTTCAACATACCTATGTTTCAAATTTGAGGGTCTATGGAGGTTGTTTGATATTTTTAAGAAAGGCATCATGTGTGGCCAGAACATTGACTTCATCAGGTCTACAGTGTCAACAAAGCCAGTTGGTCATTTTTGGCAATTAATATCTCTTCGCTCAGGATTCTTCTTGAAAAAATGATTGGCAAAGTTCATCCTTGTATATCAGAGTACACACCTATCAGATGGCAAGGTCCAAAAAGGTATTTTGACCACTTTGAAAATTACATCTTTGCGATTAAATACGAAAATGTGGCGTAATTGCCTGAAGGTTGCAAAATTTAGTCTGATGATCCAAAAATGATGTCGATCATTTCCAAAGGTATGTTTGAGGTTCCTGAGGCATTTCTAAGGTCAGTTGCATGAAAACGAATTTTTTTTTAGCCACACCCACTTTGGGGTCCGACCTGGCTTGCCACTTCGTGCATCTTTTACAGGCAAAATTTTAATTGTTATTTTGAAATCATATGTTATATGATTCAAGGTTTAAAGTGAAAGGTAGATAGGAGGAGATTATGGACCCTAGCCTCTCATGGGACCATGAGTGGTGGTTCTTAGTCTTATTGTTTGGCAGCATGGCATTTTGCCCTTTTTCTTGTCATTTGTATGGGAATAAGAAGTTCAACTTTCATGGTGATGTATGATATTAGCATTATGGACTGGCATGGTTCTTAACTCTTTCAATTGGAGTCATTCAAGCGACTACAAATCAGCAACCAGGTTACATGTCCAAAATATAGAGACCACTTAAGTGGATCATTTATGATTGAAGGGTGAATTCCCCCTTCTATGTGGTGTTTGAAGGAGCCTGCAGAAGCCAATGCTGGACATGGAGAGTGGGAGAGTAAAAGAAAATTAGCAGCTATAAAGTTTGATTCACAACCTTTTCCCATCTCTCCTCTGCGTGGCAAGCTAAGGCATGACATTTCCAATGGCAAATGCAAACAACAAATAATAGCAATTTGCCATAAACAGCGACATCCTCCTCTGCATGGCAATAAGTAAATAAATTCTGAGCAAACTACAACTAGAAGATGGCATACAAAAAAGAGGAGAGACTTTTCAAAGTCTTCAGTAAACACAACAATGGGTGAATTCCCCCTTCTATGTGATGTTTGGAGGCCACAAGAAAAACTTGCAGCAAGTGCAAAGTGGCACAAGCTTCTACGTAGTTGTTGGAAGAGTTTTTTTTTAAAAACTAATAGCAAATTCTTCCCCTCATGTGAATGGTGGAGGAGGAACAACAGAACTTTCAAACCAATGCAATCCTCTCCTCCCTGCTATGGTACATGATAACCAGAGAGAGGCATTTAATATTCTAGCAAATGCAATCTGTGGGTCAAAGTCTTCTGTGTGGTGTTTGGGAGGCAATAGAAACCATTAAGCAAATGCACTTGGTTATTGTAAAGCCCACTCCCCATTTTTCTTTGCTAGCATCCTCTCTGTGGCAGTGATAAGAGGCATTAAAGATTTCAAGAAAACACTAGGCACCATTAAAACTCAAGTGAGAAGTTCAAAAGTGCAGTCTCAGGCATAAAATAATTATCCCACATTTGCTATGCACTGGGAGCTTTAATATTTATAAGCAAGGCTTCACACATACATAGTGTCAAAGCTTTGGGCTTTTGACACAAGGTGTTGTAGGGTGCCCAAGGTGGACCCCACACGCGTGGGCATGGATCCCAATGTGACCAAGGTGGCGACACATGGTGACACATGGACCCCATGTAGGCACGATTCCTGAGGCAAGTGAATTTTGTAGAGGAAGAGAAAATTAACCAGTGAGCATGTTGAGGAGATCGGACGGTGCGCATGAATTCGCAAAAGAAAGATGATCGCCAATTAAGGTCTGTGAAATAGTGAAAAGCACATGCTCAAATGGAAAAAGTTAAAGACCCTGCAGGTTCAGAAGATTGGACGACTCGCATGAATTTGTGAAGGAGAGATGCTCGTGAGTTAAGGGCTACGAAATGGCGAAAAACCCAGGCTCAGCGAAGGGAGTTAAAGATCGAGCAAGTTTGGAAAGATCCAATGGCTCACCCGATTTCAGAGACCAAAGATGCTCACCGGTTAGCCATTGCGAAATGGCGAAAGCCAAGTGGCAGGTCTATTTGGTAGTCCAGCAGGCTGGTACCATCCCAGTGGCACTGAGGTGGTGCACAAGTAGCAGACACATGGCAATGACATGGCGACGAGCAAGCAGCTTGGTGGTGGACACATGGCAGAGTGATGAGGTGTCATCCCACATGGCACCCAGTGGATCCCATCGACTAATCAAAGGTTGCCACATGGCAGGGTGTTAGGACAAAATTAGAGGCAAAAAATGGGTGAAAAATTAAATTTAAATGTATAGTCTCAACTATACAAGAATTTCGAAAATGACAGAGCCACATGAGTGATTAATTCTCTCAGATTCTTATTTTTGGCCAAAGTACCAATTATAATATATCACCGGAAAGCTCTTGGAATGAGGAATCCAATCATGCTGTTAATTGTAACCAATTTTGGATATTTCGAGATTAGTTTCCATGGGAATGAAGAAGATATTTTTGCAGTTAGGGACAAATGAGACACTTGGCAAATTTTGATGAGACCTAATCTTTTCCCTCTTCCTTATTATTCCAATTTTTCTTCTCATTGTAATGGTTCCAGAATTTTGGAGGATGGCTCCATATTTTCATGGTTTCCAATTCTAAGTTTCCTTCAAGATTGTACAGGGCAGGGCTTTCTTTCAGTAATGGAGTTCAATTCTTTTCTATAGGTGTTCTTAGTTGTAGGTTCTTGTATATGTAAGGCATGCACAAATTCACACAGAATTTGTCTCCAAAATGTAATCTCATTTTATTCAAATTTGATTCTTAAGGAGGATCCAGTTGGTCATGAGTAGCTATGTCTGTGAGTGTAATGTTCATTTGTAGGTAATCTTCAAGGAAGATTTTAAACTCTATGAGAAAACATTAATAAAATAAGGTTTATGTTTTTGGATCTGATATTTTCTGTGGATGAGCTGAGTAATGCATATATGCAAGGCATTAAATGCAGGAATAATTAAGAATTAAGACGGATCTGTAGTATAAGTTTTCATCTATAGTTTGATTTGTGACTCTGTTGCCCTTGGATAAGGCACTGATCCTACAATTAAGGGGATTCTCAAACCAATCAAAATCCAATTAGAATATCTTTATTTTATGTTATGTTTTGAAATGTTTCATCTATCTTATGCTCAAGCATAGCTAAGTTTTATGTGTAGATCTAGCCCATCTGCAGTAACCCACTTGTTATTGAGCCCTGGTGAGATCTATCTACTTCTATTGATGTTGTCATAGGTGTGTAATAGGTTGAATTTTAAGCATCAAAGGTATACCTGCCTAGATTTTGTAGAGCCTGAAGAGTAGAAGGATTCATATCCTTATCATGTTATCCAAGCCTTGAGGTTCTTCATAGATTGAATTGGCTACTTCATAGATCAATTGCAAGTGTACTTGGGTTAATCACTATTGGTGAACAACAGATACTATAGTGGTTAGAAAAGTGTTAAGAATCCTTATACCAGTTTATGTTATCCGAGTTGCAGCCATTCAGGAACTCAAGTCTATTGATAAATCAAAGGTAACTCTTGATTCCATCATTAGTAAATTAACTACATTTGAATTAAATGGTTTTGATGGAAGTATTCAGAGATCATAATCTGCATTTAGAGCCTCAACTTCAACCCCACCAGTAAGGAACAGAAGAGAAGCTAGTTACAACCATGAGTCTAGTTCCAACAGAGAGGTAGATGATGAAGATAGTTTGGTTGATCTTGAATAATTGTTGGCCAAGCGGTTACCTAGAGGTACCAGTAAGTATAAAGGTAAATTACCATTGAAGTGTTTTACATCTAATCAGATTGGACATATTGCAGCCAACTATCCTAATGGAGATAATGAGCAAAAATGAGAAAAGTATAAGAAGTACGAAGGAAAAGGTAAAAGAGATTGTCTCATTATAGTGGATGGAGGAATTACAGATGAGGAATCTGAAGAAGATGCAAATAAGGACATTGTCTTTGTTGCTATTAAAGAAGAGACATTAGATCAGAAGGCATTAGTCTCTCACATGGTTAGTTTTGATGATTGGATTATAGATAGTGGTTGTTCACACCACACGACTGGTGACCAGAGTAAGTTTCTTACTTTGAAGGAATTTGATGGAGGTGTTCTGAGATTTGGAAATGATTCACCATGCATGGTAAAAGGAAAGGGAACCATCTATTTGAATGGTAAAAGTAGTGCAGATGATGTCTACTGGGTTCAAGGATTGAAACACAATCTTTTGAGTGTTGCTCAACTCAATGACAAAGGTTATCCACTGGAATTCAAGAATGGGATGTGAAAGATTTATGGAAGTAAAGGTGAACTGATCGCAACCAGCAAATAGACAAAAGGTAATTTTTTTCACCTAGATTCTAAAGTCAATAGCTTCTTAATTGCAAAACTAGATGATTTTTGTCTTTGGCATCAAAGATTTTGTCATATAAACTTTGATAACATTGTAAGAGTCAGTAAGTCCAAATCGGTAAGAGGTTTTCCACAGATGGACAAACCGGTTAATGTTTTATGCAAGGAATATCAATTAGGGAAGATGACATCCTCAAATTTAAAAAAAAACTCTTTCTCAGCCAAACGTTTGCTAGATTTGGTTCATACCAACCTCTGCGGACCAATAAGGACTAGGAGTATTCAAGGTGATTGGTATTTTTAGATCTTTACTGATGATTGCTCAAGAATGATGTGGGTCACATTCTTGAAGGACAAAACAAAATCCTTTAGCAAGTTTAAGGAATTTAGAGCCTTAGTTGAAAAAGAAAGTGGAAGAAAGATTAAGTGATTTAGAACTGATCAAGGTGCTGAATTTACTTCTAAGGAATTCATTAGATATTGTGAAGATAATGGAATTAAGAGGAAGCTTTCTACACCTAGGACACCACAATAGAATGGTATTGCAACAAAGGAACAACCGGTCAGTTATTGAAGCTGATAAGACTATGCTAATACAAGGAGGTGTAGCTAATACATTTTGGAGAGAAGTTGTCAGCACAATTGTTAACACAATGAACCAGATATTGATAAGAAGAGGTTAGGATAAAACCCCTTATGAATACTAGTATGGTAGATCACCTAATGTTAGGTACTTTAAGATTTTTGGCAAAAAATATTTTATCAAAAGAGGTGATTATGTTGGTAAGTTTGATGCTAAGAGTGATGAAGGCATATTTCTTGGTTTCTCCACCAAGAGAAAAGCCTACAAATGTTACAACAACTAGAAAAAGAAGATAATTGAAAGTGCTAATGTTTGAGTGGATGAGTTTCCTAAAGATCTAGGAGAAATAAGTAAGGAGAAGGAGGAAGATGAACCTTACATTCTAATTTTGGAACCAGACTCAGTGAAGGCAGAAGTTGGTGAAATGAATATTGCACCACCAGTTCAACCTGGATAGGTAGACTCTGCAGAGGATGAAGAAAGTAGAGAAGAAGAAGAATGTGAAGACCATGATCATGTTATTCTAAGGTATGTTAGACTCAATCATAATCTTGATCAGATTATTGGAGATAAAGATGCTGGTGTGTTAACCAGAAGAAGAATAAGAGAGAATTCTTGTATGATCTCCACTATTGAGCCTAGAACAACAAAGGAATATTTTGGAGATGATCACTGGATCAAGGCGATGGAAGAAGAACTTGACCAGATTGAGAAAAAAATACTTGGACACTAGTACCCAGACTGAAGAACAAGAATGTAATAGGTAATAAATGGGTTTTCAGAAATAAACTGAATGAAGATGGAGAAGTGGTAAAAAATAAAGGCAGACTGGTATGCAAAGATTATGCACAAGAAGAAGGTGAAGACTATGGTGAGACATTTGCACCAGTTGTAAGATTGGAAGGAGTTAGGACTCTACTTGCATTTGAAACATATGGAGGATTCAAGGTATATCAGATGGATGTGAAGTCAACATTTCTAAATGGAATATTAGAAGAGAAAGTCTACATTTAACAACCAGATGGTTATGCTTTGACTGAAGCAAAGGATATGGTGTGGAAACTACACAAGGCATATATGGACTAAATAAAACACCAAGAGCATGGTATGAAAGACTACATTCTGACTTGGTAAAGATAGGTTTTCAGAGAACTAGTGAAGAAAACAATATATATCTCAAGACTGAAGGAGATAAGATATTGGTTAGTGAGGTATTTGTGGATGATATCATTTTTTGAAGCAATGATGACATGTGTAATGACTTTGCTAATGAGATGAAAAGTGAATTTGAGATGTCTCTGGTGGGAGAGATAAAATTATTTATAGGTTTGCAAATTTAGCATATGAAGAATGGTATTTTCATCACACAGTCCAAATATGTGATAGAGGTATTGAAGACTTTTGGAATGGGAGACTGTAAACCAATTGGGACACTAATGGCTACAAGTTGTAAACTATCAAAGGAGGATGATTCTGAATTAGTGGATGAAAAGGAGTACAAGTCAATGATAGATAAACTACATTATGTTGTTCACAGTAGACTGGATATTCCTCATGTAGTTGGATTAGTTGCCAGATTTCAAAAAAGTCCTAAGGAGACACACATGGTAGCAACTAAAAGAATATTCAAATATTTGAAAGGCACAATTGATTATGGATTATGGTATCCATATGTAGGAGACTTTAATTTGAAAGTGTATATAGATGTAGATTGAGCAAGCAATGTTGATGACAGGAAGAGTACAACCGGAGGAGCATTTTTTTTTGGAGGTAGACTTGTGTCTTGGAGGAGTAAGAAATAGAGTCGTATATCACAATCAACCACAGAAGCTAAATATATTACAACATATATGAATTGTATGCAAGAAATCTAGATGAAGCATATTTTGGAAGGTTTGAAGTTGAAAATCTTGGAATCAGTAAAGATTTTTTGTGATAACACCAGTGCAATAAAAATTTCAAAGAGCATGGTGTTGCATGCAAGAACCAAACATATTGAGCTGAAGTATCATTTTCTGAGAGAGAAAGTGTAGAGTAAAGATGTGTTACTAGAGCACATTTCCTCTAAACAACAACTAGCAGATATCTTTAATAAACCTCTACCTAAGGAAACATTTGAGTATCTTAGAGGTAAGCTAGGGCTTCTACCCCTACATGAATTTCATTGAGAAGATGTGGAAGACATCAGTCCTAGAGCCTATTGAAAATTTTGGAGAAGGATTGGTGTTGAGTGCAGCTACTCCACAGGGGGAGCAGCTAGTTGCAGAATAGTGAAGTATGACACTGTATGTTTTACTTTCACTTTGGCATTGCTGTCAAAGGGGGAGAAGAATTGAATGATTGAAAGAGGATAAAAATTGTATATGATTGGTAGCCAGTTACCAGCTGAAGACATGGAGATACAGTTAAAGGAGAGTATGTAGTTACGAGTTGAAGACATGGAGATATAGTTGACGCAGATTATGTGATTTGAAAATGTAAACTAGTGGTGCAAGAGCACCTCTTCAACAAGCAAATCATGGCTCTAGGGATGAAGACTAGGATCATAGTAGTTGTCTTGGTGTCTTGTGTTTATGCAAGTTTGTTTCATGTATTCTATGATGATGGTATGATGAAAGAATAAGTATCCAGTACAATATTGAGAGGAGGGGGGTGAATCAGTATATTAAAAAATTGATACAAAGTTCCCAAGCTCAAACTCAGTCAAACAAAGTAAACCTATCTCAATCAAGATCAATATTCTTAGGAATACTTGACATTAATCGATTTAACTGTTATGAAAACTTTTAACAGTAAACACCTTCAATATTGTAAACATCAACAATGCTTAATCTTAACTCAATATATTCATCTCGCAGTGCTTCTACTTAAAATGCCTTATCAGAAGTTAACCAAATCAACAAATAAGATCACAACCACAAAAGAATTCACCACTTGACACAAATGCTTATATGTGGAAAACCCAAATAGGTAAAAACCACGGTGAGATGGGCTCACAAGGATAGCTATCTAAACTATTTGAAGTTCACCTTGTTAGGAGCCAAAGCCTGTTAGAGCTTTACAGTAAGTCCTTTTAAGAACTAATTCCAATTAGGAATCACCCAGTTAAGGGATTTATAAATATGTGTTGGTAGAAGCACAATTCCTTGTTAGGAGTAACCTCACTGGAGGATTTAAGAATCCAAGCTAATGGACCACCTTGTTAGTGGATTTAATGAGTAACCAATCTTGTTAGAGCTTACCCAGTTAAGGGATTTTACTTCTACTATAATTGTTAAAAAACAATAGGTTTTATTGTTCTATCTAAGTAGAACTACATTTGTTTGATCAGATCCTTCTAAGCTTCAATCTACCTTCACTCAAAGTGCAGATCCATTCATTGGTTGGGTAATCACACAGTCAACAAGTTTCCTACCAATCTTTCCAACAACCTTTACAATAAACTTCATCGACCTTAAATACAAATCAATTAGGTCGGTAACACAACAAAAACCTAATTCTCATGATTTAGAATACAAACAAGTCAGCTCAATTTTGATCGTTAGAAATCATCACAATCTTTTCACATTCTTCAAGACAATTCCAACTACTCCATGATCACCGCTCTATTGGACTTTGTAAGTCATCACACGTTGTGCATTAAATACAATCCACTTTGCTACTTCCCTAGACAATAAACAAACATGCCAAACCAATTTGAATTTATCCTCATACAATGATCACACGTGTCTCCATCATTACCGCTCATTAGATAATAAACCAACAAACTTGATCAGTTATGGTTTAACAACTGATAGGTTTACCAGTTATATTACATAGAAAGGTTTGACCCTTTACACCGGTTTAACTTACAAACTTTACATACCAGTTACAACATCTTCTACAAATCTCTTCTTACTAGTTACTAGCCAATATAAAAAAAACAACAATATCAACAATAACATGAATACCATTTACTAGTTCAATTCACATCAATGACAACATATCATTAATTCAATTTCTATGAAAAATGCCAATAAACTCAAAAAGCCAACAATATCCACCTTTGGAATTGATGGCAATACAAATATCCACACCTTTGTTTGCTACTGAGATTAGTGAATAGGAATCTTGGTTTACATTACCAAGTATTCACCTTGCTCTGTGTGTCTTCAGCCCGCCACTGGTGAATATGATTCCTAGTTTACATTACCAAGTATTCACCTTATTAGACACATAATTCTTCTCCTCAATCACATAATTCTTATCCCCATTTGACAACAATGCCAAAGTGAAAGTAAAAAATGTAATTTTCCTCTCATTGTTGGCATTTCAATAGGAGATTGTTGATATTCATTAAGGATATTGAGAAGGTTGTTGAAGATTATTGGTATAACTAAACAAGGATGATAACTATCTTTATAACATTATTTTGTCATTGATGTCATGAAATTGATATTTTGATTTAGTATGATATTGCCATATCTTGAGAAGATTGATTTGAAGAGAATTAAGATGTCGATAAAAGACAGAGAAAGAATGTGATGAATAAGGGGAGAAATAAGTTATTCAATGGGCAACTATTACCGAGTTAGACAATGATGAGATCATGATGTTTAGATTGTTTTGATATCCTACATATGTTGTTAATTGTAAGGTTAATACTATACTATGTCATCGAGCAAAGAACCTAGTCGGTAAACCCTAAGGAACCTAGTTGGTAAACCCTAAGGTTATCGATATCTGTTAATGAAGGTGGAATGTCTACCAAGTGAAGTTTAGTATTTACCGAGTTACAACCGAGCAGTAACAAAATGCATTGGATGAATAAAAGCATTATTTAATGAAGGAAGCTGATTAGCTGGAGTTGATTAAATGATTGTTATGACATGCAAGAAATTTGTTAAGGATCTACGGCTTTGAAAATTCAGAAGCTAGATCTACAGCACAGATTGAACCACTTAACCTAGCACAAGTTCCAAGAATGGAATGCAAGTTCCTAGGTGAAGTAAAACATTTTTCAGATCAAAGGATACATTGAAGCTAGTCAAGATTGAGGATCTGATTGCTATGATTGATCATGGGAAATGTGATCAAGGAGATTCAGTGGTTAGCAAATTGTTTATAAATAAGAAATTATTGATGAACAATGAAATGCGGGAAAGTCTAAGCACGGGGATGCTACATAGTGATTACCGAGCACAGAAGCTTGAAGACCTATTTGAATAATAGAGTAAGGAGCCCAACAGAGGGATAAGATAAGTCCAATGACTAGAAAGTATTGAACAAATAAGAATCTACTTTAGCATTTTAGATGTGAAGTTGCAGATATATTTTTATTACTATTATTCTATAAGTGACAAGAAATCTCTTAGCCGAGTGGACCTAACAGTCTTATTTGTAAAACCTCTAGCAAGGTAACATTCTAGTTGAGTGTTTGAAATCCTTTGACAAGGTCACTTCTAACAAAGTGAAGATCCTAACACATCTGAGGGAAATCCCTTAACCGGGTCACATCTAGCAATGTGTTTGTAATCTTTAACAGGATTTTCTTTTAACTGAGCATACTCTAGAAGAGTATATTTCTTAGTGGGTCTGAAATCCCATAGTGGTTTTTCCCTATTTGGGTTTCCATGTTAAATCTGGTGTTATGTGTGATATGATGATTATGTGTTTATGAGTTAGCATATTTAGCAGTTTTTAGTTATATTGCTGAAGTATAAGTTACTGAGGTTGAATCTGTTGATTTTATGGAAGATTAAGTTTGTATGATTTGCCTCCCCCTCTCATCTTGTTAGCTATTGGCATTAGTACTTAAAAATTGGTATCAGAGCATTGGACTCAAGAAGAAAAGTTTAAAGGTACTTGAGGCAAAGATCCAAAGATGTATAAGAGGGATGCCCCAAAGCTAAACAAGTCTAGTTTCTCCACATGGCAGAAAAGGATGAAGCTGCACTTATCAAGAGTTGGAGAATATGCAACATATTATCTGGAGAATGATTTCATTACACCTAGCACCTATCCATTGACAATGGAAGAGATAAAGGTGAAGCAATAACACACTCAAGAAATGATTGAAATATCATCAACATTGACCGACTCAGAGTTTAATGACCTAGAAGGCTGCAGTGATGCCAAAGCAATGTGGGACAAACTCATATCTGTGTATGGCAATGATGAACATGTTCAGAGAGCAAAAGTGGATAGTCTAAGAGGGCAACTTGAATCTATGAGGATGAATGAAGGTGAGAACATAACCCAGTATAGTACAAGACTAAAAGAAATTGTCAATCAAATCAAAGGAGCAGGAGGAACTATTGAAGAAAAGGATGTCACAAGTAAGTTATTGAGAACCCTTCTACCTACTTATGCAATCCAAGTCTTTGCAATCAATAAATTGAGGTATGTATCTAACATGCCAGTTTCTTTAGATGCTACTATTGGTAAGCTACATGCATTTGAGTTAAGTAATTTTTATAATAGTGGGTCTTCGACAAAGAAAGTTGAATCTACATTCAGTTCTTTTCATCTTGGTGAATCTAATGATTACAATGATAGAATGAGAAAGTATTCTGAAGGGAATCACAGTGGAGCAAGTGAAAGATTTTGTAAGAACATGGAAGAAGTGCAAAAACTATATGAGGAAATCAGAAAGCAAGAAGAGTTTGAAGCATTGTTGGCCAGGAGGTTATCGAGAGGCAAAGGTAAGTATAAAGGAAAGATACCTTTGAAATGTTTCAATTGTGATAAAATAGGACATATGGCCTCTAACTATCCTGACAAAGAATCTAGTGAAAAGAGAGAATACCGAGATGATAGATAGAAAGACAATCACTATAGAGGATACCGAGATTTCAGAAGAAGCGATAGAAAGACATGCCTAATTGCCGATGAGGAATCCAATGATGATAAATCTGATGGGACTGACATAGAGGAAGTTATTTATGTGGCTATTAAGGATGGATCTGATGAAGAAAGGTATGAAGAAAAATCCTTAATATCTCACATAAATAATAATGATTCTTGGATCATAGATAGTGGATACTCACATCACATGACAGGTGATAAACACAAATTTGTTAAATTAGAAGATTATGATGGAGGCTATGTAAGATTTGGTAATGATGCACCATGTTTGGTAAAAGGTAGAGGCTCAATCACACTTCTTGATAATATAAAATGTGATAATGTTTATTGGGTTGAAGGTTTGAAATATAATTTGTTGAGTGTAGCACAGCTAAACAACACAGGTTACCGAATAGAATTTCAAAAAGGAATTGTCAAAGTCCATGACAAGCATGGAAAGTTAGCAGCTACCGGGACTCAAATGAAAGGTAACACATTTCACCTTGACTCAACTCAGAACAAGTGTCTTTATGCAAAGATAGATGATACCTAGTTATGGCATCAAAGGTTTTGTCATGTAAATTTTGATAATCTAATCAAAATAATTAAGAAGCACCGAGTTAGAGGTCTATTGAGTTTAGAGAAACCTGAGAATGCTATATGCAGAGGATGCCAGATGGGTAAGATGACAAGATCAAGCTTTACAAGTAAGTCCTACACTTCTAAGGGAATTTTAGATCTTGTGCATATTGATCTTTGTGGTCCTATGAAAGTTCAGAGTTATTATAGTGATAAATATTTCATATTATTTGTGGATGATTATTCAAGGATGATGTCAGTTACGTTTTGAAAAGAAAAATTAGAATCTTTTCAAATGTTTAAATGGTACAAGGCTGATAGTTCTAATACTTAATGTAAGTACAGATCCAATAGCCAACAAGATGAGAGGGGGGGGGTGAATCATACAAACTTAATCATCCATAAAAACATCAGATTCAACCTCGGTGACATATATGTCAGTCATATAACCAAAACTATCAAACATGCAAACTCAAAAACATATGAACAATATAAACCTCATAACACCTGATTTAACGTGGAAACCCAAATAGGGAAAAACCACTGTGGGATTTTGGACCCACTAAGAAATATACTCTTCTAGAGTATGCTTGGTTAAAAGCAAATCCTATTAAAGATTACAAACACATTGTTATATGTGACCCGGTTAATGGATTTCCCTCAGATCTGTTAGGATCTTCAGTTTGTTAGAAGTGACCTTGTTAAAGGATTTCAAACACTCAATAAGAATGTCACCTTGCTAGAGGATTTTACAAATAAGACTGTTAAGTCCACTCGATTAAGAGATTTTTTCCTACTTCTCAAAATAACAGTAATAAAAATATGTCTGCAACTTCACATCTAAAAATGCTAAAGCAGATTCTTATTTGCTCAATACAATCAATTCATAGGACTTATCTTGTCCCTCTACTGGGCTCTATACTCTGTTATCAAAATAGTTCTTCAAGCTTCTATGCTCAATAATCGCTATGTAGCATCCCTGTGCATACACTTGCCTACATACATTGTTTATCAACAGTTTCCTATTTATAAACAATCTTCTAACTGCTTAATCTCCTTGATCACATTTCCCATGGTCAATCATAGCCATTAGATCTTCAATCTTGTCTAGGTTCAATGTATCCTTTGATCTGAAAACATTTTACCCCACCTTGGAACTTGTGTTAGGGTATTGCAGTTCAATCTGAGTTGTAGATCTTCCTACCGATCTTTCTTTACCATAGATTCTTTAACAATCTTCATACACGGCTTACCAATCATTTAATTCACTCTAGCTCATTAGCTTCCTTCTTTAAATATCACATGTAAACATTTAATGCATTCTGTTATAGCTCGGTTGTAACTCGGTAAATACTAAACTTCACTCAGTAGACATTCTGCCTTCATTAACCGATAGTGATAACCTTAGGGTTTACAGACTATGTTCCATAGGGTTTACCGACTATGTTCTTTTCTCGATAACATAGTGTAGTATTAACCTTTCAAACAATAGCATATGTAGGATATCAAAACAATCTAAACATCATGATCTCATCATTGTCTAACTCGATAATAGTTGCCCATTGAATAATTTATCCCCTTATTCATCATATTATTTTTGTGTCTTTTACTGACATCTTTATACTCATCAAATCATACTTCTTAAGATATGGCAACATCATACTGAATTAGAAAATCAATTTCTTGACATTAATGACAAAATAATAATATTAAGACAGTAGTCATCCTTAATCAGTTATATCTATAGTCATCAACAACCTTCTCAATATCCTTACTGAAATGCCAACAATCTCTCATTGTAATTGGAATGCCAACCTTCTTCTTGTCTATTATAATGCCAACATTCTCCCCCTTTGGCGTTGATGGCAAAACCAATTGATTTGACTTTATTGAGTCAGATTCAAATTGTTGTGAAATTCTGCAATGCTGAAATGCTCTCCCCCATACATTAGACTTCTCCTATTTTCTCAGTCTTCTTTCCAATTTGTAGTCTGCTCTTCTTATGTATTCTCCCCCTTTTATAGGTATTCTCCCCCTTTGACAACAATGCCAAAAATAAAAGAACTAAAAACATAATTTCTTTCATATAAGAAGTTATTTCTTGCTGTTGTGTATCACCTGAGTCTCGGTCAGAGCATTTGTCTTCAATTCCTATTCCCAATAATATTCTTTGTATTATTTCTTGCACACCTTTAGAAAACCTCCTAAAGTGTGTAAATCAGCATCAACTCCTAACAAATATTCTATAGAGTCATCGAATTGATGCTTTCACCAAACTCGGTCAGTGAATGGAAGATAGGGGTAGGACCCATAACTAACTTCTGAGATATTCAAAAGTGTCCTTTGGCAATGGCTTGGTGAAGATATTTGCTATTTTCTCCTTTGTACTAACATATTCCAACACCACTTTCTTCTCTTTAACTTCTTCTCTAAGATAATGATATTTGATAGAGATGTGCTTTGTCTTAGAGTCCATAACAAGATTCTTTGAAATGTTAATGGCACTATTGTTATCACAAAATATAGTTACTGGCTCGGTAACTTGCTCATTTATACCTTCCAACAGCTGTTTGATCCATGCTATATTGGTGCAATTCAGTGCTGCAACAACATATTTAGCTTCTGTTGTTGACTGAGAAACACATCCTTGTTTCTTGCTAAGCCAACTCACTAGTCTTTCTCCTAAAAAGAAAGCTCCTCCACTTGTGCTTTTCATGTCATTAATGTTGCCTACCTAATCAGCATTAATATAAAATTTTAAATCAAACTCATTTCCTTTTTGATATACTAAACCATAATCTTCAGTGCCTTTTAAGTATTTGAAAATTCTTTTGATTGCCGCCATGTGTGTTTCCTCAGGATCTGCAGAAAATCTTGCAACAATACCTACTACATGTGCTATATCTGGCCTACTATGAACAACATATTGCAACTTTCTAATCATAGATTGGTAAAGTGTCTCATCAACATATGCAGATTCATCATTCTTTGATAGTTTATAGTTGGTGGTCATAGGAGTACTTACTAGTTTTGAATCCCCCATTCCAAATTTCTTCAAGATTTCCTTTATGTACTTGGATTGGGTAATGAAAATCTCATCTTTTATTTGCAGTATCTATAGACCTATAAAATATTTTATCTCACTGATTAATCTCAAAATTTTTACTCATTTCATTTCCAAAGTTCTTGCATAGAGATTCATTTCCACTAAAGATAATATCATCAACAAATATGGCCGAGATCAGTATTCCATTGTCTTCATCATTCTTCATGTACATATTGATATTTTCACTTGTTCTTATAAAACCAATCTTGATTAAGTAAGAGTGCAATCTCTCATACCATGCTCTAGGTTCTTGTTTTCGACCATATAAAGCTTTGTTCAATTTACATACCTGATCTTTATTCTTGTCTTCAACAAATCCTTCAGGTTGTTCAATATAAACTTCTTCTTCTAGTATACCATTCAGAAATGCAGATTTGACATCTATTTGATATACCTTGAAATTATTGTAAGTAGCATATGCCAACAATGTTCTTACTCCTTCAAGTCTTGCCACAGGTGCAAAAGTCTCACCATAATCAATTCCTTCTTCTTGGGCATAACCTTTGCAAACTAGTCTTTCTTTATTCTGAATGACCTCACCCTTTTCATTTAGCTTGTTTTTGAAGATCCACTTTGTACCGATTACATTTTTGTCCTTCGTTCTTGGGACCAGTGTCCATGTGTTATTCTTCTTGATTTGATCAATCTCTTCTGTCATATCATTTATCCAATCTTCACTGTTAAATGCCTCTTTCACTATTCTTAGATCAAATTCAGATATCAAACATGTGTTTTGTCTCAGTTTGTTCCTTGTCATCACTAGATCATCCTTATCTCCTATAATCTGACTTGGTGCATGATGTCTTCTGACATACTTGGCTAATAGAGGCTCGGTAGGCTCTGTATGATCTTCTTCATCACTCGATAATTGGATATTTTTTTCATTTTCTTCAATAGTTATCTTGGTAGGACTTCTCAGTAGCACATAGACAAATCCTTCATAATCTTCTAGTTCTTTGGAGTTTCCTTCATCATTTCTTTCTGCAAATTCATCAATTTTCACATTTGCACTTTCTACTATTTTGTTAGATGATTTGATCAGACATTTAAATGCTTTGCTTCTAGAAGAATAACCTAGAAACATTCCTTCTTCACTTTTCTGATCAAACTTACCATTTCTATCATCTTTGTGAAAATAGCATCTACTCCCAAAGATTTTAAAATAACTTACATTAGGTTTTGTGTCATATCAGATTTCATAAGGTGTCTTCAAAGTACCTTTCATCAATTGAATTCGGTTCAAGGCATAAACAACTATGCTTATTTCTTCTCTCCAAAATGTTTGTGGAACTTTCTTTTCAATCATCAAGGTTCTGGCACAATCCACAATAGATCTGTTCCTTCTCTCAGCTATCCCATTCTGCTATGGAGTTCTCAGTGCAGAGACTTCTCTTTTTATACCATGATCATTGCAAAATAAGTTGAACTCATCAGATGTAAACTCTCCTCCTCTATCTGATCGGAGACATTTCAGTCGTCTTCCTATTTCATTTTTAACTCTAGCCTTATACCATTTAAACATTTGAAAAGCTTCTGATTTTTCTTTTAAAAACATTACTGACATCATCCTTGAGTAATCATCCACAAATAATATAAAATATTTATCACCATAATAACTCTGAACTTTCATAGGACCATAAAGATCAGTATGCACAAGATCTAAAATTCCCTTAGAAGTGTAGGACTTACTTGTAAAGCTTGATCTTGTCATCTTACCCATCTGGCATCCTCGGCACATAGCATTCTCAGGCTTTTCAAGACTCGGTAGACCTCTTAGTCGGTGCTTCTTACTTATTTTGATTAGATTATCAAAATTAACATGACAACATTTTATGCCATAACCAGGTATCATCTATCCTTGCATATAGACATTTATTCGAAGTTGAGTCAAGATGAAATGTATTACCTCTTGTTTGTGTCCCGGTAGCAGCGAACTTTCCATGCTTGTCATGAACTTTGACAATTCCTTTTTCAAACTCTATTTAGTAACCTGTGTTGTTTAGTTGTGCTACACTCAACAAATTGTATTTCAAACCTGTCATGCCCAAAATTTAGGGCAAAAACGGAACAAATTTTTTTTTTAAAAACATACTAATTATTTAACAAGTTCACTCACACGACAAGCATTATTGAAATTTCCATAATTATGTTCGAGCTAATTTTGAAACGAATCAAGCATCGATAATTTGTTTAATTCTAATTGCAGAAAAACTAACTGGTTAAATGTTATCTCCATGAGCTACCTAGCCATTAGGTTTATTAAATCAAACATACTAAAGAAAATAGGAGAGGGAGTTTAATTCCATCTCCAATAAGACATATAGTCTAAACATCCATTTTGAAATTTTAATACTCTAATTAAATCAACCGGGACAAAAATTAAGTATTTATTACATCAAATACATTTAAAATTATAAAGGATAGGCTTACTTCTTATGATTTATATATTTCACTTCCCTTTTTACTTCCTATGAGTAATCCTACGGAAGTATTTAAATGTTTAAAACTCTATTAAAAAACATTTAAATATTTAAAACTTTATTAAAAAACTTACTCCAATTTATAACCAGAATATATATGTTTATATATATATATATAATTTTACATTATTTTAATCCAATTAAAATTATCTCCCCAAGATAATAGTTAAATTTTCCTTCCAACCCTAATTAGGGTTTTATATTTTTTTTATATAAATATATTAATAACTATGAACTAACCTATTATTTTAATTCATTTACCCTAGCCCTACCCGGGCTAGGGTTTAATCCCTTTTTTTTTGGTTAACCACTGAGTATTCTTTTTAACAGGGCCGAAACCCCAAGGCGGCGACCATTATTTTATTGCAGGTTACGAAGATGGCAGCGGGGAGGGCCGAGGCACCACTATGTGGGCGCACAGTGGGCGTCGCTGCACCACTGTGTGTCCACACAGTGGGCGCTACTAGCGGCTCACACCACTGTGTGACCACACAGTGGACGCCGCTAGCGGCTCACACCACTGTGTGGCCACACAGTGGCGGCTGCGGCCATCCACTGTGTGTCCACACAGTGGGAGCCAAGAGGCCCGCACTGTGTGTTCACACAGTGGGCGCCGCGCGGCCCTCACTGTGCATACACATAGTGGGGTCCGCGTGGAACCCCTAATTCCCTCTTTTTTTTAATTTATATTTTTTTAAAAAATATATATTTTATATAAATATATATATATATATATATATATATATATATATATATTTATATAAATTTATATCCATAAAGTTATAAGGGTGAAAAATATCCAATAAATATATTTTTTTTTGTAATAAGATTTACATGCAAAAATTTTAAACAAAACTAATAAAGGAAAAGCATTGTGTTAATTCAAATATATATATATATATATATAGACTTAAGTTTTTTTTTTTTGTTTATTTATTTCTAATTGCTGATAAATGAATGAAGCAAAATCTATTGTTAAGCTTTTAAATCAACACTAATTAGAAATACAATTTAGAACTACATTTCAGAAAATACAATATACTTTTCTATAATAAATAGATTCATTGATTTTTCAACTAATTAAGCAATAACTTTAAACATTCATTTTTTTTTTAAATACATAAGATCTTTCAGCAAAAATAAACTTATATTTTCAACAAGTAGAAATACAGATAAAATTTAATTGAAAGCTAAATTTTTTTTTTTTATAATTCAAAGAAGCTTTTGCATGCAACTCAAAGTGGCTTTTCTTTTTCTAAAAATCAGAAGTAGAAATAAAACAAGCTTTTACAATTCTGAGGTAATCTGCAAATTTTACAGGATGTTCCCTTGTTTAGCTACAACAATAACTTCAAGACTATTATCAAGAATTACAACTTGCTTCTCTTTTCAATGAATGAGGCATACTTCTATAACAAATTTAAACAAATATTTGCAACTGGATTTAAGGATCTTCAACAATAATTTTTTGTGTCTTTTCAAGGTTCCTATTCTCTTCTCTTGACTTTCCTGCATAATAGAAAACACAAATATGACCACGGAGTGCTCACCTCCTAGCCTAGGCTAACTGGTAGCCAGCCCTGAGCTCGGAGAACCAACTCCTAGACGGGTAACAAATAGGCAAACACATAGAAGGCAATACATACAGATTTTCTAGACACATTCCCAACTTGGCTTCACAACACCACACTTTGGTGGTGAACTTTTTTCAAAGGGTGGTAGTGGACCAATACCCTAAGGAGAACTGCAAGTATGAAATAAATAAGAAGCCACCTCATGGCACAATAATGATATCAAGAATCTCAACCCCTTATTCCTTATGCCCCCCAAAGGCATTCTAGCCTTATATCCCTCCTTATGACCCCCATTGCACAAACAGGCCATGCAGCAAGGGTCACACAAAGATCCCTTGTGATCGCTCTCAAAAGAGAGTCTCTCACTTGAGGGTTGTCACTACTACCACCCACAAGATCCTCTTCTCTCCCAAGAGTAAGAGGTCTTGAGAAAAATCCCAACACACAAACAAATCATAATGCAAAAATACCAAAAGATTTTCTAACAAACATTCAAGAACATAGATTTCTTACACCAACAAACTTTCAGACATAAGCAAGAAGAAGACATTATAATGAATAACTGAAACCAACCTTAATCTGCCCAAAGGTATTATGATATTTGATGAAGAGTTGCCCAATCCACGAATCTTTTTCCTTCTACCCTTAATCAATTTTTCTATTCCATAACATTATTTTCTTTTCAAAATTTCTCTTGTCTCCAAAAATGGAGAGTGGGCGATTACCCTCCAATTCACAAAAATCTTCCTTAAGAAGCTCCCTCTCTGAGTTCTCACAAGTTTCTAAAAACCTAAAAAGGAAAGAAAGCAAAAATGCAAAAAGATTCTCATTCCAAAAGGAAAAATCTTAATTAGATTTAACTTCTAATTTTCAATTTTCGCACAACTCAAAAAAGCCAATTTTTAAAGCATTAAAAAGATCATTATAAAGTAGAAACTTGCCTAAAATTACCCCTAACCCCTAGGTATACCTTATGGGCTTTAGGAAACCCTATTAAACTACCCCTAGGTGTTCATTTAACCCATTTTAAACCCCTCTGAAGTTTATTTTCGGGTCAAACATAAGTTGACCACCCCAAATATTATATTCCCAAAGTATTTATGACAACACATTATTTTATTTAAGAAAACTATAATTAAACACTTTCCCACCAAGAGACAAAATAAAACATTTAAATTTAAATCCACACATGTGTCAAGTGACACAACTAAAACATTTTTACAAAAATAAAACATGAAATTGTCTCTTGTGGTTTTGACACAATAAATTTAAATAACACTTAACACTCATGCAGCATATGCTGTTACGAATAAAATACAACACAAACGTGGTGTTGTCTCTCCAAATAGACAACACCTGGCTTACTAACATACATAAGTCTAGGTTTGGTTCTCCGTAATTTTCCATGGTCACATGGTAAATTTCCTGCTATAGCTTCCTAAAATTGCGACACTTGCAATTTCAACCGCATTTGGGTCTTCACGATGGTGACGCAACACAAAACCTGAATGGAGACCCCGAAACATGTCCATGACATCAAAAACTGCATTTTTTCCAACACCCTGCCTGATCCCTCCTTGCACCTTGCTGTCCCAGGAGGTGGGACCAGAGCGCCCAGCGCTCTGGTCCCCCAGGACCATGGCGCCTAATGCCCTGGTCCCTGGCCCTATTTTTGGGCCTAGTCTCCTATGGGGCTTCAGGTCTTTATGTTTGCAAATTGGAAAATCTCTTTCCTTGTTGGCCCAAGGTCGGAAAATCAGTCTATCAACCCTAATTGACAAGTATATAAACTACATTTCCTCTCCCATTTTGAGGAAGATGGAAAAAAAAGGCGGAAGCAATACTCAAACATTCAAACATTTAAGCATTCAAGCATTCAAGCATTCCTTCAAGCAATTGATCATTCTAAGTCTCCATTCAAGGCTAAGTGTTGCATTCAAGACAAGGATTCAACCATTGAAGAGGAGATCACATACTACAACATACAACATACAACATACAACAACATCTACACCTTCACATGTAAGAATACAAACATTCTTACAACAAGGTACTAGTACTTGTTTTACATTACAATCATTTACATTTACAGGATTTCTCATTTCTTGGTTAATTCCAAAACTGGGGTTTGACCTAAGGGCAAACCCGTAATCCCTAACCCCCCAATCGTCTTCGCTTTTCTGTGTGTAGGTTGCAGGTACGCGGCTGAAATTGAAGATCTGGAATCCTTGTGTAGAGACGAACAGATCTCCCTTCGTTTCGCGGATTTTTCAGAGGACCGTGTGCACGCTGGGCACCATCGTCCTGTCAACTTTTGCTCAAATTTGCAGGATAGCGTCGTCTCGACATTTTATTGCTAATTCCAGGTCCACAGCTTCATCCTATATCCCTATCTCAGTTTATAAGCGAATCTTTCTCACTTTCTATGTATTCCTAGCTTAATTCTTCTATCTACATTCTTTACAAAAGAGGGTAGCCTTGCTGTCTTAACCTTGGAAACTCATTTAGAATCCAATCTTGCATTGTGTGGGATTGGATCTTGTGGGTTTCAACCCCTCTTTTGAATGTAAAGTCTCTCCTAAGTGAAAACCGACAATCCTAAGTGACCCCCCTCTTTCCCCTTGGGAGTGGTGGAGGGAACACTTAGGGTCCGCTCACGATTTTCCGCTTTACATTTTCATGAACCCGACGTGAACATCCTTTCTGATTATTCATGCTTAGATCTGAAAATTGGCTTCATTGATTGAATTTCCATGTTTGATCTTTTGCAAATTTTAGAGGTTAATTGCATAAAAACCCTAAAATTTCTTTTTAGTAATTGAGCTTGTGAAATGTTTAATTGTTAATGTTTGTTTCAGATCTACCCTTCTACTGCAAATTATCAATTCATATCTGTGCTTTAATTTTGAAAATTAAGTGGTTAAGTGTCAAAACCCTAATTTTTAAAACCTCCTTGATTCAACCTTTGGCTGATAATTTCACTGATCAAAACATTTCCAAATCAGCTGTAACTTTGGATTCCGCAACAAAATCATAAAATCTTTCATCCCTGAAAATTTGGAAAAAAGTTGCGAGGACCGTGTGCACCCCGAGCACCATCGTCCCCGACATTTTTGCCGAAATTTCGGGAGCTAGATCTTACTGTATTTTTCTGCTAAAATCCAGAATCTTGGCTGATTTTATCAATTACAACACTTTCAAAATTAAAGTCAAAGTTGGTCTTGTGATTGCTTGGTTTAAGGCTCCTAATCATTCAAAAAATGTTGAAATTGAAATTCATGTCGAAATTGTGTTTCTTACTGTCCTAAATCTGAAAAGTGTGTTGGTGTTCATTCAAAATTTCAGTGCTTTATTCAAATTCTTGCAATTTGTGACTTTTGAAATTAAGTGCTTAATTAGAACAACTTCGATTTCCGCTTTCAAAATTGAATTTTGTGTGAAAATGAGTCAACTTTTAAATTTCAAAACTTGCATTGCTTTTAGTATTCCCTCTAAAATCATAAAATCCAAAATTTCAGTTTCCCTCTCTTTTTTCAAAATTCAAATTTTGCATTTTTCAACAATCTTGGTAGGGTTCAAGTTTGAGATTGCAACTTTAATTTGGCCTATCTACAGATCGTAAAATCACTCAATTTTTTCAGATTAGCTTTAAAATCATCATAACTTTCATCCCTGCAAATTTCGAAAAAGGTTGCGAGGACCATGTGCACTCCGAGCGCCACGATCCCTGACATTTTTTTCGAAATTTTGGGAGATTGTCGTGATTGCATTTAACAGCTTAAATCTAGAAGATTGGCTGATTTTATTGAAATTTGCTACCTCTAAATTCAAAATTTTCTTTCTCTCCCTAGTGCATGAGTTTTACAACAATAAGCCCTACTTACACTATTCCTGTTAGACGAAGCCTTAGAATTAAGTCTTTCCAAGGTTTAATTACTGAGGAGATGGAACCTAATTTGAATAGCCTTTTTAACGAGGACATGGGTAATTACTCTAATCCTCTTAATGATGAAGAAGCTCTCCATGAGGTTTTTGTAGAACAACTTTCGAAATTGGATAATCAATTTGATGATTTTCGACAATGGATGTCTCAAGAATACCCCGATAGTCAAGCTCTTCCTTTAATTGAGGGTCTAAAACATATGCTTCAAAGTGATAAGAATGGAATTGATATTTTGTGTGGTATTGCACACATTGTGGATTCGAATGTGATGCCTATGAAGAGTTGTGCCGAAACTTTAGGTTATACACAACCCCCCACTCAAGTTAATCATTCTATTCCTTTGACAACTTCTATTGCTAGCATACCTACCTTTACATCAAACATAATGACTACTTCTATACAAGACATTCCGCTTATGATTACCAATCATGGGGGCAATCCTTCCTCTTCAATTAATCCTCTTCCTTCATTTAATCCAACTTCTTCATTCATTCCTTCAATGAGTGTTCCTATTACATCTCCACAAATGAACATGATGCAAGGGGGCAATTCGTTTAACCATTCCATTCCTCCTTGTAGTGCTCCTCTTTTCCAATCCTCTCCTATGACTAACTATCATAGTGTCCCGCCACCTTACTCTTTACCTTCTTTCAATAACATAACACCTCCATCTCAATCCAACACGTCTAATATGAATTCTTCGACTGAAGCGACCATTAACAATCTTGCACAAACTGTCTCTTCTTTACAGCAACAAATTGCCTCTATGAATCAATCTAAGTTTAGTGCGCCCACATTTGATGTTGCGAGCCCACTTTCTCTTGACATTGTTCGAGCTATCCCTCCTAAACATGTTGAAATCCCGCATTTGGAGCTTTATAATGGTAAAGGTGATCCTCTAACACATGTTAAGACTTTTCAAACAATATGTACCGATTTTGCTTATGATCAAAGGTTGCTTGCAAAACTATTTACTAGGACATTAAGAGATAAAGCCCTACAATGGTATTGCTCATTGCCTTCTTATTCTATTACTTCTTTCGAACAACTTGCAAATGCTTTCATTCAATAATTTCAAAACAATATAAGTCCTAAAGTTAATTTGATTGATTTAATGCATTGTAAACAAGGTGTTAAAGAAAAAGTGACTGATTTCATTGGTAGATATAAGCATTTGTATGCTCAAATCTCTTTTCCAGTGCCTGACAATGATATTCAAAGAATCTTTATTTCTAATTTACAAAAAGATATTAGAGAAAAACTTTTGTTTTCTGAGTTTACTTCTTTCCAACAGTTGTGTGCAACTCTTCACAATTATCAACTGACTGTGAGTCAAATGGAACAATCACATCCTGTGGCTCTGAGTGATAAGGGTGATAGTAGTCAACAACCATTTGGGAAGTTTAAACCGAATAGAGAGTCCATTAAATTCAATGAAAACATCATCAACAACAATGTGAATGCAGCATTAGGTGTGCCTCCTATTTCTAAGTTTTTCAAGAAAGAAAGAAAGTTTACTCCTTTGAATGAATCATTGCATAGTATTATGAATAAGTTATTGGAACAAAATGTGCTTACTCTTCCTCCTATAAGGCAAATAGATCCTACAAAGATTAATTCACCTTATTTTGATAACAAATCTTTTTGTCAATTTCATCGTCAACCTGGGCATGATACTGAAAAATGTTTTGCTTTAAAGGGTGAAATTCAAGATTTGATTGATAATAATACTATCTCTGTTTCTGGAGTGAATGATAAAGGCAACACATCTGTAGCTCCTGCTAACCAAAATCTTCAGATTTTTACTGATCCATTATCTTCCCATACTTCTAATGCGATTGAGGCTAATGATTCTTCTTTCTCATTTGATGGTCTTGTGTCTATGACTCCGAATGTGATTAACTTTGTGGAGCAGCAAGAAAACCCTAAAGAACCTTCCATCACATTTTATTCTAGTGAAACTATCAGGGCACCTGATGGTCCTTTATACATAGTTGCAAAAGTCAACAATACACCTTGCCATGGAGTGCTTATTGATCCTTCATGCATGGTTAATGTTATTACTGAAGAATTTCTTTTTACTTTGCAATTGAATCAAGTGATCTATGATAAAACAAATGTGATTGTGAAATTATTTGATGCATTTTCTTCTCCTGCAATTGGTTCTATTACATTACCTATTGAGGTCCATAACAAATCCCTTGATGTGAACTTTGCTATTATTCCTTCATCCGAACAATTTCGTGTGAAGCTTGGCTATCCTTGGCTATCTTCCATGAAAGCTATTGCTTCTCCTATTCACAAGTGTTTGAAATTTCCCCATAATGGTGAAGTTGTTACTGTCAATCATAGTCTCTTTAAACCAGCTGAAAGAACTTCTACCATTCCTATTGATTACTTTTGGCCTAAACAATTCCAATCTCTTCCTCTGCGATGTGATCATCTTTTCAAATCTTATCAAAAGTGGAAAATAGATATGATCCTATCTCTAAGTGAACCTAGAACACCCAAACTTGATATTCCTATCATTCTTGAGAAGGAAGTTCTTCCTTTGAAAGATAAAACTAATGTCTTTCCTCAAGAAGATTCCCAACCCATTCCTATGGATGTGACTATGTCTATGTCTGATAAACTTTCTAAAAACAGACCTATACCTCCTCGTCATGATGGACTTGGTCTCCTTCCTAAACCAAATATTCCTCCTTTATATGGAGTGGTTCCTCCTCCTTCCTTCTATAGAGAGAAGAGACCTTCCTCTTCTCCTATTATCCAGCCTAAGAGACCACAACCTAAACACCCAGGTGATAAGGATGAGAACATTCCTCCTCCTCAATCTTCTCAACTCCCTACTAAGACTAGACGAAATCGTTCTGCATGTGAATACCAACAAAAGCGTTGTCTTAGAGCTCAGGCAGCTGCTTCTCAAACTTTACAATCTCTAAAAACACCTTCAACAAGCATTATTCCATTTTCTCCAAAATCTCCTAAACATAAGATACATGATGATCTTGATCCTGTGCGAGTTAAAGATCCTATTTTTATAAATCTTGATGATGATATAGATGAAAATGTTATTCATGATGAAAATGTTACTTCTCTTGCTTCTGATAGTGAATATGAACTTGTTGATGTTGATAACCATTTATCTAACGAATTTTCTAAAGCACTTATCCTAGCTCCTAGACAAGAACAATGTCGCTTGGAACATGAACATAGCCCTTGTTTGGATCTTGTGATAGCTCCATCTGCTGTGTTGGATGTTCCTCCTCTAGCATGTTCCCTACCTTCCCGAAACATTGATCAGCAAGATCGAGGGGTAGATGATGTGCTAGACTAGCATAGCAGATTCTCTCCTCCTCTCTTTCTTTTGTTACTTCTATGTGTTATTCTCATTCTTCTATTTTTTGTCCTTAGTGTTGTCTACTTGAGGACGATGCAAAGCATTGAGATCTCTTTTGGTCTCTCTCATGTTGACTCAAAAGACACATGTGTTCCCTTCTTCTAGGTGACCTTCCTTGATTAGGGAATGAAGAACAATTATGCATACATACATATGATATACATGAATTATCATACAGCATACTGACCCCGAGGAAAGCGAAGTCACCTTGTGCTTTGTGTTTTGTGTCTATTATCCTTGGGTTTATCTCACACTTGGGGGCTAAATCTTTGTGATAACGTGCTCCATTCCTTCTCATTTCTTATGTGTATCACTACCTTAAAGCAATCACCCCCGTTGAGGCATGTGCGATCGCTTTAACGTAGGGGGGCATACACCCCGTTCATATCTCTTCAAGATACTTGAAAATTTCTTGGCAAACTTAGCTTTGCCTTGAAAATTTTTGGTATTTTTCTTACATGACTCATAGTGAGGGAACCTTACTACTGACAGTCATGGTTCTCCCTTGTGATATTCCCTTTTACTTTGTCAATCGAAGTCGTAAGATCCTTAGTCCACTAGGGGCTTAATGTATCTTGCCTCCTTGACGTGGTGAAAGTCTTTCAATGTTGTTTCCTTGTACTTTACCGAAAGTATGAGCGTACACTTATACTCCCGCTAAAGTGGGGGCTAAATGTAGCATTCTAAAATTGTGACACTTGCAATTTTGACCGCATTTGGGTCTTCATGATGGTGACGCAACACAAAACCTGAATGGAGACCCTGAAACTTGTCCATGACATCAAAAACTGCATTTTTTCCAGCACCCTGCCTGATCCCTCCTTGCACCCTGCTGTCCCGGGAGGTGGGACAAGAGCGCCCAGCGCCCTGGTCCTTCAGGACTAGGGCACCTAGTGCCTTGGTCCCCCAGGACCATGGTGCCCAGCACCCTGGTCCTTGGCCCTATTTTTGGGCCCGGTCTCCTATGGGGCTTTGGGTCTTTATGTTTGCAAATTGGAAAATACTCTTTCCTTGTTGGCCCAAGGTCGGAAAAATCAGTCTATCAACCCTAATTGACAAGTATATAAACTACATTTCCTCTCCCATTTTGAGGAAGATGGAAAAAAAAGGTGGAAGCAATACTCAAACATTCAAACATTTAAGCATTCAAGCATTCAAGCATTCCTTCAAGCAATTGATCATTCTAAGTCTCCATTCAAGGCTAAGTGTTGCATTCAAGACAAGGATTCAACCATTGAAGAGGAGATCACATACTACAACATACAACATACAACATACAACAACATCTACACCTTCGCATGTAAGAATACAAACATTCTTACAACAAGGTACTAGTACTTGTTTTACATTACAATCATCTACATTTACAACATTTCTCATTTCTTGGTTAATTCCAAAATTGGGGTTTGACCTAAGGGAAAACCCCTAATCCCTAACACCCCAATCGTCTTCGC
The DNA here is from genome assembly GCF_030272615.1 of Cryptomeria japonica. NCBI lineage: Eukaryota > Viridiplantae > Streptophyta > Pinopsida > Cupressales > Cupressaceae > Cryptomeria > Cryptomeria japonica. The sequence goes on along the minus strand of NC_081407.1, from coordinate 753,932,739 downwards.
TTTTCTATGTGTAGGTTGCAGGTACGTGGTTGAAATTGAAGATTTGGAATACTTGTGTAGAGACAAATAGATCTCCCTTCGTTTCATGGATTTTTTGGAGGACCGTGTGCATGTCGGGCGCCATCGTCCCATCAACTTTCGCTCAAATTTGTAGGACAGCACCGTCTCGACATTTTACTGCTGATTCCAGGTCTGCAGCTTCATCCTATGTCCCTATCTTAGTTTATAAGCGAATCTTTCTCACTTTCTATGTATTCCTAGCTTAATCCTTCTATCTACATTCTTTACAAAAGAGGGTAGCCTTGTTGTCTTAACCCTTGAAACTCATTTAGAATCCAATCTTGCATTGTGTGGGATTGGATCTTGTGGGTTTCAACCCCTCTTTTGAATGTAAAGTCTCTCCTAAGTGAAAACCGACAATCCTAAGTGACCCCCCTCTTTCCCCTTGGGAGTGGTGGAGGGAACACTTAGGGTCCGCTCGCGATTTTCCGCTTTACACCTGCGCATCTCAATTTACACATTAGTACTTCCAAATATCCATATATAACATAATTCAATAATATAACAATACACATCATTACTTGCATACAATTTTCATCTGCACAGATTGAATACATCTTTTATCAAGCAAATTCACATAAGCAATTTCATCCCAATTCACATAAACTAAACATACATCATAGTTCTATATTCAGAGTAAAGTCCTGCAAATTCAATAACGACATCTATCATTGCAATATCATCCTATCTAACAATTCATGTAGTGTTTTATCTCATAAAGCATATAAGTAAATCACCAAATCATAGCAATGTTATCCAAATCCTGAAATCATATAAGTTCTAAGTCTCAAAAATCATCAAAATAAAGTATCCATCATAGTCTAAATATAAAATCCACTGAATGTCAGACTGAGTCGAGGTGAGGCCTCACAAAACCTTCAACCCAATAAACATCATTACATCTAGCATTGTCAAGAAGTGTTATGGATCCTTTACCTCTTACTGGACATGGTGCATCATTACCAAATTTTACATAGCCTCCATCATAATCATCTAATTTAATAAACTTGTTTTTATCACCTGTCATGTGATGTGAGCAACCACTATCTATGATCCAAGAATGATTAGTATTTATATGAGATATTAAATCTTTTACTTCATACCTTTCTTCATCTGATCCATCTTTAATAGCCACATAAACAACTTCCTCTATATCAGTTTCATCTGATTTATCATCATTAGATTCCTCATCAACTATTAGGCATGTCATTTTATCTCTTCTCCTGAAGTCTTGGTGTCCTCTGTAATGATTATCTTTCTGTCTATCATCTCAGTAATCTCTCTTTTCATTAGATTCTTTGTTAGGACAGTTAGAAGCCATATGTCCTATCTTATCACAATTGAAACATTTTAAAGGTAGCTTTCCTTTATACTTACCTTTTCCTCTCAGTAGCCTTTTGGCTATTAGTGCTTCAAACTCTTCTTTCTTTCTGATTTCCTCATACAGTTTATGAACCTCCTCCATGTTTTTGCAAAATATTTCACTTGCTCCACTGTGATTCCCTTCAGAGTACTTATACTTTCTATCATTGTAATCATCAATTTCATCAATATGAAAAGAACTAAATGCAGATTCAACTTTATTTACCGATGACCCACTGTTATCAAAGTTACTTAACTCAAAAGCATGTAGCTTACCAATAACAACATCTAAAGAAACTGGTATATTGGGTACAGACCTCAATTCATTGATTGCAGAGACTCAGATTGCATAGGAAGGTAGAAGGGTTCTTAACACCTTACTTGTTACTTCCTTTTCTTCAATATTTCCTCCCGCTCCTTTGATTTGATTTACAATCTCCTTTAGTCTTATACTATACTGGGTTATGTTCTCTCCTTCATTCATCCTCATATATTCAAGTTGTCCTCTTAAACTATCCACTTTTGCTCTTTGAACATGTTCATCTCCTCCATATACAAATATGAGCTTAGTCCACATTGCCTTTGCATCAGTACATCCTTCTAGATCATTAAACTCTAAGTTGGTCAAAGCAGATGTTATTTCAATCATTGCTTGAATATGTTCTTGCTTTGCCTTTATCTCTTCCATTGTCAATGGATAGGTGCTCGGTGTGATTAAATCATTCTCTTGATAATAGACAACATATTCTCCAATTCCTGATAGATGTCGCTTCATCCTTTTTTGGCATGTAGAGAAACTTGACTTATTTATCTTCAGTGCATCCCTCTTATACATCTTTGGATCTTTAACTCAATTACCTTTAAACTTTTCTTCCGGAGTCCAGTGCTTTGATACCAATTGATAGTTCTGATACTTAATGTAATTATAGATCCAATAGCCAACAAGATGAGAGGGGGGGGTGAATCATTCAAACTTAATCATCCATAAAAACATCAGATCCAACCTCGGTAACATATATGTTAGTCATATAACCAAAACTATCAAACATGCAAACTCAAAAGCATATGAACAATATAAACATCATAACACCTGATTTAATGTGGAAACCCAAATAGGGAAAAACCACTGTGGGATTTTGGACCCACTAAGAAATATACTCTTCTAGAGTATGCTCGGTTAAAAGAAAATCCTATTAAAGATTACAAACACATTGCTAGATGTGACCCGGTTAAGGGATTTCCCTCAGATCTGTTAGGATCTTCACTTTGTTAGAAGTGGCCTTATTAAAGGATTTCAAACACTCAATAAGAATGTCACCTTGCTAGAGGATTTTACAAATAAGACTGTTAAGCCCACTCGGTTAAGAGATTTTTTGCTACTTCTCAAAATAACAGTAATAAAAATATGTCTGCAAGTTCACATCTAAAAATGTTAAAGCAGATTCTTACTTGCTCAATACAATCAATTCATAGGACTTATCTTGTCCCTCTGCTGGGCTCTATATTCTATTATCAAAACAGGTCTTCAAGCTTCTGTGCTCGGTAATCACTATGTAGCATCCCTATGCATACAATTGCCTGCATACATTGTTTATCAATAGTTTCCTATTTATAAACAATCTTCTAACCGCTTAATCTCCTTGATCACATTTCCCATGATCAATCATAACCATCAAATCTTCATTCTTGTCTAGGTTCAATGTATCCTTCAGTCTGAAAACATTTTACCCCACCTTGGAACTTGCATTTTCACCTTGGAACTTGTGTTAGGGTATTGTGGTTCAATCTGAGGTGTAGATCTTCCTACCGTTCTTTCTTTACCATAGATTCTTTAACAATCTTCATACACGGCTTACCAATCATTTAATTCACTCTAGCTCATCAGCTTCCTTCATTAAATATCACATGTAAACATTTAATGCATTCTATTATAGGTCAGTTGTAACTCGGTAAATACTAAACTTCACTTGGTAGACATTCTGCCTTCCTTAACCGATAGTGATAACCTTAGGATTTACCGACTAGGTTCCTTAGGGTTTACCGACTAGGTTCTTTGCTCGGTAACATAGTATAGTATTAACCTTTCAAACAATAGCATATGTAGGATATCAAAACAATCTAAACATCATGATCTCATCATTGTCTAACTCGGTAATATTTGCCCATTGAATAACTCATCCCCTTATTCATCATATTCTTTATGTGTCTTTTACCGACATCTTTATACTCATCAAATCATACTTCTTAAGATATGGCAACATCATACTTAATTAGAAAATCAATTTCTTGACATTGATGGCAAAATAATAATATTAAGACAGTAATCATCCTTAATTAGTTATATCCATAGTCATCAACAACCTTCTGAATATCCTTATTGAAATGCCAACAATCTCTCATTGTAATTGGAATGCCAACCTTCTTCTTGTCTGTTATAATGCCAACAAAGGCAAGAGTTGAAAATGAAACAAGAAGACAACTGAAATGTCTTAGATCTGATAGAGGAGGAGAGTTCACCTTTGATAAAAAAAAACTTATTCTGCAAGGATCATGGTATAAAAAGACAAGTCTCTGCACCGAGAACTCCACAACAAAATGGGATAGCTAAAAGAAGAAACAGATCTATTGTGGATTGTGCTAGAACTCTAATGATTCAAAATAAAGTACCACAAAAATTTTTGGAGAGAAGCAATATAAGCACTACTGTTTACACCCTGAACTGAGTACAACTAAAGACGGGAACTTTGAAGACACCATATGAAATCTGGTATAACAAGAAACCTAATGTAAGTTATTTTAAAATCTTTGGAACTAGATGCTATGTACACAAAGATGACAGAAATGGAAAGTTTGATCAGAAAAGTGAAGAAGGAACATTTCTAGGTTATTCTTCTAGAAGCAAAGCATTTAAAAGTCTGATCAAATCATCTAACAAAATAGTAGAAAGTGCAAATGTGAAAATTGATGAATTTGCAGAAAGAAATGATGAAGAAAATTCTAAGGAACCAGAAGATTATGAATAATTTGTCTATGTTCAACCGACAAGTCCTACCAAGAGAGTTACTGAAGAAAATAAAGAGGATATCTAGTGATCAAGTGATGAAGAAGATCACATCGAGCCTACCAAGCCTATATTAGCCAAATATGTCAAAAGGAACCATGCATGAAGTCAAATTATAGGAGATAAGGATGATCCAGTGATGACAAGGAACAAACTGAGATAGGACACATGTCTGATATCTGAATTTGAACCGAGAATAGTAAAAGAGGTATTTAATAGTGAAGATTGGGTAAATGCTATGATAGAAGAGATTGATCAAATCAAGAAGAATGACACATGGACACTGGTCCCAAAACCAAAGGACAAAAATGTAATCGGTACAAAGTGGATTTTCAGAAACAAGCTAAATGAAAAAGGTGAGGTCATTCGAAATAAAGCAAGACTAGTTTGCAAAGGATATGCTCAAGAAGAAGGAATAGATTGTGGTGAGACCTTTGCACCTGTGGCTAGACTTGAAGGAGTAAGAACATTGTTGGCATATGCTGCTTTCAAAAATTTCAAAGTATATCAAATGGATGTCAAATCTACATTTTTGAATGGTATACTAGAAGAAGAAGTTTATATTGAACAACCTGAAGGATTTGTTGATGACAAGAATAAAGATCAGGTATGTAAATTGAACAAAGCTTTATATGGTCTGAAACAAGTGCCTAGAGCATGGTATGAGAGATTGCACTCTTACTTAATCAAGATTGGTTTTATAAGAACAAGTGAAAATAGCAATATGTACATGAAGAATGATGAAGACAATGGAATACTGATCTCAGCCATATTTGTTGATGACATTATATTTTGTGGAAATGATTCTCTATGCAAAAAAATTGGTAATGAAATGGGCAAAGAATTTGAGATGTCACTAATCGGTGAGATAAAGTATTTTATAGGTTTATAGATACTACAAATGAAAGATGAGATTTTCATTACTCAATCCAAGTACATAAAGGAAATCTTGAAGAAATTTGGAATGGAGGATTCAAAACCAGTAAGTACTCCTATGAATACCAACTATAAACTATCAAAGAATGATGAATCTGGATCTATTGATGAGACACTTTACCAATCCATGATTGGAAAGTTACAATATGTTGTGCATAGTAGACCGGATATAGCACATGCAGTAGGTATTATTGCAAGATTCTCTGCAGATCCCAAAGAAACCAATATGATAGCAATCAAGAGAATTTTCAGATACCTGAGAGGCACCGAAGATTATGGCTTAGTATATGAAAAGAGAAATGATTTTGATTTAAAAGTGTATACTGATGCTGATTGGGCAGACAACATTGATGACAGAAAAAGCACAAGTGGAGGAGCTTTCTTTTTAGGAGAAAGGCTAGTGAGTTGGCTTAGTAAGAAACAAGGATGTGTTTCACAGTCAACAACAGAAGCTGAATATGTTGCTACAACATTGAATTGCACTAATATAGCATGGATAAAATAACTATTGGAAGGTATAAATGAAGAGGTTATGGAGCTAGTAACTATACTCTGTGATAATACGAGTGCCATTAACATTTCAAAAAATCTGGTAATGCACTCTAAGACAAAACATATTTCTATCAAGTATCATTATCTCAGAGAAGAAGTTCAAGAAAAGAAAGTTGTGTTGGAGTATGTCAGCATAAAGGAACAAATTGTAGACATCTTCACAAAGCCACTACCAAGAGACACTTCTGAGTATCTCAGCAACGAGTTAGGGGTCCTACCCCGATCTTCTACTCACTAACAGAGTTCGGTGAAAGCATCAATTCGATGAATCTATAGAATATTATGTGTGGATTGATGTTGATTTATGCACTTTAGGAAGTTTTCTAAAGGTGTGCAAGAACATGAATAGGATACAGGAACTAGTATTGAAGGAAAGATTGCTCTGATCGAGTTTTAGATGTTACATTTTCATGTGTAACTTAGCAAAAGCAAGCACTTCACAATAGAAGAGTTCATTATTTAGTTCTTTTACTTTTTGGCATTGTTGTCAAAGGGGGATAAGACTAAAAAGTAGACTAAATGGTAAACCCCTAGATGAAGAAAATAACAAAAGACTATTGAGAAGGGGGAGAAGTTTATTGAAAAATGAAGAAGACTTCAGAAGAAGAAAACAACTCAAGGATACTAGGAGAAGTCTCCACAACAATCTAAATCCAAAATCAATTTGAATATCTTGTTGGTATTACCATTTAAAAGTTGGTATTGCCATCAATTCCAAAGGGGGAGATTGTTGGCATTTCAATAGAAGGAGATTGTTGATATTCATTAAGGATATTGAGAAGGTTGTTGAAGATTATTGATATAACTGAAGAAGGATGATAACTATCTTTATAACATTATTTTGTCATTGATGTCATGAAATTGATATTCTGATTCAGTATGATGTTGCCATATCTTGAGAAGATTGATTTGAAGAGAATTAAGATGTTGATAAAAGACACAGAAAGAATGTGATGAATAAGGGGAGAAATAAGTTATTCAATGGGCAACTATTACCGAGTTAGACAATGATGAGATCATGATGTTTAGATTGTTTTGATATCTTACATATGTTGTAAATTGTAAGCTTAATACTATAGTATGTCACCGAGCAAGGAACCTAGTCAGTAAACCCTAAGGAACCTAGTCGGTAAATCCTAAGGTTATTGATATCAGTTAATGAAGGGGGAATGTCTACCGAGTGAATTTTAGTATTTACTGAGTTACAACCGAGCAGTAACAGAATGCATTGGATGAATAAAAGCATTATTTAATGAAGGAAGTTGATTAGCTGGAGTTGATTAAATGATTGTTCTGACGTAAAAGAATTTTGTTAAGGATCTACGGCTTTGAAAATTCAGGAGCTAGATCTACAACACAAATTGAACCGCTTAACCTAGCACAAGTTCCAAGAATGGAATGCAAGTTCCTAGGTGAAGTAAAACATTTTTCAGACTAAAGGATACATTGAACCTAGTGAAGATTGAGGATCTGATGGCTATGATTGATCATGGGAAATGTGAACAAGGAGATTCAGCAGTTAGCAAATTGTTTATGAATAAGAAATTATTGATGAACAATGAAATGCAAGCAAGTGTAAGCACAGGGATGCTACATAGTGATTACCAAGCACAAAAGCTTGAAGACCTATTTGAATAATAGAGTAAGGATCCCAGCAGAGGGACAAGATAAGTCCTATGACTAGAAAGTATTGAGCAAATAAGAATCTGCTTTAGCATTTTAGATGTGAAGTTGCAGATATATTTTTATTACTGTTATTTTGTAAGTGATAGGAAATCTCTTAACCAAGTGGACCTAACAGTCTTATTTGTACAACCTCTAGCAAGGTAACATTCTAGTTGAGTGTTTGAAATCCTTTGACAAGGTCACTTCTAACAAAGTGAAGATCCTTACAGATCTAAGGGAAATCCCTTAACCGGGTCACATCTAGCAATGTGTTTATAATCTTTAATAGGATTTTCCTTTAACAGAGCATACTCTAGAAGAGTATATTTCTTAGAAATCCCTTAGTGGTTTTTCCCTATTTGTGTTTCCACGTTAAATCTGGTGTTATATGTGATATGATGATTATGTGTTTATGAGTTAGCATATTTAGCAATTTTTAGTTATATTGCTGAAGTATAAGTTACCGAGGTTGAATCTATTGATTTTATGGAAGATTAAGTTTGTATGATTCACCCCCCCCTCTCATCTTGTTAGCTATTGGCATCAGTACTTAACACTCACTATGCATCAACATAATTTTGCAACTTGATGCTCCCCATGTGGAATACATCCACGCCTTCATCAATCCATATAAGATTCTACAAGTAATTCTGGGATTGATGATATCAACATCATGTTCAACTAGCTTTATGAAGAGGGATAACCCCCAATTGACTTCTAAGATACTCAAAAGTGGTCTTAGGTAGAGGTTTGGTAAAGATATCGGCAAGCTACTCCTTGGTAGAAATATTCTCCAAGATAACATCTTTATTTTGAACATTTTCCCTCAAGAAGTGATATTTCAATTCAATGTGTTTAGTCCTTGCATGCAAAACATGGTTTTTAGAAATGTTTATCGCACTTGTATTATAACACAAAATCTTTATAGGTTTGGAAATTTTCATCTTCAAACCTTCCAAAATATGCCTCATCCACATAGCTTGTGTGCAATTAATATAAGGTGCTACATATTTAGCTTCAGTAGTAGATTGTGAAGTGAAACTCTTCTTTTTACTACTCCATGAGACTAGCCTTCCTCCTAGAAAGAATGCTCCACCGGTAGTACTCTTTTGGTCATCAATATTTCCTACCCAATCAACATCTATGTATGCCTGCAAGTCAAAATCTCCACCATATGGATACCATAATCCATAGTCAATAGTGCCTTTTAGATAACTAAAGATTCTCTTAGTTTCCATCAGATGTGCCTCCTTTGGATTCTTCTAAAATCTAACCACAATACCAACTACATGGGCAATATCTGGTCAACTATGAACAACATAGTGTAGTTTTCCAATCATTGACCTGAATTCCTTTTCATCTAGTGACTTAGATGCATCTTCCTTGGATAGTTTACAACCTGTAACCATTGGGGTTCCAGCTGGTTTACAGTCACTCATACTGAAAGTCTTCAAAATATCCTTCACATACTTGGATTAAGTAATGAAAATACCATTCTTCATCTTTTGTATCTATAAGCCTATGAAATTTTTTATTTCCCGTACTAATGACATCTCAAATTTATTCTTCATTTCATCTGCAAAACAATTACTCATGTCATCATTTCCTCCGAATATAATATCATCTACAAATACTTCATTGATCAGTATATCATCTCCTTTAGACTTGAGATAAATGTTGTTGTCATCATTGGTTCAATCAAAGCCTATCTTCATCAGATGAGTATGAAGTCGTTCATACCATGCTCTAGGTGTCTGCTTTAATCCATACAAAACTTTATGCAGTTTGCATACCATGTCTTCCTTATCTATCAATTCATAACCATTAGGATGCTCTATATAAACCTCTTCTTCTAGTATCCCATTTAAGAATGTAGACTTGACATCCATCTGGTATACTTTGAACTTCTTATGAGCTGCAAATGCAAGTAGTGTTCTAACACCTTCTAGTCTTGCTACTGGTGAAAACATTTCTCCATAGTCTTCTCCTTCTTCTTGCACATAACCTTTGCATACTAATATTTCCTTATTGCGAACTACAACACCATCTTCATTTAACTTGTTTCTGAATACCCATTTATTACCTATAACATTCTTGTTTACCGGTTGGGGTACCAGGGTCCAAGTATTGTTCTTCTCAATTTGTTCCAACTCCTCCTCCATAGCTTTCACCCAATGAACATCACCAAATGCCTCCTTAACATTTCTGGGTTCAAAGGTGGATATCATGCAAGAGTTCTCTCTTATTCTCCTTCTAGTTAATACTCCAGCATTCTTATCCCGAATTATCTATTCAGGACTGTGATTTAGTCTCACATACCGAGGAATAAAATGACCATTCTCTTCAGGTTCAAGTTCTTCATTGTCATCTTCCTCTGAATTTATTTGTTCCAATTGAACAATTACATCAGGATTTTCTTTATCGGTTTCTGATTTAGCAGTTTCAGGTTCTAAAAGAAAAATACAAGGATCTTCATCCTTCTTCTTAGAACTAGTTCCTTTTGAAATTTTAGGACATTCATCTACACAAACATCAGCACTGTCAACAATTTTTTGTGTCTGGTTGTTGAAGCCTTTATAGTCCTTACTGTTAGTAGAATAGCCAGAAATATGCCTTCATCATTCTTAGCTTCAAACTTTCTTATGTAGTCACCTCTTTTAATAAAACATTTTCTACCAAATATTTTAAAATAGCTAACATCAGGTGATCTCCCATACCAGTACTCATATGGGGTCTTGTCCTTACCTCTATTTACTAGAACTCGGTTCATTGTGTAGATAGTTGTACTTACAGATTCTTTCCAAAAAGTTCTTGATACACCTCCTTGTATCAACATAGTTCTAGCAACTTCAACCATTGACCAATTGTTTCTCTCTACTATATGTTTCTGTTGTGGTGTCCTTGGTGTAGAAAGTTGCCACTTGATACCATTATCATCATAATATCTAGTGAAATCTCCATAAGTGAATTAATCACTTGGATATGTTCTTAGACATTTTATCTTTTTGCCACTCTCTTTCTCAGCTAAGGCTCTCAATGCCTTGAATTTTCCAAGAGATTCATTCTTATCCTTCAAGAATGTGACCCACATCATCCTTGAACAATCATCAGTGAAGATCATGAAGTATCTGTCACCTTGAATGGTTCTTGTTCTTATTGGTCCACATATGCCTGTATGAACCAAATCTAACAAGTTCTCTACTGAGAAGGACTTTCTCTTGAAAGTTGAAGAAGTCATCTTTCCTAGTTGACATTCTTTACAAAGAGCATTAACCGGTTTGTCTACCTAAGGCAGACCTCCTACTGTCTTAAACTTGCTTAATTTAATAATATTGTCAAAATTTATATGACAAAATCTCCTATGCCAAAGCCAACTATCATCTATTTTTTCAATCAAATAGTTTCTAACTTTAGGATTCAGATTAAATAGATTACCTCTGGTCTATTTCGCGGTTGCAATCAATTCACCTTTGTTGTCAAAGATTTTGCATATACTATTTCTAAACTCCAATGGGTAACCTTTGTCATTAATTTATGCCACACTTAGTAGATTGTTCTTTAGGCCTTCAGCCCAATAGACATCATCAGCATTTCTCTTCCCATTAAGAGAAATAACTCCCTTACCTTTTACGATACAGGGTGAGTCATTTCCAAATCTGACAACACCGCCATCAAATTCCTTCAGGGAAAGAAATTTTCTCTGATCACCGGTCATGTGATGTGAACAACCACTATCAATGATCCAATCATCAGAGTTATCCATTCTGGATACTAGTACCTTCTGATATGATACTTCTTCCTTAATTAGTACAAACACAATATCTTCACTAACATCATCATCAATAATACCACTATCAATAGCTACAAGACAATCTCTCTTACCTTTACCCTTGTACTTCTTAAATTGTCTCTCTTGTATTCATTTTCACCATTAGGGAACTTTTCTACTATATGACCAATCTTGTTGCATGCAAAACATTTTTAAGGTAGCTTACCTCTATATTTACCAGTGCCTCTAGGTAGTCATTTTTCCAACAATGCTTCAAGTTCCACTAAGTTGTCTTCATCATCAACATCTTGGCTAGATCTAGATTCATAACTATTGTTGGTATCTCTACTTCTCACATATGGGTTAGAGATAGAAGCTCTAAATCCAGAGTCTGATTTCTATACACTACCATCGTAGCCATTTAGTTCAAAAGAAGTAAGTTTACCAATACTAGAGTCAACAGTTACCTTTGTCTCATCAATGGATTTTAGCTCCTGAATAGCTGCAACTCGGATAGCATAGATCGATAGCAGGGTTCTTTGTACTTTACTGATTACTGTGGCATCTTCCACTTTCCCTCTTGCACTCTTTATCTCTCCAACTATCTCTTTGATCCTTTGACCATACTATTGGATGTTCTTACCTTCAGACATTCTCATGTTGTAAAACTTGCCTCTTAAACTCTCTTCTTTAGCAATCTTGACATGCTCATCACTGCTATAGATATCTCCAAGTTTCTTCCATACTTCATATGTATTTTCAAGACCATGAACATCTACATATTTGGCATCAAACATGGAACTGATAATAGCTTCTACTGCTTAGTGATTTTATTGCTATTCTTTCTTCTGATCATTAGTTAGGGGTCTAGTAGGTGTAGTATACTTATATTCTATATGATCCCAGTATTGACTACCAAGACTCTTAATTTACATATTCATTCTATCACTCCAAATTCTATAATTATCTTTGTTAAACTTTGGACCTTCTTTCTTCATCATAATCTACAAGATATTTTTGTCAAGCAGTTACGCTTTTAGATTAAGAGGACCTGGATTGCTCTGATACCAATTGATGGTATGATGAAAGAATAAGTATCCAGTAGAATACTAAGAGGGGGTGTGAATCAGTATATTAAAAAATTGATACAAAGTTCCCAAGCTCAAACTCAGTCAAACAAAGTAAACATATCTCACTCAAGATCAATATTCTTAGGAATGCTAGACATTAATCGGTTTAACTGTTATGGCAACTTTTAATAGTAAACACCTTCAATCTTGTAAACATCAACAATGCTTAATCTTAACTCAACATATTCATCTCACAATGCCTCTACTTAACATGCCTTATCAAAAGTTAACCAAATGAATAGATAAGATCATAGCCACAAAAGAATTCACCACTTAACACAAATGTTTATACATGGAAAACCCAAATAGGTAAAAACTATGGTGAGATGGGACTCACAAGGATAGCTATTTGAACTCTTTTGAAGTTTTCTCTATTAGGAGCCAATGCTTGTTAGCAGTTTACAATAAGTCCTATTAAGAACTAATTCCGGTTAGGAATCACCTAGTTAAGGGATTTAAAATATGCCTTGTTAGAAGCACAAAACCCTATTAGGAGTAACCTCGTTGGAGGATTTAAGAATCCAAGCTAATGGACCAAGCTTGTTAGAGCTTACCCAGTTAAGGGATTTTACTTCTACTGTAATTGTTAGAAAATAATAGGTTTTCTTGATCTGTCTGAGTAGCACTACATTTGCTTGATCAGATCCTTCTAAGCTTCAATCTGCCTTCACTCAAAGTGCAGATTCATTTACTGGTTGAACAACCACATACTCAATAGATTTTCTACCAATCTTGCCAACAACCTTTACAAACATCTTCATTGACCTTAAACACAAATCAATTAGGTCAGTAACACAACATAAACCTAATTCTCATCATTGAGATTACAAACAAGTCCATTCAATCTTGACTGATATAAATCATGACAATCTCTTCACATTATTCAAGAAAATTCCAACCGCTCCATGATCACCATTCCATTACACTTTGTAACTCATCACACACTATGCATTAAATTCAATCCACTTTGTTGCTTCCCTAGACAATAAGAAAACACACAAAACCAATTTGAATTTATCCTCATACAATGATCACACGTGTTTGCATCATTACCACTCAATAGATAATAAACCAAAAAACTTGATTGGTTAGTGTTTAACAACTGATAGGGTTTACCATTTACATTACATAGAAAGGTTTGACAATTTACACCGGTTCAACTCACAAACTTTACATACTGGTTATAATATCTTCTACAACTCTCTTCTTATGTGTTAGTAGCCAATATAAAAAAAAAACAATATCAGAAATAACATGAATACCATTTACCGGTTCAATTGACATCAATGACAACATATCATTAATGCAATCTCTATGCAAAATGCCAATAAACTCAAAATACCAACAAATAAACCCCACCATGTAAACCCATGTCACTAACTAGACAATTTGATAAGCCAATTGGGACAATGTGGTCAATAGGGGTAGTAGAATGTTTGGTTTTGTGTTTGATAGTGTTTTAGGATGTCTTAGTGGTGTTTGGTTGATCCAAGTGTGTGGATCGCAAACTTAGAGAGTTTGAAAAAATTTTATGCAAAAATCCAACTTTTGAAAGTGCAACTTTTGAGTGCAAAAGTGCAACTTTTCAAAATGCGGTTGATGTAAGCCTCTCAATGGCTCCAACCTCTTCCAAATTTAGTTGGAAACTATTGGAGAGGTCTATAAACCTTGTGGACATGTTTCCCAAGAAGGGTGATGTCGTGATTTGAAGTTAGAAGCAATAAGACACAAACAAGATAGAGCTTCCCCATAAATTCGGATTTTGCAGAAGTTGTACAACCTTGTATGGAGTGAATTGAGTCACACCATTCATGGAGTAGATGGAGTAATGAACTAGATTTTATTTGGTGGTGGTCTAAGGATTTTCTTATTTCTGTGTAGCGCTAACCCTCTATTTTTCTGACTGTAACCTAGAAAATAAGGATTTGGCTACGGTTTTAGCCTAAAATGGCCATAAATTGGATTCCAGTCAACTATAAGTTTCTTACTTTGGTGGAGTATAGGACTGGCCTATTTATTATAGGATTTTAATTGGTTTTTCTAGGGGATAATTTTTGTGAGGAGAAAGAAGCAAAACTAGGTAGGCACCTCTATGTGACTACCTTAAGCAAATTTAGGAGAAGTCATCATAAAATCTAATAGCGGCAGATTCCAAGCATACAACCCTATAATTAGATGTTATCCACCATTCCCCACATGCTCATAGAGTTTTTTTTTCATTTGGGGTACTGGTAATGGAGGTTGCTTTGTAAATTAGGCCTATTCACCCTAATTAGGTCTCTAGGCTTCTAAGCGGTTCAGACCCTTAGGTTTTAGATCTTGCCAATCCATTTTGGGGATGAGTGTAACTCCCAAAAGGGTATCTATAATGGTGATTATTTTGTTAGGTTGTGTGGAATATTTTGGAGTTAAGGTAAATTCTCTCACTAAATAGGGCTACTAGCCAGGGGAGTAGGTTTCAAAAGGAGGTATAAGGATTTGAAGACAAAACCCTAACCCAATGCTTAGAACAGTCCCTACTAGTCATGAATGGACCAATTTTCAAAGCCCCTAAGAGTAGGAGTCACTAGTTAGGCATGTTAGAGAAGTTGAAGCCATTTACTCATCTTGAGTAGGTGTTAGTCTTGAGAAGTGGAGAGTAGTTCAAAACCTTAAAATGTGGAGTCCTTCCTTGTATGGTTAGACCCTAACCTTTTGGACTTTTCCTTAGGTGTAAGAAGACCTCTGCATCAAGTGGTATCAGAGCATAGGGAGTGTACTTTGGACCGGAGAAGAAGACAAGATGTCAAAGGAAGAGGGATCCCAAGATATCCCATCAAGGATGACCAATGCTGAGTTGGTTGTCTTGGTAAATAAGCAGATGGCAAAGAGAAGAGTAGTCCGGGTTGAAAATTAAGCCTTGACAAATGCAATGGACTTGTTGAAGGGCAAAGTGGAGAGGGGAGAGAGAGACTCTAGAGGAGATGAAGAAGGGGATGAAGAGGAGATCCCTAGGCAGGAAGAACTAGAGGTTCCTAGAGACTAGAGATCCCCCATGAGTGTCCTCAAGTCCATGGAAGGAAGAACAATAGATGTGAAGTTGGATCTGCTAGCATTTTCTAGTAAGATGGAACTAGATACAATTATGGAGTGGATAGACTCCTTAGACAATTTCTTTGAGAGTGAAGACATACTAGAGAACCAAAGCGTTAAGATGGCCCAAACCAAAATGAAAGGGGTTGCACTGAGTTGGTAGACTTTCATCCAAGATGAGAGGGTGAAAGAGGGAAAAAGAAAAGTGGCTACTTGGAAGAAGATGATGGCTTTGGTGAAGGAAGCCTATGTTCTAGTGGACTATAATGTCCAATTGCATAAGAGGAGATAGAACTTGAAGCAGAAGAAGATGGACCTGATTTCATATAAAGAGGAGTTCATGAATTTGTGTGTGAAGACTAAGGTAAAGGAGAGTGAAGATGAGAAGGTGGCAAGATATCTCAATGGACTAAGATTTGAAATCCAAGAATATTTGAACCTCCACACCCCAGAGATAGTCCAAAAGTTTTTTCAGTTGGCACTCAAGGTGGAGGAGAAGCTAAAGAGAAGGTAGGAACAAAATAGCATAGGCAAAGGGAGATAAGAAACAGGGGTAAGAAGTCCTTTCAGAGGAAAAGGAAGTGGTTTTGGGTACCAAGGTAAGTCTAATCAAGAAGGTACCAAAGGAGAGAGCAATTATAACCAAGGAGGAGGCTACAATCAAAGAGGGAACTTTAGGGACATAAGACCATTCTCTAGAGGAAGATCCCAAGGTAGAGGACCTCCTAGATGCTACAACTATAACCAAGAAGGGAACATGGCCAATAGATTTCCAGAGAAGGCTACAAGATCCATGGGAGAAATGAGGAGTAATTTGGTGCAGGAGTCTTATTTTAGAAGTGTGGCAAGTGCAAACACCTATCAAAGTGTTAATGCTCCTGATAGCTACGACTACCTTGAAAGAGGAGAGGCTCTGATGATGAGGAGAGAAGTAAACACCATGAAGGTACCTGAAAAGGAGCGCCTACAAGTAAAATATCTTTTCAAGACTACCTACAAGGAAGGAGGAAAGGTATGCAAGGTCTTGATAGACTCCAGGTCTACTAAAAATTTTGTGTCACTTGAAATGGTGGAGAAGCTTAAGTTGAGAAGTTTGCCTCATCCTTACCCCTATAAGGTCTCATGGCTCACCCAAGGTCAGCAAGAAGTGGTAGAAGAGAAAGCATGGGTGGAGTTTTAGATTGGATCATACAAGGATAGATTACTATTTGATATAGCTAATTTGGATGCCTATCACCTCCTATTTGGGAGACCATGGCAGTTTGATTTGAAGGCTTATCATGATGGGGTTAGAAACACCTATTCCATCACCAAAGATGGTAAGGTGATAGAAATTTTACCTCTGATGGAGAGTGAGATATAATAGAAGGGAGAGGATGTCAATGTGTTGTTGATAAAAGAGAAGTAGTTCATGAAGGAGATGGTAGAAATGGATGCAGTTTGCTATGCCCTCATTCCCAAGTCCAAGGTGACAAAGGAGCAGTTTGCAGAGGGGAAAGAAGAAGGACAAAGGCACATAGACCCTGCATTCAGATAGTTACTTGACAAGTACAAAGGCATCATTTCAGATGGAATGCCAAGATTCCTACCACCGGTAAGAGATATTAGTCATTGCATAGATATGATCCCTAGATCTACCTTACCAAATAAAGCAGCATACAAACTTACTCCAGATCAGAATGTAGAGATGGCAAGATAAATTGAGAAGTTGCTTGAATCATGGCTAATTGGCAATAGCAGTTGTCCTTTCACCCAAGAAAGAAGGAACTTGGAGGCTATACACATACTCAAGGGCCATCAACAAGATAAATATAAGGTATAGGTTCCCAATCCCTAGGATAGAGGATTTACTTGATTGCTTGGGGAGTGCAAAATATTTTATCAAAATGGATATAAAAAGTGGTTACCATTAGATTAGAATAAGGCCAGGGGATGAATGGGAAACAACTTTTAAAACCAATGAGGGGTTGTTTGAGTGGAAGGTCATGCCATTTGGTACCTTTATGAGGTTGATCAATGAGGTCTTGGTGGAATTCATAGGTAAGTTTTCCATAGTATACCTTGATGATATCTTGATCTTCAGTCACACAAGGGAAGAGCACCTCAAACACATAGATATGGTCCTCAAGAGGTTACATCAAGGTCAGCTAATGATAAATTTGGATAATTATTTGTTCATGTAGGAGGAGATCACCTACTTGGGATTTGTAATCTCACAAGGTGAGTTGAAAATGGACCAGGAGAAGGTAAGTGCCATATTGTCTTGGCCTACACCTAAATCAATGAATGATGTCCAGAATTTCCATGGTTTAGCAAGTTTTTATAGGAAGTTTATAAGGGGATTTAGTCATGTGTGTGCACCAATTCTTGACACCATAAAGGGAGGAAAAAAATGTAGGTTTAGTTGGACCAAGGAGGCAGATGACTCATTCAAAACCTTGAAGAAGAAAGTTGTAGAACAACCGGTCCTTGCCCTACCAAATTTCAACAAGATATTTCAAGTGGAATGTGATGCAAGCCACATGGCTATTCAGGCAGTGCTCAGTTAGGAAAGAAGGCCAATTTCTTTTTTTAGTGAAAAGCTAAATGATGCCAAGAGGAGATATTCATCCTATGACTTGGAGATGTATGCTTTGGTTCAATCATTGAAGAAATGGAGACATTATTTATTGCCTAAAGAGTTTATAGATTTTATTGATAAACATGTACTCAGTTTCATAAATAGTCAAGAGAAGTTAAACCACCGACAGATGAAGTGGGTAGAAACCCTACAAGATTTCACCTTCAACCTCTAAAACAAGAAGGGAGTCAAGAAAAAAGTTGCATATGCCTTGACTAGGAGGGTCTTAACTATCAATCAAATCAAGATGGAAAGTTTTGGCATCGACTCCTTGAAGAACATGTATGATGCTGATGAAGACTTTGTAGAGATCTACAAGGTATGTGAGTTTGTTGGTGACCGGTATCAGGTGGAATTTTTTGAGTTTTTGATCCAAGAGGGATTGCTACTTAAAGGTGGACAATTCTATATTCCTAAGTGCTCAATGAGACTGAATATCACTAGGGAGAAACATTATGGAGCAATGGCAGGTCATTTTGGTCTTGACAAGACCCTTGACCTTATGAAGAGACATTACTACTAGCCTAAGTTGCAGACAGATGTAAGGAAGTTTGTGGAGACATGTGTAATCTGTCAAAAAGCCAAGGGAAAATCTACCAATGAAGACTTGTACAAACCCTTACCCATTCCTTCTAGGCCATGGGAAAGCATAAGCATGGATTTTGTATTGGGTGTGCCTAGGACAAGGAGGGGATTTGATAGTGTCTTTATAGTGGTGGAGAAATTTAGCAAAATGGCTCATTTATTGCCATGTAAAACCTCTTGTGATGCCTCATATGTTGCAAACTTGTTCTTTAAAGAAATAGTCTGGATACATGAGTTGCCACTAAAAATAGTTTCAGACCGAGATGTGAAGTTCATAGGTTATTTTTGGAGGACCCTTTTGAAGAAGCTAGGAACTAACCTAGCTTTCTCATCAGCCTACCATCCTCAAACATATAGACAAACTGAAGTTGTCAATAGGTCATTGGGAAACCTATTAAGATGTTTGACAAGGCAACATGGAGAAAAGTGGGACAATATACTATCACAAGTGGAGTTCTCACACAATGACACCATAAATAGAAGCATCGGGAAGGCTCCCTTCCAAATTGTGTATGGCATCCAACCAAGCGGTGTATTGGAGTTAAGGGATTTTACCAAGGAAGAGCCCATTATTGCAGCTGGTGAAGCTTTTGCATCAGCCATCAAGGAAGTCCATAACCAAGTGAAGTCTCATCTCCAACAATTTATAGTGAAGTACAAGGCTTATGCTGATAGGAAAAATAGGGATGTATAGTTTAGTGTTGGGGACTTGGTCTGGGTACATTTAAAGAAGGAGAGACTCCCAAAGGGTAAGCACACCAAGATCATTCAGAGAAAGATTGGACCATGTCAGATTTTGAAGAAATGTGGACATAATGCCTATGAAATCCAACTTCCTCCTGATCTTAGATTGTCACCCATTTTCAATGTGTGTGATCTTACACTTTTCAAAGGTGATAGCAATGACGTGGAGGAACCAATGCAGGTTGCAGCAAATGATGATATTCCAAATCACGATTCACCAAAGTTGAGCAAGATTCTAGATCCTAGAATCACAAAGAAGACAAGGAAAAAGGATAAAATAGAGTATTTAGTTACTTGGTAGGGAAAACCAGACTCTGAGGTAGTTTGGATGACAGATAAACAAATTTGCAACCATGGTGCAGACCTCCAAACTCTGATCTCAAGTGGGCTTGAGATCTCTTCTCCTAGAGAGTATGATGTAGGAGCACCTCTTCAACAAGAAAATCATGGCTTTGAGGATGAATACTAGGATCATAGTAGTTTTCTTAGTGTCTTGTGTTTATGCAAGTTTGTTTCATGTATTCAATAAACCCCACCATGTAAACCCATGTCAATAATTAGGCAATTTGATAATCTAATTGGGACAATGTGGTCAATAGGGGTAGTAGAATGTTTGGTTTTGTGTTTGATAGGTTTTTAGGATGTCTTAGTGGTGTTTCATTGATCAAAGTGAGTGCAACTTTTCAAAATGCAGTTGATGTAAGCCTCTCAATGGATCCAACCTCTTCCAAATTAAATTGGAAACCATTGGAGAGGTCTATAAAATTTTTGGACATGATTCTCAATAGGGGTGATGTTGTGATTTGAAGTTAGAAGCAATAAGACACAAACAAGATTGAGTTTTCCCAGAAATTCTAATTTTGTAGAAGTTGTGCGACCTTGCATAGAGTGAATTGAGTCACACAATTCATGGAGTAGATAGAGGAATGAACTAGATTTTTTTTGGTGGTGGTCTGAAGCTTTGATTGTTTATGTGTAGTGTGAACCCTCCATTTTTCTGACTGTACCCAGAAAGTAAGGGTTTGGCTAGGGTTTTAGCCAAAAATGGCCATATCTTGCATTCCATTCAACTAGAAGTTTCTTCCTTTGGTGGAGTTAAGGATTGGCCTATGTATTATAGGATGGGTTTTTGTAGGGGAGACTTGGTTGTGAAGAGAAAGAATCAAAACTAGGTAGGCATCTCTATGTGACTACCTTAAGCAAATTTAGGATAGTCATCATAAAATCTGATAGCAGTGGATTCCAGGCATGCAACCCTAGAATTAGAGGTTATTCACCATTCCCCACATTCTCATAAAGTTGGTTTTGTAGTTGGGGTACCTGCAATGGGGGTTGATTTGTAAATTAGGCCTAATCGCCTTAATTAGGTCTCTAGGCTTCTAAGGGGTTCAGACCCTTAGGTTGCAGATCTTGCCAATTAATTTTGTGGATGAGTGTAACTCCCAAAAGGATATCTGGAATGGTGAGTATTTTTTTAGGGTGTGTGGAATATTTTGGAGTTAAGGTCAATTCTCTTGCTAAATAGGGCTACTGGCCAAGGGAGTAGGTTTCCAAAGGAGGTATAAAGATTTGAAGACAAAACCCTAAACCAATGCTTGGAATAGTCCTTAGTAGTCATAAATGAACCAATTAAAAAGTCCCCAAGAGAAGGAGTCACCGGTGAGGCATGTTAAAGAAGTTGAAGCCAGTTACTCATCTTGAGTAGGTGTTAGGCTTGAGAAGTGGAGAGTAGTTCAAAACCTTAAGTTGTGGAGTCTGTAGGTCCCGAGGACAACTGAGTGTGGGGGTGGGGGGGGGGGGTGAATCAGTTGTCTAATAAATTCAAACCAAAATCTTATTAACCAACTCAATGCTTAGTAACGGTAAGACAGTTAAGTATGCCGGTAAACAATGTTAACAGAAAATTGCTATACAGGTAAGAATTAATGCATGAAACATAAACATGAAGTCATCCACAACACATGACACAAATATTTGTACATGGAAACCCTGTAAGGGGAGAAACCATGATGGGAAACCTTACCCATAATCAGATGTTACTACTGTAGATAGTAAGTGTACAAAAGGGGTCTGCACATGCAGAAAGGTCAACAGCCTAGAGCTCACTGCTCAAACACAAATGGGAGTCACACTGACTACGGTTGGATGGTTAAATCCAATGAGAATGTACTACACAAAATAGCATCTTCATATGTTGGATTCAATACCGGTGTAATGCTGATATGCTTCTACCAAAACCTAACTTCACCTTCAAATGATGTCTTCGTGTATACCTTTGCTTGATCTCGCATATACCTTCACTTAATTCTTTTTCACATTCCACACATGATCTTACAAATAAGATCTTACATTTATACCATACCCTAAGACCAATTTTAGTAGGTTAGCTCTACAAGATATTATAATAAAACATTTACAAATAATATAATATCTGATGCAATAACCGATTGAACATGTCTGCTTAATGCATTTACAACAATAATAAATCATCTCCATAGTGTGCCATGCTGATTTGGAAAAGATAAACTTGCCGGTGTAACCCTAGATAACCTAGACCTATTTGTCGGTAAAAGCAAATATGCAAATAAGAATATGTCAATGATTATTACTTCAAAGAAAGGTGTCCACATGATGTCTTTGACATTACTAGGTGTCTTCTATGACAATGCAGGTACTGGTGAACATTATATCCTACCAGTTAACCATATACCGGTGACTGTTTTGAACTGTTTACTGATTGCCGGTGAATGTTGTTGGATCTCCAAAGTAGGTGTATTTAGTAGGTGTTGACATCAATGACAAAACCATACCAAAATACCAACAATCTCCCCCTTTGGCATTGATGGCAACACAAGATGGAAAAACCATCAAAGTGCCAAAACAGAAATGCCAAGTACGGAAACCAATTCTCCCCCTGGGAGTAATTATACCAAACTCTCATATGCATTTTTCAATATATCTTTCCTTAATGTTTTTCCATATATCTCTCCCCCTTTGACATCAAATGCCAAAGTCACAAAAAGTCAAGTTCATACAAAATACCAACCAATTCAATATACCAACTACTCCCCCTGAGAAGTAGCTTCCTCATCAAATACCTGAATAAAAGATTTGTCCATTTAATTATGCCGGTTGATGGCAATCATCAACTGTCTAAGTCTCTACTAGTGGAGGTAAGACTCTGAGTTGATCTCTGGGATACTCAAAGGTTTCCTTAGGCAAAGATTTTGTAAAAATATCTGCAAGTTGTTCTTTAGTATTCACATAAACCACTTTTATTTCTTTTTCTTCAACTTTTTCCCTTAGAAAATTTAGTTTGATAGAAACATGTTTTGTTTTAGAATGTAATACTGGATTCTTAGATATATCAATTACTGCAGTGTTATCACAATATATAGTAATAGGTTCCTTGCATTTTACTTTTATGTCTTTCAACATTTGCTTAAGCCAAAGTACCTATGTATAGTTTGTTGCTGCTGCAACATATTCTGATTCTGCTATTGATAAAGATGTACAACTCTATTTCTTACTTAGCCAAGAAATTAATCTCTTTCCAAGAAAGAATGCTCCTCCAAAGATTATATCATCAACAAACACTTCCATAATCAAGATGTCATCATTAGTTACTTTGTAATATAAATTGCTATATGCATTTCCTTTAGTAAAACCAATTTTTAAAAGATACTTATCCAATCTTGCATACCAAGCTCTTGGAGCTTGTTTTAGTCCATACAAACCTTTTCTTAATCTGCAAACCATATCATTGTTATCTGTCAAAGAAAATCCATCAGGTTGTTCAATATAAACTTCTTCTTCAAGATCTCCATTCAAAAATGCACATTTAATATCCATTTGATAAACTTTGTAATCCTTGTGAGTTGCAAAGGCCAAGAATAATCTAACTGCCTCAATTCAGGCTACCAGTGCAAAGGTTTCATTGTAATCAACTCCTTCTTTCTAAGAATATCCCTTACACACTAGTCTTGCTTTATTCTTGACAACCTTACCATCTTCATTGAGTTTGTTTCTAAATACCCATTTGGTTCCAATTACATTTTTATTTTCAGGCCGGGGAACTAATGTCCAAGTATTATTTTTCTCAATTTGTCCTAATTCTTCTTCCATAGCTTTAATCCAAAATTTATCTTCACATGCCTCATTGATAGATAATGGTTCAATTTGAGAAATAAGACATACCTCTTCATTTGCCAATCTTCCTCTTGTCATGACTCCTTTAAATTTGCTTCCAATTATCTGATCTTAAGAATGATTCAGTCTTACATACCGAGTGTCTTAGTCTATTGTTGTTCTTCAATTATTGTGGTATTCTCTGATGATATCAGAGTAACTAGATCATCATTCTATACCGGTGGATTTGCTATTGGTTCATTTGTCATAATTTCTGTTACTGGTTCAGATTCTATATACCTTAAAGTTCCTCTGAATTGTTCATCAATTTTTACATTTGTACTCTCAACAATTATTTGTAGTCTTTTATTAAAACATCTATAAGCTTTACTCTTAGATGAATAACCAAGAAATATTCTTTCATCACTTCTAGGATCAAACTTGCCAATATACTCATCTCTTCTAATATAACATTTACTTCCAAAAATTCTGAAATACTTAAGAGTAGGAGTATTACCAAACCATAGTTCATGAGGGGTCTTACCAGTTTCACCTTTGATGTGAACTTTGTTGAATGTATAGACAGCAGTGCTTACTGCCTCTCTCCAGTACACATGTGGTAGATTTGCTTCTGATAACATACTTTTTACTGCATTCAAAATAGTTCTATTTTTTCTTTCAACAACTCCATTTTGTTGTGGTGTTTGAGATGCTAATAACTATCTTTTTATTCCATTTACTTCATAGAATGTATTAAAATCTCTGGATGTGAATTCTCCTCCTTGATCTGATCTTAAACATTTAATTTTCTTACCGGTTTCATTTTCAACCATTGCTTTGAATAGTTTGAACTTCCCAAGTGCTTCTGATTTTTCTCTAAGAAAAGTAACCCAGCACATTCTAGAATAATCATCAATAATTAGCATAAAATATCTATCACCTTGTAAGCTCTTTAGTTCTAGCCAGACCACATAAATTAGTGTGAATTAAATCAAGAGCATTATTGGATTTTTCTGGAATACTTTTGAAACTAGCTCTAGCTTGTTTTCCAAATTGACATTCCTTGCAAATTGTATTCTGAGGTTTCACAATTTTAGGTAGATCTCTAACTGCCTTAGAAGTACTGATGTTTACCATGTAATCAAAATTTACATGACATAGTCTTTTATGCCATAGCCAACTTTCATCTATATGAGCAATTAAGCATGCCTTTTCACTGTTATTCAAATGAAAGATATTACCTCTAGTTTGATTACCGGTTGCAATTTCCAAACCAGTTCTATTCATGATTTTGCATTTTCCATTTTTAAATTGTAACTGAAAACCTTTCTCAACTAATTGACCAACACTTAAAAGATTATGTTTTAATCCTTCAACATAGTAAACATTGTCAGTGATATGTTTACCATCAAGAGATATTGAACCCTTACCTCTGATTGAACAGGCTTTGTCATCTCCAAATCTTACTAAACCTCCATTGTATTCTTGAAAGTTCAAGAATCTACCTTTGTCTCCAGTCATGTGATGTGAGCATCCTGAGTCAATAATCCATTCATCCTTTGATTCCACTTTAGCTCCTAGGCCTTGTTCTACCGGTTGATCTTCTGTTATAGCAACAAAGACCCATTTGTTGTCTGCTAAATCTTCATCAGAATCATCAGTCACACCTTCATCAACAATGTAACAAGATTTATCTTTGTTTTTCTTAAATCTGTATCTCTGATATTCAGGATTAGGTTTGTATGTCCTTCTAGCTTCTTCTCTTAGTCTAGGATGTCTATCAGGGCATCTTGAAGCCATATGACCAATCTTATTGCAGTTGAAACATTTAAAGGGTGCTTTACCTTCATACTTACTTCCAATTGGACCTTTTGGCATTTTCCTTGCAAATAGTGCTTCAAGTTCTTCAAGTTCTTCATTCTCCTTCCTGGTTTCTTCAAGTTCTCTTGCATAAAAGGCTCTCTAGTCTGATTTATCAAAAGATGGAGTAGATGATGTTGATTCTTTGAAGGCCAAATCAGTTTTTATAGTAGCAACAAGACCAAATTCCTCAATTTCAAAAGCTGAAAGTTTTCCAATCAATGTATCCCTAGTTACTGATGTATTAGGCATTGTTCTCAACTCATTAATAGCAGTAACCTTCATTTTATATGCCGGTGGCAAACCTCTTAAGATTTTTGAAGCAATCTCATCTTCACTCAAGGTTCCTCCACAACATTTGATACCTAAAACAATTTCATTTACTCTTTCCATAAAAGTAGAAATTCTTTCATCCTCTTCCATTTTCAGATGTTCATACCTGATTCGGAAGCTTTCAAGTTTTGCAATTTTGACTGTGGAATCCCCTTCATTTAGTGTTTTCAAATGATCCCAAATAGCTTTTGTAGTAGATCTATCTGATAACCCCATGATTTGTTGATCTGATAATGTGCTCAAGAGTGCTTCTCTTGCTTTGCAATCATTTTCTTCATCTTTAGCTAAAGTAATAGGAGTAGGCTGACTAGCTACAACAATAGTATAACCATTCTTAGTAACTTCCCAAATGTCTTTACCAATGCAATTCAGATGTGTCTCCATTCTGATTTTCCATATTCCATAGTTGGTTCCATCAAGTTTAGGACTATCCTTTCTGAAATAATTAGTAAACATTGGATCTCCTCAAGTTGTTAAACTTTTGCAAAAAGAGGACTAGGCTCCGATACCAATTGTAGGTCCCAGGGACAACTTAGAGGGTGGGGGGTGAATCAATTGTCTAATAAATTCAAACCAAAATCTTATTAACCAACTCAATGCTTAGTTCCGGTAAGACAGTTAAGTATGCCAATAAACAGTGTGAACATAAAATTTCTATACCGGTAAGAATTAATGCATGAAACATAAACATGAAGTCATCCACAACAGATGACACAAATATTTGTACGTGGAAACCCTGTAAGGGGAAAAACCACGATGGGAAACCTTACCCAAAATCATATGTTACTACTGCAGATAGTAAGTGTACAAAAGGGGTCTGCACATGCAAAAAGGCCAACAGCCTAGAGCTCACTGCACAAACACAAATAGGAGGCACACTAACTACGGTTGGATGGTTAAATCCAATGAGAATGTACTACACAAAATAGCATCTTCATATGCTGGATTCAGTACCGGTGTAATGTTGATATGCTTCCACAAAAACCTAACTTCACCTTCAAATGATGTCTTCATGTATACCTCTACTTGATCTCGCATATACCTTCACTTAATTCTTTTTCACATTCCACACATGATCTTACAAATAAGATCTTACATTTATACCATACCCTAAGACCAATTTTAGTAGGTCAGCTCTACAAGATATTACAATAAAACATTTACAAATAATATAATATCCAATGCAATAACCAATTGAACATGTCGGCTTAATGCATTTACAACAATAATAAATCATCTCCATAGCGTGCCATGCTGATCTGGAAAAGATAAACCTGTCGGTGTAACCCTAGATAACCTGGACCTATTTGCCGGTAAAAGCAAATATGAAAATAATAATATGTCAATGACTATTACTTCAAAGAAAGGTGTCCATATGATGTCTTCGACATTACCAGGTGTCTTCTATGACAATGCAGGTACCGGTGAACATTATATCTTGCCAGTTAACCATATATCGATGACTATTTTGAACTGTTTACTGATTGCTGGTGAATGTTGCTGGATCTCCAAAGTAGGTGTATTTAGTAGGTGTTGACATCAATGACAAAACCATACCAAAATACCAATAGAGTCCTTCCTTGTATGGTCATTTTTGTCATTTGGAGGGTCAGACCCTAACCTTTTGGAATTGTCCTTAGGTGTAAGAAGGCCTCTGCATCAACCAAGATTCCTATACATGTGTATGTGCATTACTCATAATCATCATAATCAGATGGTATTGATATTTGTATTGGCATCTATACCAAAGGGGGAGATTTTGGGCATTGCATGAAGATTGCATGGATTAAGTATAGTTTTGTCATTGATGTCAATAGTAACCGGTAATAGATTTGTATTACAACCGATAGTGATGTAGTAATGCAACCGATAGTAAAGTAGTGTTGGAAACCGACATTGGTATTTCAAGTAGAGTGATCAACCAATAACCCTATCGTGTTGATAAGAAAAACCCTAACTGATAGAAATTGGAGAATCGGTTATGATGATCTATGATTGAATGGTGATTGGAGATGATTATGCCATGTATGCATGATGCACGTGATGAGTGTCAAAGTGATTTTAGCACATGAAGATAATTGTTTATCATGGGAATGAGCAAGTGCATAGCATGTAGTGGAAACCACGTGATGAGTTACAAGATTCGATGAATGGTGATCCAGGAGTATGCGAGGTTGTCTAGAACTATGTGCAACTGATTTCTGTGTAATCCAATGGTCACATTTGAACCGATATGTTTGTAATCTCTATGAGATCTTAAGTTTTGTGATGTGTTACTGACCTATTGTATTTTCTTATAAGGTCGATGGGTTGTTTTGTAATTGTGTTGGCAATTTTGGTTAAGTCTAGTAGCATGATTGTTTCCAAAACAGAGGGAGTATCTGCATAATGTTGTGAAGGTAGATAGGAGCTTAAAAGTATCTGATTAAGCAGAGTAGTGCTATTACCATATCGACAAGACCCTATTGTTCTCTAACAATTACAATAGTTAAATCCCCTAACTGGGTAAGATTTAATAGGCTTGCTGATGTCTAAATCCTCTAACCAGGTGATCTATTAGTTTAGATTTGATATCCTCCACTGAGGTTACTCCTAACAAGGCATTGCCTTTAATAGGGTATTTTAGTCAATCCCTTAACCGAGTGGTCCTTAACCAGACCTATTCCTAATAGGACATTTTTGTAAAGCTTCTAACAAGGCTTGGCTCCTAACAGGGTGAACTTCAAAAGAGTTTAGAGTACTTGTGGGTATTCATCCCCACCGTGGTTTTTCCCATTTGGGTTTCCATGTCAAAAATCATTGTGTCAAGTGGTGAATTATTCTGTGTATATTTTTTATATGGTTGATATGTTTAACTTGTAAAACCACTAAGACATGTTTAGATGACCAAAAGTGATCTGAAATGAGCTATTACTAATATTAGTAAAGTGTTTTGATGTTTTGGTTAAAAGGTATTTGAGTTTCAGAACTGTTACACTTTTATATTGATATTTTAGTCAACTAGTAAGCTTGACAGTGCAGATATAGTTTATGGCACAATATCTAAACCGATTAGTCTAACAAGTTGTTTTTGAGTTGGGATTAAGTTTGGTGAAAGTTTAGTTTTTTTTTCACCCCTCCCCCCTCTCAATAGTTGACCGGGTCATTATTGATTCATCATATCATTATTGTGTTGTGTTGGTGAAGAGGATTCTTTACATTTGTTCTTTAGATGTACTTTCTCCTTGCAACTTTGGCACTTTTGGTAGGGTTTTTGGAAACACCCTTGTGTTCATGATTCATCCCTAGTGGAATTCTAGAGAAATTTGGGTAAGCCCCCTACTTTTACTCTTTTACTCCAGATTGTTTAGTGCCTTAGACCTACCTTTATTCATTATCAAATTTGGCTAGAGCATAATTATGGGATTTTTCGAGGGGAAAGGTTAGGGGTGCAAAGAGTTTGACATAGAATTTTATGAATGATCTAGGACAGTGGAAGCTAGAAGTTAGGTGATGTTCTCGATTGATAGAGGGGATGCTGAAATTATGGACAAAATGTGTATTCAAGGGTTGTCTCCTGCCTCTTCTTGTGTTAAAAGAGGTATACATGCGAGAAAGAAAGTTCAAAGGATGGGTAGATGGACTCCTCCTCCTGAGGATATCTTGAAGATTAACACTGATGGCTCTTCTCGTTGTAAACATGGACTAGTTGGGATTGGTGGCATGGGTAGAGACTATTTAAGTGAAGTTGTGTTCTTCTTTTCTTTTTAAAAAGGTTGGCAGGATAAAAATTTTATGGAGGGACTAGTGATTGTCTATGCTCTAGAGCGTTCTTATGCTCTTGGTTGGCATAAGGTTATTTGTGAATCTAACCCTTAGGTTATTGTGAATTTACTAATTGAACGAAAGGTGAAGGATGTTAACTGGCAGCTAGCTCTAGTAGCTCAACAAATTTTGTAGATTAGTTCTAGGATGGAGACGTTGTCCTTTGTCCACATTCCGCATGAGTGGAATAGGGCTGCTAATTTTTTTTTTAAGTGGGCCTCATAACATGTTGATGTTTGTTGGGTTGAGGAATGGGGGCATCTCCCCCCTAATTATTGTTTGGATTTGAGGAGGATCTTCCTCAAGGATATGGATGGTTGTGGAGTTGGTTGATTTATGCTCTTGTTTGAGTTGTTGTTCTTGTGCTTTCTTCTTGGAGCCTTCGGTTTTGAGATTTATTTGTAATCTTCAGTTTTAATTTTCAATAATTTTTTTACCCTTTTATTTCAAAAAATAATAAGTTTTTTATTTATCAATCATAGTTGTAGTATTTTCTTTTTACTAGAGCTATGAACTAGTGAGGCCACATTTTTAAGGGGCACCACCTTATCTCTCCATTACCTATGTGTGGGACACATGTGCCTTGAGTAGACTCCAACCTAAGACATCCTATGTAGGAGGCTCGCAACTAACCACTGTGTTGTGGGGTAATCCCCTAAAACATAGGTACTTTTTAATTAAATGTTTAAATTAAAAATATTTAAATTTATGATTTAATATTTTGATATTATATTATATATATTAAAATGATTAAAAAGAATTTTATGATATTAAAAATGCATTAATAAAAAATAAAATGATTTTAAAAATATATAAAAAAGTATTATCATAAATATACATATTGGGTTTATTTTTTTAATAGAAATATTTGTTGTATAATGCTTCTAATGAAATAGTTTAATTATTTATTTAAATTTTTATTTTATTTAATCCAAATGGCGTGAACCAAATCCTTATACAATAGTGAATTGATTTTATTACATATGTTTATGAAATAAATAAAAATAAAATTTAGATATATTTATAGGAAAAATCATTTTATTTACAAGATTATTAATAAAAAATAAAAAAGTTAATGTGTTTAGAAAATGACTATGCTCGCAAAAGATAGAATCAAATCTTCTCTCTACAACCAGTCCTTTCCTCTGTGAAGTGTTTATCATGGATATGGAAACCGTTTTGTGGTTCTGGCTAATGATGCTAGGGCAAATGAATTGAGTAGAGAAAAATCTCAGATCAACAAGCAGGAAGCTTTCTTTGCTAAAACAAAATACCCACTGGTTGTTTCGGCTAGGGCTTCCCTTCCTTCACTCCAAGGCAGGGATCGAAACTAGTAGCCGGTAAGGCGTCAAAACAAGAAGGCAGAAAGGCAATCAAATTGCTTTAAGCGACATCCCAACCCAGGGTGGAAGGAAGGTTCTGTAAAACCTAACCAAACAAACAGTCCCATGGCTTTAACCATCAAAATGTCTGGAGGCAAATCTTCCAAAGATAGCCCCAATGGGATAATCATTGAAATTGACTCCCAAACAATGGATATGTATCAAATGCATTGCAATGAAAGAATGTTTTTTGCATGATGGAAAGGCTGGGGGTTTCTGTCTAAACAAATTGCCAACTGGGTGGTGTCTTCTCTCAAAAATTAGGTAAAAATTGACATCCTCCCTGATTAGTTCTTAGCTATTGAATGTAGTAATCAAAATTTTAAAAATTCAATACTAAATAGGGGTTTATCTGAGTTCATGGGCTTAGGGTTTGACTACTGGGAGTGGCATACCCTCTTTCATCCTTCGCAATTAAATTCATGTATGGTTAATAGAGCTATATCACTCGAAATAATCCCAATTGAATTAAGAAATAATGACTTTTTAAGAATTTTAGGGAATAAAATAGGCAAATTTGTAGAAGTTAAAAAATTAGATTCAAGCTTCTTTAACAATCTTCTAATTGTCAACATGAATATAAACATTAAAACCATCAAAGCATTAACACTAAGGTATGATAATTGGAGTTTATCTCTTGAATTACCCTTCTACAATGGTCCTTTCAAAAAGGATAGACCAAGAAAGTTCCCCTCAAAAAATACTTTCCCTAGATTAATCACTGAATCGAGAATAGCTCCAATTAGATTTGTGGATGGAGGGGGATTCACCATCACAGGCTTTAATAACTTCAGCACTAATCTTCCTTCTCCAGTTCTATGTCATCAAAAATCCCTAATTAAGTCCCCATGTTCTTAGCCCCAACCACCTCCATCGTTTGTCCCTCCTATGGGTGACTCTTATAGCGGGATTGGTAATTTGGAAGAAGGGGAAATTTGTGAGGGGCTCCCCTAGAATGAATAATTCGGCATGACAATTATGTCACCATTAGGCTCTCTTATCCCATAAGACAGAGAGAACTCCTTAAAAACTTCCCCTCTGCGGGATCTTTCTACCCTATCACTTTCAAAAGATAAGGGTAACTCTCCTTAAGATCTTGAAAAGACTTCACAACAATCCCATCAAATCTTCCTAGTTCCAAATCTAATAACCCCTCTAGGGGAAAAGTCTAGTCTTTCATCCCCAGAGGCTGACCCTGACACAACTATAGCTTCTGAGGCTGACCAAGTAGCCAAGGAAGTTGATATCATCGCCAATTTTATAGGGGAAGAAGTAGTGAATGACCTCATGGATCAATTGATTGAAGAAATCTGTGACAATGAAGAATTGGAAAGACAAAGAGACTTCCTCATTAATAATCTAGTAAATATTACTAGAGTTAACTTAGAAATAGAGGAACTCTACATAGCATCAGAGAACACAGAAAATCAGCATCCTAACACCTTAGGCATTCTCTGCTCTGTTAAAAGAAAAGATTCTCCAAATTGTGCTAAATTCAGTAAAAGAAGGGGTAGAAGATCCTTAGCCGAATTGAGATTGAAGGATGGAGAAGCTAGGGGTCAATCCAAAATATCTACTCTTTTTAATGTAGGGGAGGGGAAGTACCTCCCCATAGAGCCATGAAAATCATAACATGGAATGTTAGGGGATTGAACGCCCCTAAGAAACAATGCATCTTAAAGTGTTGTATCTCTAACTCTAAACTGACTTAATATTAATTCAAGAAACAAAAATGAATGCATCCAAGATATCTATCTTTGGGCAAAAACTAGGGCTTAGACAACTTAATCATTCCCCAGCCTCTGGTGCTTCAGGGGGCTTAGCTATCATTTGGGATCCTAGATCCCTTTCTTTCACACCACTAGAGATCCAGCAAAACTGGATAGGAGGAGAGGTTGTAAACTACAAAAATAACCTCATATTCAAACTAATTAATGTCTATGGCCCCATCCAGAACAATGAAAAGGTGAAAGTATGGAAGGATATTGAGATCTTTTTTAAAATCTTCTTGAATGACCTTAGTATCATTGGAGGAGATTTTAGTGCCATCACTAAAGCCTCAGATAAAAGAGGAGGAAGTAGCAGGCTTCCTCCTTCAGCTATAGACTTCAATCTCTGGATCAACAGGAATTCCCTGCTGGAAATCAAGACGACAGAGAATACCTTTACCTGGAATAATAAAAGATCTGGTTTTTGTAATATAGCAGAGAAACTTGATAGGTTCTTTATCCATGGTAGACTCTCGGAACTGAATTATTCCTTGAAGGAAGAGCCTCTTCCTTTATCAGGATTAGACCATTTCCCACTCCAATTAAACTTAATATCAGACTATACCCCAAAAAAATGTCCCTTCAAATTTGAGAACATGTGGTTTAGAGATGATGACTTTCTAAGCTTACTTGAAAAATGGTGGAGTAGCTCCACTTTCTCAGGTTCAAAGATGTTTATTGTTGCAAGTAAGCTAAAACTTATAAAAAGGAAGCTCTTAGAGTGGAATAGGACCAAATTTGGTAACATCTTTGACAAAAAAACATCAATAGAGAATGATCTTAATAGGGTTAATATTGAGGTCCTAGAGAGAGGGATGGATGAGCACCTTTTCCTTAAGGAGAAGGCCCTTCTCTCAGAATATGGAAAGATACTATCCTGCGATGAGATTTTCTGGAAACAAAAATCCAAAGAGACCTGGCTGAAGGAAGGGGACCGAAATACTAAGTTCTTCCACAATAGCACCAAGCAAAGGAGAGGGGTCAACCGAATTTCTCAAATTATGAACAACCATGGTTCCATCCTGTTTGAACCAGATATGGTTGCGTATGAAGCAGCTAAGTTCTATGAGAATATCCTAAACAATCTTGAAGGCTCTGACCTTAAGGGCCAACTCGACTTCATTAAGAATATCCCAAAACTCATAACTAGTGACCACAACCAAATCCTTTTAAAGAAATTCTCTGTGGAGGAGGTTAAGTCTGCCCTCTTCAAGATGAATCCAGACAAAGCTATGGGTCCAAATGGCTTCCCCACTAGCTTTTTTCAAAAATGCTGGGATTTTATGGGAACAAAAATCACAGAGGCCTTGGAAGGGGTAAGGAACTCAGGAAAGATTCTTAAAGAAGTCAACAACACCTTCCTAGCCCTCATTCCAAAGAAAGAAAACCCGGAGAGCTTCAATGACTTCAGACCAATTGCTCTCTACAACACTTTGTACAATCTTTTAACTAAAACCTTAGTAGCTAGACTCCAAAATCTCCTTCCCTTAATCATCAGTGAGGAACAAACTGGCTTCGTTATGGAAAGATCAATCTATGATGGGATTGTTATAGCCCAGCAAGCTTTGCATTCAGTTCAACTTAACAAATCACCAAGCATGTTAATCAAAGTGGACATTAGTAAAGCTTATGACAAAGTTGATTGGCACTTTCTCTGCAAATGCTTAGAAGCCTTTGGCTTTTTGAAAACTTGGATCAACCTTATCTACGAATGCATATCTACCCCTAGATTCTTAGTTCTAGTTAATGGCTCCCCAGTAGGCTTCTTTAGTAGTTTGAGAGGGCTTAGGCAGGGGGACCCTATATCTCCCTTTCTTTTCATCATTATGGCTGAAGGCCTAGGAAGAGCTATTATGATGGCCAAGAAGAAAGGGAAGATTCAAGGCATTCCCATCACCAGTGGCCTTCCCCCCTTTACCCACCAGCAATTTGTGGATGACACAATGCTCTTTGGACAAGGTGACATAAGGGAGGCCCGCGCTTTTAAAATATTCTCAATTCCTACATGAGAGCCTTAGGTCAAGAGGTTAATCTAGCTAAATCGGCTATCTTTATGTTCAACATAGACCCCCCTCTAGAAAAAGATATTTGCAAAGTCTTGGAAATTAGTATAGGATCCCTTCCTTGTAAATATTTAGGCATTCTCCTTAACAGAGGTAGGAGACCCTCTAATTTATGGAATAACTTAGTGGATAAGATCAAATCTAGAATCAGCACCTGGAAAGGGAAATGGCTCTCTTCGGCTGGCAGAGCTACTTTGGTTAAATCAGTCTTATCAGCTATCCCCATTTTCCAACTTTCCCTTTAGCGGCCTTCCTCTTCCAAACTTGTTGAAATCAACAAGCATCTTAGAACTTTCTTCTGGTAGGGAACTGATAATAACCACAAAATCTCACTTATCTACTGGGACAAGATATGCTCACCCAAAGAGGATGGGGGTATTGGCATCAAAAACCTTCGAGTCCAAGGAAGAGCATTGGGGGTGAAGTTGGTATGGAGATTATTCAGATTCCCACATCTTAAATGGGAAAGATTACTTAACCTCAAGTACCTTAATAGAGATGACCCATCCCCAATATTTAGGGAGCCCAACCCCCTCAGAGGCTCCTACCTTTGGAATTTTATGCTTGAATGTAGGAAGATCATCACGAACACGATTACTTGGAACCTAGGCTCAGGGGACAAGGCTCTCTTTTGGTCAGATTCATGGGGAGGATATAAAGCCATTGAAAACATCCATGACTTTGGGACTACCCGAGTCCTTCTTGAAGCAAAAAGAAGCCCCCTGTTAAATAGTTACCTATCCCCTTCAAAGGAGGGGGCTGGCTGGCAATGGATCGAAAGGGATGATGAAGTCATCCCGATAGGGGACAAGCACAAACTCTTGTCCATTCTCAATTCTAGGAACTTTGTCCTAGGTCATGATAAGGACAAGCTTGTATGGGAAGGCTCCTTAAAAGGAGAATACAATGCCAGGGAAGGGTACTCTCACATATCCAAAGTAGTTTTAAGGCCTAAGGTAGAACTTCCACTAAATCTTTGCTGGGATAGGAATTGTTTGCCTAAGGCAAGCATTTTCTCCTGGCTTGCAATCCAAAGCAAACTCCTCACAGTGGACAAATTCAGGCGTATGGGCTATGAGGGTCCTAGTCGATGTCCCCTATGCGAAGCAAAGGAAGAGGACACCAATCATATTCTCCTTAACTGTCCCTATGCTCATTAGTGCTGGATATGGTTTACCAATAAACTTGAATGGTTTGCAACCTTTCCCAATACCATCTTGGGGATGCTTACAGCTTGGCCTCTTCTTAAGTGGGGCTATCTCTTCAAAGGATTATGGAGAGCTCTACCATCATCCATAATGTGGGAACTTTGGAAAGAAAGAAATAGGCACATCTTTAAGAATGAAAAACTAGATGTCCTTAGAATAATAGAGTCAACTGTCACAGAGCTTGTAAATAACAGACTCACCTCGGGTTATTTTAAAAATGCTTCCATATCTTACTGGGATGAAAAGATTAAAAAATGTTGGAAAGGCTTGTCCTTCCCCCCCTTTGTCAGTGAAGGCCCTTCGACCAGCCTTCAATCTAGAGCATCATGCAGATGGCACCCCCCTGGTAAAGGGTGGCTGAAGTTAAACTTTAATGGGGCTTCCTGGGGCAACCTAGGGCAAGCAAGGATAGGATGCGTTTGCTATCTTCACTCCCACCCATCTTCAGTGTAGGGGCCGGAATTTACTTGATCTATAATCCATTTTCAATCTACTCCTAGAACCGAGGTGTTCAGATAATCATCAATCTTATAGATATATCTTAGCATCCATAGTTAGTTCTCACCTCTGTATTTAGATCTAGGAATAGATTCTGGGTGTTCTTAGCTTCCTCCAAAATACATTTTCTAGATATTTGAATATACTAAGTATATATACACAAGTCTGGTTATATATGCATGTGGATATTTATACATAGATACAATTACAAACATACATTCATACATCAATACAAATAGATAGATATATAAACACATATATGTATGAATGTATGGATGCATGCAGGCATATACGTATGTATATATAGACATCCACACATATATTTTCTAAATGTGATATATATACTTACATATATCCACATATCCGTGAGAAAGTTATATCTATAAATAAAAATCGTCATATATATATAAATACATTTCATGTAGAAGTTTTATATATATAATCATTTTATTAAGATCTATAGATTCTTAACCATATATTTAAAACTTATTTAAACCTTAGAAAGGCTCCGAACCCTTGCAAGTCCACCTTCAGAATCTCCAGAGACATCGTTTAAATATATATATATAAATACATTTCATGTAGAAGTTTTTCATATATAATCATATTTATCAAAATTTATATACATTTAACCAGATATCTCAAACTTATTTATGCCTTAGAAAGGCTTCGAGCCCTTGCAAGTCTACCTTTAGAATCTTCAGAGCCATTGGTTAAATATTCACTTTTTAATTATTCTTTGAGGATTTTCCCCTTTAAACCCTTTTAGACAGGGTCTAAATAAAGGGACACCTCGTGATATAGGTTGTATCTTTCTTCCTTCTTCTCAGGTAATACTTAAAGTTAATCGTGATGTCATAGGCTTTGGGATTAGAAGAAGACTAATCAATACTTTAAATAAGTTTAGGATTATAAACATGAGTTCATATCTTAGCTAAAGTATACGAAGCATGGATATAGAGCTAACTCTATTAATGTATAGATAGCCTTCCACTAAAACCCAAGCTTTTCAAGGTATCCATATCTTTATTCTCCATTATCCGAACCCTTTAGTTGAATGACTCTAGTAGCCGTATGAATCATTATTGATAATACCATACATCAACTCCTTTCTCGTTCAAAGCCTATTTTGACGGCTAACAGTGAAAGATGAGTAATGTCGCTGCAGTGATGGGACAGTTGAGTTAACCTAGGTTTGGTGATGGCAAGGTAATATTAATGATCTCTCGTCTTGAAATGCATGTTCCCTATTTGATATTTACTATTTAGTAATTGCTCATTATTAAGTTGGTAGAGTGTGAGTCCCTCTTTGGAAAGCTGAGTATCCTCCCGCTAAGCAACAATGGATACAACGCTCAGACTTATGGGGTTGAAACGCTAGATGGCCTTTGTGGGGGAAATTAAAGATGAGAGATTGAAAGGTATCCTTGTTCAACAAAACCCTTTGATTTCTGGAGCGATTATGAAATTTCTTGGGAAGGATTTCATATTGAACGAGGACCGAACTCAAGCCAACTCAGATATTGCCGCAATGTTTCTGGCCTTGGCAATGTATTTCGAGAGGGATAGGGAGGTGGTGGCAAAATTATGCAAGAAGGTCTTCATCAAAGACATTCTTGTTGAATTGGAACGAGTTATGGAGAACATAGATGATGAACTTACAGCTCCCAAGCCTTGGGACTATGATGTTTTTATCAGGAATAACAAACTGGTTCCTTGTTTTCCTAATCTGGTTATTGAAGACCAAATGGCTTTCAAAGCTCTATGCTCTATAAGGAGCAGGAACTTCCTATTTCTCTCTTGGATCCTCCTAGTAAAGAAACCCCCACAAGAGAAGTGGCTGTAGAAGTATTTGGATGAAGAAAATATTATGGTCATCCCCGATCACATGCCCATCCCCCACTCCCCTGAAGCCCTCTCTGCAGAGACTCCAGGGAGCTCTAAACCTCGCTCTTCTCAAAAGTCGAGCAAGAAAGGATAATGGCCTAGGAAGGGTACTCGTCAAAGACAAGGTCCCTGTATTAGATATAATCTTTTTGTTTTTAGATGTTAAGGGATACTCTGAAACATTATGCTTAATAGCCTTTTTTGAAAAAAGACGTAGCATAGGTGATCTCTCAAACTTGATAGTCTTGAGTTGGTTTTTTCTTAGCTATTTTGAATACGACGACTGTTGGGAAAAATGGTGTCTCAACCTTGCATTTATGCGAGGTTACTATTTATAGTAAGTTTTTATTTGAGCACGAAATGGTGCGAATCTCTCCCTGAAGCTTCTGGTTGGCTAGATAAGCATTCCAGTAAAGTTTCGTCGCAAGGTCATAGCTAGTTTTGAAGATATTAAAGTTTTCATCTTGGAGGGGTGCAATAAAATGTTTAAACTTAATTTTGGGGACTTTAGAGGCTCTGAAACGCCCTGAAAAGTTGCCGTAACCGGCGAAGCTGGTTACGAGGTGATAGAGCACTTCACGAGCTTTCTGGCGCTTCAAACGGTTCGTCAATCGGACACCCGGTTCTCAAGTTATGGCCTCCGGAAGTTTGTACTCCTGAAATAGGAAAAATAATTTGTATCGAATACATAAATGAGCTGTAAAAGGGAGCGACACGTGTTGATGTGTGCTTTAACATGTCATAGAAGGGAGATAAGGTCGGCTACACCTTATTGGGTGGTTTTAGCCCATGGTTTTGTAATACCGTTTGACGGTTTCTTGTATTGTATCTCCTATTTATGAGGTGTGTGAGATAGAGGTTGTGTGTAAGAGTCTTATGGCTATTGAGTTGCCTCTGAATCTCTGATTAGTGGTACTCCTGCGAAGAGCTTGCTCTGCAAGTATTTTGTAATCTGTGTTTGATTGCTGAATAAAATATTGAGCTGCTTTTGGAGGGTGGGGTTTTTCTCCCGGAAGGGTTTTCCCCACGTAAATCACTGTGTTGTGGTATGAATGCTATTGTATCTATTTCTATTTTCTGTAACTGTTGTAACAATCTGAAAAAGTTTTGCATTACCCTCCTCTCAAGGTTAGTGTAGGAAGTTGTTTCCGCTACTTAACTTCCTTACAAAGACAATGAGTTATTTTACTAGAAGAATATAAGGGAAGTATTTACACAAAGGTAAAATATTGATTACAATCTTGTCCTTGTGTCTGAAGATGTCTACTTTCTTGAGTTTTTCTTATGCTTCGAGGCTAAAAAGGGGAAGTAATTTAGTAATATACATTCATTCAGTAATATATATATATATATATATATATATATATATATATATATATATATATATATATATATATATATATATATATATATATATATATATACACACACACACATATATATATATACATATATACATATATATATATATATATATATGAATATAACATTCTCGGTTAGCTTTCAATAATATTGGTTTTTTAAGATGTGTGGCCGTCATATTTTAGGTGTTATTCTCACCTCTAAAATGCATGATTCTAGTGGTTTTCTAAATGTGTTAACCATCCCTAGTAAAAAGGTAACTTTGTGCCTTGCATATCTAGTAAATTGTATATTTAATCCAGACATTAGCCATAGACCCATAAGATATATAGAGACAAGTGATTATTAGTATTTAAAGGCATAACTAGTTCTTTTAATTCCATTTTCCTGTAGATTTCCTAGGTCTTTTAAGCTTCAGGGATAAATATTAAGGGAAGTATTCATGTTTTAGTGCTTCATCTATAAGGGTTTTCGTTCGGATATATCCCCTTTATTGGTAGTCCTAGTTTCCACTAGTCATTTTTAGCCTTAGACGAAGCTCAATGTCATCTTACAGATATAAACTCAGATACCTATAGATACTTACATTCAAATATATATACTCACATATACCAATATATATACAGACATATTATCATATGCATATATATATACATATGCATCTATATATATATATATTTATATATATATATATATTTATATTTATATATATATATACATATTTACTTTGTGTTATTTTTCAGGAATTTTATGGATGGTTTTGTCCATGTTCCCCTTTTCCTGTTCATGCCCTTTGCCAAATTTTCAGTCCTCGAAGTATACTTCATTCCTATCTCACATCGCAATCTTTTTCATACCTACAGTCTCATTAGGGTATAACTCTCGATAGCATATCGGGGTCATATTTGCAGAAGATTTTCTTGTTTGATTTGATTCAAAGCAGAGGACTCTCTCAAGTAAATAAGACCCTAACTACAGATATTAGTACTGGGACAAATTAATAAGGGGTATTGAATCCTTGAGACATAGTCTAGGTAGTCACACTCTTCCTCTCTATTCTATAGAACCAGCAATTCTTAAATTTTACTTTAGATCGCATGTGAAAGTATGTATTCATTGGCATTTACACTTACTAAGGGAATAATTTTATATATGAATCCAGGAGACGTCTTTAATGACCACCTACTGAATCTCTATAATTAGCTATCTTGCAAATCTTACAGACTATGGTTTAAAGGTGGTTAATAGGCAAAATTAGGGATGGGACAGCTATTTATGTCTAGCTTGGTAGAATCATGCCCCACCATCCTCTCTGCTATAATTTCAAAGGAAGGGAGGTGGGATTGATTGAATCCCATTTACCTACCCTTGTTAGTGTAGCCTAGATCCCTTCTCTCTCAGGGACCATATACAGGAGCATTAACAAGAGTTGGTAAGTGAGTGATTCCTTATACGGCTGGGTCATGGGTCGATCATGTTTGGGCATTAACGAATTTGATACCTATCGCAATTTTAAGTTTTATTAAGGTAATCTTTCCAGATGGACAGTAATTTTTTTTTATTTTATTATAATGGGCTGAGTGATACTAACAACCTGCCTAGTGTTTGAGCAACTAACCATGCAGGCCAAACAGGTAGAACTCGTGCAAACATGGAAACTATACAATCAAAGATCATCTACATAGCTATTAAAGTTGGTTGTTAAGTGACAATGACTTCTTATTTATAAAAGTGGCAAATAAGGGCTTGTAAAGGAGGGGCAAAATAGAAACACCCCTCCTGATTACCCTGGCCTAGGGTTTTGCTGGTTTTGTTGTAGTAAAATTTGGAATTATTCTTTATTATGTAAGTTATGCTGGACTATGGTCCCGGGCAAGGCTGGAGGTTTTCTTGCCTCCACTCTTTCCTACCGGCGCCCGCATGAGTGGAGTAATGTACTGTAACTATAAAATAATTAATAAAATTCTTGGCCTCGGCCTCTTACCGATCAAAAAAAATAAAAAAATAAAAAATAAAAAAGTTATTTAAAATAGACATTTAATTTTTAAATATAAAAAAATATTTAAAAAGCCTATAAAATCTATCATTCTTTAAAGTTTCTCCTATAACACCAATTTTTTTCATCTAGATAAATAATTTATAGTTCAAAAATCAAATTTATTTTTAAAACAAAAATAATAATCACTTTTGGTTGGTGCAAACTAATTGATTGATTGGACTTCAATGAATGCAATGACAAATACTACTAATATCTTTGAATTATATTAATTCTTTCTATAAGGATAATTATGTTTAAATTTATAAGAATATCTTGTATAAATAATTAACTCATTAATTAAATGGAGTTTTTTTTTTTATTTGAAATAAATTTAGTGGAGCCACATTATGTAAGAAATTGGGAGCAAAATTAATTACCATAATGTGCCTAGGTAAGATTTAAAATAAATAATAATATCATCTTCCCTTGATTTGTGATTAAGAATTAGTACTAATTCTCGATTAGACTAAAAGTGGAAAATAATGATTTCCAAAAAAATATGAAAATAGAAATTGGACTAAACCCATTCTAAATTTATTAATATGCATGAATAAACAATTATTAAATAAATAGATATATTGAATTTAGGTCACCTAAGGTTTGCATCCTTAGACCTAAGTAAAGTGTGCTTATTATATAAGTTTTTTATCATGATCATTTGAACTATTATCTATAGAGAACTTACACACACGATTTAATAAAATACTACATGATAGGATTAAACTCAAATGATAACTAGTCTTCACAAAGTATTACATTATAGATACGCTAAAGATACTATATACATGATTTATTTAAATAAAAAGGAGAAATTTTCGGCATTACAAAAGGTTAAAATGGTAATCATATAGATGCCAGGTTGCTTGTATTACAATGGAGAATAAAATGAGTTGGTTGGAAAAGTTAGTGTTTGAGAGTTAATAACTTTTTTTTTTTGAAAAATTGGTTCCATTTTTTTTTAGTAAAGTTTTAGGCATTACAAAGTATATGTCTAAAGAAAGGAGAAATATTGAGATTTTAAATTTTTTAATTTGATAAATTTATACTACTTAAGTTGAATAATAAAAAATTAAATCCTTAATATCTATCGGTTTTTTTTTGTTTGTGTGTATATATACACAGTAGTTGCAACTCCTAAGAGATTTTATAAGCTATTTAAGTCAAATTAAATAATAATATTATATTTTTTAATTTAAATAATTTGACTAATAAAATTACTTAAATATATAAATTTTTATGTTAACTCTTATTAAAGGAAAACTCAAATTGAAACCTAACCATTATTAAGCTATAATCTTGATTGAACTAAAACCGTGTCCCTAATTTAATAGTAAAAATAATTAAACTATAATTGTAACCTTTATTGAGTCCTGGCCTTAATTGAACACTAATCATAATTAAAACATGACTCACTCGTAATCTTAATTGAAGTCTAAACCTTACTTGAAATTTAAATTAAATCATAATATTAATTGATGCCAAATGCTAACCCTAAACTTACCTTTATCATTATTGAATCCTAAGCCTAATGGTAACCTAAAATTATTTGGTTTAACAATAGATTAGGTTAAGGTTTATGGTTCAATTTAGCTTCCCAATTAATTAGTTTTAGGGTAAGGTTTGAATTTGATTTATTTATAGGGTGAGGGTTGAATTCTATTTAGTGTTAGGATTTAATGTTGTTTATGGCTAGGGGTACATTTGGTTCAATA
This sequence comes from Cryptomeria japonica, assembly GCF_030272615.1. Classification (NCBI taxonomy): domain Eukaryota; kingdom Viridiplantae; phylum Streptophyta; class Pinopsida; order Cupressales; family Cupressaceae; genus Cryptomeria; species Cryptomeria japonica. The sequence continues at coordinate 753,889,139 of NC_081407.1, read as the reverse complement.
TTCAATTATGTTTAGGGGTGGAGTTGAATATGGTTTAGGGTTATGGTTAAATTTGATTTCATATTAGGTTTAGTGTTTAACATGGTTTAGGGCTATGGTTCAATTTGATTTAGTGTAACTGTTAGGGTTCACTTTAGTCGAGGTTTCAGGTTTAATTTGATTCAGTGTTAGGATTTGGTTTCAACTTGTTTTTAGTGTTGAATTATGTGTCTGGTAAGGGTTAAATTTGGTTTTAGTGTTCAAATATGTTTAGGGTAGGATTCAATATGGTTTATGGTTATGGTCAAATTTGGTTTATGGTTTACCTTAAATTTGGTTTAGTGTTGGGATTAGGATTTGATTAAGTTTGGGGTTAGGTTTCTATATGATTTAGGGTTAAAGTTAGAGTATAATTTAAACCCTAACCCTAAAACGAATTGAATTATAAAAATAGATTAAAACATAGCCCTAATCCTAAACAAAATTCAACCCTAACTATAAATTAAATTGAACCTTAAACATAACATTAAAAAATATTGAACACTAACCCTAAAACCAAATTTAACCCTAACGTTAAACCTTAAAAGATATTAAACTAAATTGAACTTTAATTTAACCTTGATTGAAACCTAATATAATCTCAAACCCTAATTAAATCGCATCCTCAACCCTAACCCACAAATTAAAGAGTCTAAAAGAAAAAATCTCCACACATTTATTTAATGTGCGAGAACATATCTTTAGAATAGACTTATGTTTGGGTGAAGATAACATGGACTCTAGAAATATCTTGACTGTTATACGCGTTGCCAACAAAAACAAAGAAATGTGTCTAAATATTTCAGACGGCTTCGTAGGTTTTCAATTCAAAGTTTGAGTTTCCCATTCAAATAAAAATACCTCTCACTTTTCTACTTTTTTGCACATTCCTCTTTCCCAATACAATTTACTTCGATTATTTGTCTAAAATTCCAAAAAAAATGTATGGTGCAATTATGCATATTAAAAGTAGAATCCAAGTGTCCATCTTTCCATGCCATTGTCACATTGTCACAATATCTAATATCTCTCTCTCTCTCACACATATATATAGCTTAATGCCTAAATTTTTCAACCATGATTTACAATGATTTATGTATTTTCAAATTTATTTTAATTATATATTTATTTGAAATTTTAATTTTTTTTGTCTTAAAGATAATAAATTAGATTCTTATATTGTCTTATTTGATCTTATCATAATTTAAATTAGTGTGGGTGTCATTCAAATCAAAGTACCATCATTTTTCTATTGTTTGGATAGTCCTCTTTCCAATATAAATTTCGTTGATTGTTTGTGTTAAAAATCCAAAAACCTTATATGTTGTAACTATGCATATTAAAAGGATATTCCTAGTGTATATGGTGAAAAGTGAGGATAAACTATTATAAAACCATAAAGATCCAACCACAAATAATCTAAGTCCTACGATGAAACATTCACCAATACCAATAGAGATACCTAAGATCATGTAAATCAACAAAATAAAGCAATATTACCATTCACATGTCAAGTAGCGTTTCAATCTCCATTGATCTTGTTTGATAAATTTGCTCTCAGATTTTATGTGTGCACAAGAGCTCAACAAAGAACAAATTGTGGTTGATAGGTTGATCACAAGAAGGCTTAATTGAAGTAGTTGTTAGGGTTGATAATGAAGGAGAGTATCTTCTTATATAGAGAACATTGTAAGAAATGGAGGGATAAGATTAAGAGGTGTAAAGATAAATGGTCGGCTAGGATTAAAGGGTAGGTAGAGGAAATAATTAAATGATAAAGGGTGTAGGTAAGAGAAGAATTGAGAGATTAGTGACATGTGGCATGGGTAGAAAAGGATAATGAATTAATTAAATAAATAAATATTTATTTAGTTAATAGAGGAAGTGGGATCAATTAAATAAATAAAATATTTATTTAATTTAGGAAAAAGACAATTTAAATAAAATATTTATTTAATTTAGGAAAAGGACAATTTAAATAAATAAATTTATTTATTTAAATGAGGAAAGACTTAGAAGAGGATTAATGAATTAATTAAATAAATAAGAATCTATTTAATTAATAGAAGACTTAGGATAAAATAATTAAATAAAGAAAAATATTTATTTAATTAGATAGGACAATTTTGGGTGTCTACATTTTGCCCCTCTTTGAGACAATGCAGCTTGTCATGTTGGCTCAAAGAAGATAAGCTAAGCTGATAGAAAGTTGCTCCATGATGGGAATGATATTCCCACTCGAGAAATTGGATGAAAATGTTTGAAAAGATCACAGACAATCTCTTGATAAGAAAGAAAGGCTAGAAAGGACTGACATGATAGGGTGACAAGGTCACGCAAGAAAAAAATTGACTCAAGATGAATCAACAAAATCATGTCTATTTCTTAAAAGGCCAAAATTGATAGTTCTATGATAAACATACACTATCAATTGGATAATCTTTCAAGGGGATTCACTCAAACAAGTGAGGGAAGACAAACTGAAAACAACACTAGAATTTACAATCTATGATAAACATACGCTGGCAACTGGATAAGCTACTAAGAGGATTCACTCAATAGGTACCCTAGTAAAGACAAACTAGAAAGAAGGTTAGAATTGACAATTCTCTGATAAATATATATTTCCAATTGGATAAGTTTCTGAGAGGACTCACTCAATAGGTTCCCTAAAATAGGTAGGTTTGCTAAGCTGAATGTACGATAAGTCATCGAATTGATAAAATCGGGTGAGTGTTCTAGAAAGAGAGGATATAGTGCAATGTGAGAAAAATATACACTAAGATGCTGATGCAGGACCATCCCTGGTCGATGAGAAATCTTGCATCAATCAAAAATGTTTCCTTTTAGTTTTTGTTCTTGTTTAGTTCTTTGTGCAGTTTTATGTATTCTTATCAGTATGTATCGGTAGTTGCTTGTTCTTCATGGAAGATCTAATTTTAGGTTCACGGATGGTTTCATGTGCTTGATTCCAAAATTTTCAGTTCATTTAGAATCTTTTCCTGTCAATTATTGCTTCTGATTGACTGTTTCTTGGTTTTGGGACAGTTCTTGTGCTTACTAGTTGGTTTTCCTTCATTTCTAGCATGATTATTGGCATGTGGATCCATTTTGGGTCTTGTCCGATGTTCCTTGGCGTGTGGCCAACCTTTCTACTGAACCACATCACTTGGTTGTTATTTTCCAGAAATATTTATCAAATTCATAGGGCCGACCTAATTACACATTTCATTTTCCTGCATTGGTGAATGTAATCTTATGAGGTCGACCCAGATGTGTTTCGACGGGTATAAATATAATGTTTGGTAATCATTTGTAAGGGCAGAGGAAGTAGACCTGAGAATAAGGATTAAGATTCACATGTTGTGATTCGGTTGATTCTTAGAGTCTCGGTTGGATTGTTTGTTTCTGGATTGAAGCCTACATGTAACCGATTATTTACTGGATGTTCTTTGATGATAATATAATGATTGTTGAAGGATTACCAGAAGTTCTATTTATTTAGTATGATCTGTTTAGGTTAAATTCTTATGTTTTCTTTTTTCTTCCATTGTGTCTCTCTCACTATATAAGTCGGTTGACTCTTTTGAGGGTTTTTACCATTTATGACAGCATCAAGTGGTATCAGAGCTGCTTATGGATTGGTTGGTGGAACAATTATTTGCGAATATTGAGGCATTCCTTGAGGTGGATAGATCACTGATTGGAGGTAGGCTTCATGTATGTTCAATATATCGCCAAGGGGAGGCAATTGAAACTGGTAGTTAGACCACTGATTTGAGATAGTTCGTCGAAGTGGAAGAGAAGATGCCACTGAGGAGAACAAATCCCCAGAGGTTAGAACAAATGATGGAAGACTTCAAGAATAAAGCGAGGAATGAAATCTAGGATGCTTTGGCTGGTTTGCGAAGAAACCTTGATTTTGAGGATGAATATGAGGAAGCCAGTCAAGAGCTTGAGGAAGCTAAAGGATAGAAAGATGAGAGAGAAGAGAGATTCCTAAGAGCAGTGGCACAAGCATGTAAAGTGCATAAAGTTGAGGTTTCTAACTTTTTTTGAACATTGAACCCGGAGGATCTGATCGATTGGATTAGAGAGTTAGAGAACTACTTTGAGTTTGAGGATTTCAAGAACCCGCAGAGAGTCCAGTTGGCACATACCAAGTTGAAAGGGCATCCTACCTTGTGGTGGAAGGAATTGCAAATAGACAGAGTGGAGAATGGTGAATTAAAGATCACTCGGTGGAGACAGATGGTTGCAAGATTGAAGGCCAAGTTCATACCAAGAGACTATGAATTGGAACTGTTCAAGAAGTTACAGAACCTGAAATAGAGAAAAATGACTGTGAAGGAATATACTAAAAATTTTTAGAAGGTGGTGATTAGATTTGGACATAGAGAGATGGACAGAGAAAAGGTGGTGAGGTTCATCAATGGACTTTCTTTTAACATTCAAGATGAGATGAGTATGTTGAAGGTTTCCACAGTTGATGAAGCTTACGAGTATGCTTTGAAGGCTAAGGAGAAGGTGAGAAGAAGACAACTGAATAAGGGAAAGGATAAATTCAAGATGAGTGATAATATGAAGAAATCGGTTGAAGAAGAGGAGTAAAAACCTAAGTGGAGTAAAGAACTGGAACAAAAGACACCAAGGAAAGGTAGCAGTAGTACCGATAGATAATTTCTTAGCAAATGTTTTGAGTGTGGAGAAACTAGACATAGATCCTATGAATGTAAGAAATGAATGGCAAGAGGTTGTGTGGCAAGTGAAGAACTAGATGGTACCAGATCTGATTGTGTACTGGAGCAAGGCGAATCCCTTATGTTTAGAAGAAAGGATACCAGATCTACTCAGAGGAGGACTCTTTTTCGGACTGTATGTAAATCAGTTAGTAAGTGTTGCAAGGTGATTGTACATAGTGGAAGTAATGATAATTTAGTGTCTGAGGAGATAGTTGTGAAGCTTGGGTTGAAGAGGCTTAAGCATCCTTGTCCTTATGAGGTGAATTGGATACAAGATGATCATAAGATATATATGAAGGAGCAGTGTTTGGTGTGTTTCAATATTGGGTCTTTTAGAGATGAGGTTTTATGTAATATTGTGTCAATGAGTGTTTCTCATGTCTTATTGGGAAAACCTTGGCAGTATGATAGAGGAGCTATTTATGACTGTAGAAGAAACCTAGTAACTATTGAAAATGATGGGAAAAAAATCACATTGATTTCTTTTAAGGAGAAAGAGGAGGCGAAGAATATGAGTCCTGAGACAAGTTGCAATACTAATAAACTAGTGGTAGAGGTTATACCGGAAGGTTCAAAAGAACTAGTTGCAGGAGTTATACCAAAGGGTTTGAAGAAAGATCTGATAGAACTAGTTGGAGAGGTTATATCGGAGGGTGATAGGAGCTTGGAGAAGGATTTGATAGTTGAGCCTAATGGACAAATGGAACCAGTTGATAGAGAGCTGATGGTGAAAAATCAGATAAAGTCTTTGATAGACTTATAAAGCACTAAAAGGGGGAGGGGGCGAATCAGTGTAGCAAAAACAATACCACTTTAAACACTAACTGGTAGAGATACTTAACAAGTTTACTAAACACTATGCATGCAATCCAAAATGATATTAAAGCATCCACAATAAGTAAAACATCCACCATAACACAAGTGTTTATACGTGGAAAAACCAAATGGGAAAACCCATGGTGAGATGGGACTCACAAGTTAACTATTTGTAGTAATAGATAACTGACCTGTTAAGGTCTACAAAAATGTTCTGGTAGGAGTGAATCCTATTAAAGATCTCAAAGCTTTGTTAGGATCTATACCATGTTAAAGGTAGTACCCTGTTAAGAGTAACCTCAGTAGAGGATTTCAGAATCCAAACTAATTGATCACCTTGTTAAAGGATTTGTACAATGAAGCTTGTTAGACCTTACCCGGTTAGGGGATTTGAATATTGTAGTGATTAGAAAACAACAAGTGTTGTGATCTAGAAGTAGCACAACTTGCTTGAATAGATCCTCTTTTTCTTGCTCAAAACTGCATCACCAACATATTCTGCAATGCCTTCAACAAATTAACACTTCTATCTTGCATCAAATCATATATCAAATTAGTTCATCATAATGTCATTATATAGACATTAGATTTCATGTCGGTTTAGGAATCATATCACAATTTCCTAGGTGTAGTGTATCTGGACATATAACATAACTCATCACAAATTGCTACCAAATCTGTCAGTTAGGAATAACTCATCACAACCGGTGATAACTCATCACACAATCAATGAATACTGGTCGAAACATCGATACTAGTTAAGAGTTAACCTCATTCAACACATAAATTTATTGTCCTTCATTTGCTTCTTTGATGGTCTTTGCTGAATTTACAAGCTAGTGTCAAGCCATTCTTGCATATACCGGTTGTCTACATATACCTATTTAACACTCTCCAAACCATCTTAAACTAAACATCCAATATAGGTTGCAATACAAGTAACTTTAGAAGTAATACCGGTTTGTCTTAACTAAGATGACAATGTGAACATGTGTGTGTGTATACATGTGCCATCAATGACAACACATGAAGTCATCCATTATAATCATCATCAAGCCAACAATCTACCCCTTTGACATTGATAGCAATACTTTGAAAATTTTACAACTTTACAACTAAGTGTGCGTACAAAAAATTGGACAAACATATTTCTAGTCCCCATTACCAATACATAGAAAATTTTCACAACACATACATATTTCTACCCCCCCTTTGAAAACATTGCCAAATTGAAAAGTAAAATACATATATATAGCAAAATTTGCATCAAAACTTTACATATACAAAACTATAAAAGTCTTTATCAAGGAGTGTTCACTTCAATTTTCAAGAGAATATTACTAAACATGATCTTCATTTGAGAAATAATTTTCCAATGTTTCTAGTAAGGTTTTAGTGATCTCAATGGTGGTCATAACCTGTGTAGAGAATTATTCCATTGCATCAATTGTACTCATCTCTCGAGTAGCCAAAACCGCTTTTGCATCCTTGTATGCCTGTTGCAAGATGTCCACTTTAGGTCTCAATAAGTTCTTTATCTCCTTCAGGGATCATAGTCTCTTAGCCTATTCAAAATCATACATATCTAGCCGATTTTCCAAATCATCAACCAATTTTCCATAAGCTAAGATTGAATCCAGTAAAGGTATGTATGCAGTACATATCTTTTCTAGTTCCCATTCTATCTTTGGACACCTCTTAAGTAAATCATTATAGAAAAATGAAACATTAGATGTATAGGATAGTATCTTGCCTCCTGTTTCAATAGCTTTTCTCAAAAGATCTTTGTTTAGGGATAAAGCAATCGTCCCTGTATCAATATCTTTCATGATGTGTTCACCTCTTTCCTTCCTATAGTTTTTCTCAGCTAAAGTTTGAGCAACTTATTCAAGGGACTTTAGCTGGTAAGAGGCATCAAAAACCAATTGGTGTAGCTTTCCAATAGGAGTTGACAAGTTCTCAGTATCAGTCTCTGGTATAAGACTAGACAAAATTTCCACAGCAGTTTGGATTGTTTCTACTTCCTTCACCTGTTCTTTTAGTCTCTTCTTTTGAGCCCTAGATTGCATCACAGTTGAAATCTCCATTAGTGTTAATGCACTCATATTCTCTACATCTATAGGCCCTTTTATGCCTATTGAGTCATCTTCATCATCATTTTGTTGCTTGACCATTGCCTTTTCTTTTTCAGTGGGTCTTATCTCCTTAGTTTTCTCTTTCTCTTGTTCCTTTTCCTGTTCAAAAGACTTCTCTTCAACCTTTTTCTTAGATTTCTCCTGAGTAACTGGTGGTAGTTTATTTTTCACTTGTTGATGTTTTACCGATGGGGCTGGAATATCCACATTTTGTTGAATTTCTAGTATTTAAACTACTTTAACCTATGAAATAGTAATAGCCGGTGGCTATTGTGGTAGCTTATCTGGTTCAATCATATTACTAGATAGATCAATGGTATCTTGAACATCATCAACAAAAAAAACCAGTTGGGAAGTAGTTTCATCCTTATGTTTGATAGGATAGACAAAATCAGTTGTGACAATTTCTTCCTTATCCATCTCTAGTCATTCTTCAGTCTCTATCTGATCATCATTATAAGACTTTGTATGCTTATGCATCCATTGCACATTTTGAACTATTTGATGAGTTTCAACTTCAACAGATTGAGCTTTCCCATTTAATAACTTTAATCTTCTTGCCTTAGAAATAAACCGTCGCTTATAATTATCAAACAATGCTACTAACTCATCTTTAGACAATTTAGGAAAATACGGAATGAAAGTAGTATCAATTATTTCTTGATCCTATTCAATTGCCACTTTCTACTTATTTACAAGAATAGAATACAAAGAATCACAAATATCATCTTTAATATCCTAAGGTAATCGATTGTATTGACATAAGTAGTTGATTACCTCTTGAAAAATTTGTTCCTTTTGGTCTTCATCAAATGAATCAAAACAATTTTTTGCATTATCAAACTTATTCCTCCTTAATGTTTTCAATGTCTTCTCAAAATTAGCCATAGGGTTGTAAGATAAAACATTAATAGGAACACTTGCTTTTGACACTTCTTCTACTGGTTTATCTTTCTTAATAGTTGCTTTCATTTTCTTGGACTCCTCCTTACTATCGGTATCATCAAATTCTTCTTGAAGAATCAGTTGCCTGCCACTCTTCTTTGTTGTAGTCTACTGCATAGCATTCACTTTGGGTGCCTGTTCCTTTTTGAATTGGACACTTTGTGTCACTCTTGCATTAGTTGGTGCTAAAGGTGCTTTCTCAACCTTCTTCTTCTTTCTTTTAATACTACTGGGTTGAGCACTATTTGTTTGAGTCAATGTAGTTTGCTCCTTGAATGTTCCCAGTCTTTTCTTCTTCTTATCCACTGGAGATGCCAACCGATTATTAGCATAACTGATTAGCAAGTCATAATTGACTTCATAACTCATGTCTTCCATTTCATCCTTCCTAGGTTTTATGGCTTCCATGAGACAAAAGTCAATGGTGACTATGAAAATGATGTCTTTTGCAAATATTTTCACCACATCTTTAGGTATCCTCACCCTCATACTCATCTTCTTATTAAATTCATTAAAGTACCTATTTATTGCAGCAAAGAAAGTGTTCTTAATAGCCTTAATGTTGTTCTTGATCTAAGTAGTTACCAGTAGGTCTTTTGACCATTGAATGTCACCAATTGCCGGTAGGAAATTCTAAAACTAAAAGAATAAACCAATCAATAATTGACCAAATTTGAACTTCTGATTGTTGTCGTTCTTTATTGATTGTAGATTTAACATCAATTGACTCCTTATGGCCTCCCATAGGTCATAATCTACATCCTCAACAATCATTCTATAAGTTGTATGCACTGCTATAGATGGCACACTATTCATTCTACTAGAATAAAATATCAAGTAGCCAATAACCATAGTAGCCAGTCTAACTGTTGGGTCCTTAATGTTATTAATTGAAAATGGACGTCCATTAGAGGTATTCTGGGTTAATGTCATTATAGTTTCTTTTCAAATCCTCCTCAGCTTGGGAACTTCACTAGTTTGCCAAAAAATAGTCACAGCAAGGATAACTTCGTTAGTGGTCATGTGTGACCTTTCAAGATACATATTTTTACCATGAACTCGGCTAAGAATTATCCTAATATGTTCCTCTTCAAAGTCTTCAAGTAAACACATTGCATTGTGAAAACCCTTTTCATAAAGCCTAATATACTCAGGTTTGATCTTGCCACTTTTGTCACACAGGGATTTCAGTTGAGATTAGATTGACAATGATCCTAAATCTTCAATTTTGCAATCAATGTAACTAGATAAATCACCTTCTATGATAACCTCATCAGGAACTTGAGATAAAGCATTATATGACACAATTTGTTCAGATTCCATAACCTCCATATGTTTAGATGTGATCATAAGTCTCTCTACATGCTTAGATGATGATGCCATTCTGATAAACTTGATTTGAAAGGAATTTACAAAAGAATACCTTAATTCTTTTGCACTGACACAGTTTCTAGTGGATTTCTCAAATGCACACCAGTTCCACCTTCACTAATCTGCGAATCAGCTTCAATCTTTCAATTCGCAGTGCAAATCCATCTTCAACTAGCTAGCAACTCTCTTTTCACTCTACAAGCGCTCAAGAATTCTCTTTCGAATGCGTTTAGGGTAAAAATAACATAGTAAAACTTCCTTTTATCATCTTTACCTACTGCATTTATTGCTTGACTGCTAGGGTTACAAACCTTGATACACTGCTTAACAATACATTCAATATTAACAGGTGTAAGATCGGTTGACAGTGTTTCAAAAAACTGATAGACAAGGATATCAAGATTTCACACATAACTCAAAAATGCAAACTTTCTTACCATGCATCTTTCAAGGGGTCCGGAAGTAGATTTACCACTATACTCCCCTTAACCCTGCTGAAAGGATTAACTCACCAGTGCAGGATTCTCCACATTGGGTGAAGGATTAGGTTCTTCTATAGGTTTATCCTCACTCTTCTTTTTCCAGATTTAGTTCATCTCCTCTTTGGTTTCCTCAACATTTACCTTCTGCTTACCTTTCTGATCTTCAGAGTAGTTAACCAGTTTTTTCTTTTTGGTTCTACATAACTTTGCCACATGTCTTAGTTTGTCACAATGATAGCAAGCCATTCTAGATGATCTCCAAGGTCTTGCATTGCCTCTTCTTGTTCTCCTTCTGCAGTTCATAGCGACATGACCATAATTGTTACAAATGGTGCATATGAAATTAGTTACCTTTTCCATTTCAAATGGACTAAACCTGTTGACATAGGGTTTCTACCAGATCATGTTACCATGGTTGTCATAGGTTCTCCTCCAGTTACCATTAGGTCTTAGATTTATGTGAGGTACTGGATTATTTAATCCATATCTACATTCAACTAATCTATGTCCATACATATTTCATGTAAAACAGTGACCTTCAAATCTTCTAAATACATACCTAGCATTTGCATTATAGCCTATATTCTCATTGGATCTATTTCTATGCACATTTGTAGTATGTCCAAATTTATGACAAACAAAGCAAATAGGGTTAAAAACTTTCTTACCAATAGGGTTGTTAGCCTTAGGAGCCATTTTGTCCTTGTGAATGTTTCTCTTTGTACCAAAAGAGTCTCCTTTCTCAGATGTATTAAAGCCTAGTCCAGATGTATCGCCTTTCATCCTCTAAGATTGGATCTACTCGTCGAGCATAGTAGAACTCATATTAAACTTTCTTAACTTTCGATTAGCCTCAGTGAGCTCTCTGGTAAGATCTTCATTGTGTTTTGTAAGATTTTGTCTTAGAGATGTTGCCATTTCAAGATCTAACTACAAAGCCTCTTTTTCTTCTCTTTCTTCATACCAATGCTCATGCAAAGTTGCATTCTCTTGTTTGATCTTAGCAATCTCATGATCTATTTCTTTGATTAGGTCTTCAGCTGCCCTTCTTGATTCAAGCTCTTGGATCATGCGAATGGTTAGGGCTTCTAACTCTCTTCTTAGATCTAGTTTTTAACCATTCAATTTATCAACTTCTTTAGCTAATGCATCAATGCTAGCTTCATTTGAAGAAATATTATTAGATATCTCCAATAGTTGTTTAGTCAGCTCTCTCCTTTTGACTTGTGAAGCTTTAAATATGACCCTTAGGGTTTCAAGCTCTTCCTCAGTAGCTTCAAGAACTCTAGCCATCTCAAAGTATCTCATATCCCCCATGGTGTCTTTAGGGTTTCCTTCGAAGTGATTAAGCCTTAAGGAAGTTAGGCTCTGATACCAATTGATAGAGTTATAAAACACTGAGAGGGGGGGGTGAATCAATGATAGCAAAAACAATACCACTTTAAAAATTGACTAGTAGAGATACTTAACAAGTTTACTAAACACTATGCATACAATCCAAAATGATATTAAAGCATCTACAAAAGTAAAACATCCACCATAACACAAGTGTTTGTACATGGAAAACCAAAATGGGAAAAACCATGGTGAGATGGGAATCACAAGTTAACTATCTGCAATAATAGATAATTGACTAGTTAAGGTCTACGAAAGTGCTCTACTAGGAGTGAATCCTGATAAAGATCCCAAAGCTCTGTTAGGAGCTATACCTTGTTAAAGGTAGTACTCTGTTAGGAGTAAACTTGGTAGAGGATTTGAGAATCCAAACTAATGGATTACCTTGTTAAATAATTTGTACAATGAATCTTTTTAGGGATTACCCGGTTAGGGGATTTGATTGTTGTAGTGATTAGAAAACAACAGGTGGTGTGATCTATAAGTAGCACAACTTGCTTGAATAAATACTCTTTTTCTCACTCAAAACTACATCACCAACATATTATGCAATGCCTTCAACAACTTAACACTTCTATCTCGCATCAAATCATATATCAAAATAGTTTATCATAATGTCATTATATAGACATTAGATTTCATGTCGGTTTAGGAATCATATCACAATTTCCTACGTGCAATGTATCTAGACAATCTAACATAACTCATCACAAATTGCTGCCAAATCTGTCAGTTAGGGATAACTCATCACACAATCAATGAATACTTGTTGAAACACCAATACTGGTTAAGAGTTAACCTCATTCAACACATAAACTGATTGTCCTTCATTTGCTTCTTTGATGGTCTCTGCTGAATTTCCAATCTTGTGTCAAGCCATTCCTACATATACCAGTTGTCTACATATACCATTTTGACACTCTCTAAACCGTCCTAAAATAAACATCCAATACCAGTTGCAATACAAGTAACTCTACGAGTAATATTGGTTTGTCTTAACTAAGATGACAATGTGAACATATGTGTGTGTATACATGTGCCGTTCAATGACAACACATGAAATCATCCATTACAATCATCATCAAGCCAATAGTCTTGTGGAAAAACTAAATCAGAGTTGCAGAAATAGAGGCAATATGTAGATGTGAAGCAAAGAAAGGGAAACAAAGAGAGCCAGAGGTTAGAAAAACTGGTTGAGGCACTAGAAGAGCTAAAGCAGAGGTTGACAGATAAAAGAGATGTTTGGATTAGAAATGAGAATGGGATCTTCATTCTGAATCCTTTGAGATGTTCATGATTTTCTTCTCATGGAACATTTTTTTCTACCTAGGTTATCTCATGCAGGAGCATCCCCGGTTGATGAGCAATCTTGCATCAACCAAAAATATTCTCTTTCAGTTTTTGTTCTTGTTTAGATCTTTGTGCAGTTTTCTATATTCTTATTGGTATGTACCGGTAGTTGCTTGTTCTTCGTGGAAGATATTGTTTTCGGTTCTTGGATGGTTTCATTGCTTGATTGCATATTTTTCAGTTCATTTGGGTTCTTTTCCGGCTAGTTATCACTTTCAGTTGACTATTTTTGGGTTTCGGGATAGTTCTTATGCTTACCGATTTATTTTCCTTCATTTCCAGTGTCATTCTTAGTGTGTGGATCCATTTTGGGTCTTGTCCAATCTTCCTTGGTGTGTGGCTAACATTCCTGCTGAACCACATCACTTGGTTGTTATTTTTTGGAAAGATTTATCTAATTCTTAGGGCTGACCTAATTGCACATTTCATTTTCTTTCATTGGTAAATGTAATCTTATATGGCCGACCTGGATGTGTTTCGGTGGGTATAAATATGATGTTAGGTAATAATTTGTAAGGGGAGAGGAAGTAGAACTGAGAATAGGGATCAAGATTTGCATGTTGTCTTTGGTTGATTCTTAGGGTCCCGGCTGGATTGTATTTGGCTTGAAGCCTGCATGTAACTGGGTATTTACCAGATGTTCTTTGATGATAATATAATAATTGCCAGAGTATTACCAAAATTTCTATGGCTTTAATATGATCTATTTAGGTGAATTTATTAGGTTTTCTTGTTGCTTCTGTTGTGTCTCTCTCACTGCATAAGTTGATTTACTCTTTTGAGGGTTTTTACCAGTTATGGCTGCTTTAGATGCAATGCCATGTGATAGACATAAGCACTAGGATAGAGCCTGATGACCAGCACCATGTGATGGACATAGGTACCACCAGGCTAGGATAGGATAAGAAAAGTAGCACTATGTGATGAACATGAATACCACTAGGATTAGCATGATTGATTTGATTGGATGCAGTACTTACCCTAGATTGAGTCTAGAGTGATTCCTTGTGACATAGCAATTGTGAATAGATTTGACTACTAATGACCACACCATGATCAAGGTGATGGGATTGAGACACTATATGTATATGCCTGATATTCGAGAAAACACAAGACTATTAACTGCTTTGGTGAAAAGATCGTCTGCCAGGGTCTACAAGAGAGGATAGATGAGATAATCTAGGTTGTATCAGTTTTTGTATGATGATCTATAGACACCTTTGGGTCATTCTATAGCCATATGATATTTTTACATCATTGTATCATGACACTTTATTATTTTGATATATATATATATATATGAGATGATCCATCCTTGCGGCAACTCTATGGATGCATTCTTATGTGATGCTTTGATATGTTTTGTGACGATACAATTTATGTATGCATGTTCCTATAATGATTCTATGATGCTTATGATGATGTTATGATGTGTATGATCTTATATGATGATCTTATGTTATGGATGCAAATATGTACATGATGATATGCAGTATGTTTTTGTTCATTCACATTTTATATGCTATGCATGATGCAAAAGTATTAAATGCACATGGATGTATGACAATGATATGATTATGTACATGATAAGAATGAAAATGCATATATGATATGCTAATCAATGGTATGTGTAGGATGTAATGCAATTATGATATCTGTATGAATGTGTATTATGTGCTAACATGTAATCATGCAAGTGCAAACTACATGTAATCATGCAGGTGCAAACTACATGAAATGCATATATTTTTATCATGTCATTATACTTAGTCATGTGATAGCGAGCTACATGGATTCAAGTAAGGACAATGGAGGTCAATCATGAAAGGAGATGGAAGTGAAAGAGCTTCCTATGATTTATCATCATCGAGCTTTATTATGGAAAATAAGTTATGACAATCCAAATATAGGTTCGACCTAGAAAATCATTGTACCCATTTGCATGGAGATCAGACAGTCGCAAACAAGGAATGCCCCACTTCACACTAGAATCACAATGATCTCATATCCTTGGATAAGTCATAGTATTTTTAAGAGACAATCCATAGACCAAAAAAAAATAGTAGGGGAATCATATCCCATCCTCCCCTTTCTAGTCAAAGACGACCTGCAGATATAATCTCTAGTTAGAGACATCCCAAAAAAGCTAAAAGACATGTCACCAAAAGATAAAATCAAAAGAAAACTAAGAATTAACACCAACACACAACGAAATCATCAAGTTATTTGTGTTTGTTACCACATATGCTAACATGTTTCATTTGGTCACAATATTGTCATCCTGATAAAGGACAGATTATACTCAAAAACCATGTTGTTGCCAAAGTCTATTGAGAGACTTGATTTGTTAAAAGCTCATTGTTGCTTGTGTCTCATCTGAAACTGGCTGAATCCATGAAACTGATACTTTATTGTGGATTGACAATGCAAGTGATCTTTTATTGCGAATTGTGCACAAAAAGGAGGAAGAAAAAGACAATACTCCATCACTAGATTTAGGATTTTTTCCCCAGTTTTAGATTGGACCTGATTTATTATGGAAGGAAAGGGTGAAAAGGGAGTTTATTATGAACAGTTAAACAATCTTAGGTAGATCAATAACAAGCCATGCTGAGAATGGGAAATTTAATTATGGATGTATAGGATGTGAGTGTGTGGAAAGTGAAAGAATAAGATTTAATCTTGAAGGGGGGAGGAGAAATATCTCTACACATGGCACCAGTAACCCGGTTTTCACCATGGTACTTGCCCAGGGCACCACCAAAGTGGTTTTCACCATTGGAGGAATTTATTGCTCTTTAATTTTTAATTTTTTTTCAATTGTTTTGTGTCACAAGGCACCTGTTTGCTAAGTTTTTAGCAAGTAACAATTTTTTATTTTTTTGTATGTTTTGATATTAGGATATCTGAAGAGCTATGTGTAAAACCTATGAATTTGCATGTTATTGATAGGATCTTCCAAAGGTTCTCCATATATTTTTGAGAGTTGATACATGCATGATCCAAATATTATTGTGATGACATAGGGACCAAGCCAATTGTGCTCAGATTTTTCTTTCTTCTCTCTGTCTTTCTAATTTTTAGGATTTTCTCTAAGAACTAAGTCACCCGCCTCAAATGTACAAGGCTTTACCTAATTATCTTAGTTGCATTGTTCCTTGAATGAATGATATGTTGCTCCCTTTATTATCTTCCTTGATTAAGGGACTAAGATAGAATTACTAATGTGTGAACTACATAGGCCCATATACATGTCACCTAAAGAAGTTTGAGCATCCCTGACAACAAAATCCTTCAAATTAGTTCCATTAAAGGTCCATTGATGTGATGTATCACCAAAAGGGAATGTATGTGTGGAACAAGTAGATGAGAAATGAAGGCTTATGTTTGTGAAAAGAAGTGAAATTAGGAAGCATGATGAAGACTTAGGATCAACAAGTATTCTTTTTGACTTTGAATTTTAGAACTTTTCCCCCTAGTTATTTTATATTAGGGGAGATCAACTCTTGTTCTTTTTTCTTCATAGTATTTTTATCCTTGACTTTTATTTTTGTAGAGTCCCATAGCTTTTGATTTTGATTTGGATTGAAGGACTTGTCTTTATTTGTTACTTTTAGATTTTTTTTTTCAAGGCTTTAGTTTTGATCCCCAATAAGTAAGGGCTGTTGTAATTCTTGTTGATCCAAGCCTGGGAGTGGAGTGGAAATGAAATGAGAGGATGAAGTGGTAAGGCTATGTGAGTTATCAAGAGGGATAGTGATGTATTTAATAAATTATTCATTAGAACCACTCTTAGGACTATTGATATCAAGAGTTGCTTGCACCACTAGAGGAGATTTTCATTTAGACATAGTAGCCACAACACTAGGTGGTTCGTACCCAATTCCTTGATATTGAAAAATGTTTGTGGGTTGTTCCTGTTGACTATACATCTTAGGATATAGTGGGAGTTGATCAAAATGAAAGATATACTAACCACATCCCATGTCTTTAACCTTGAATATTTCTTTGAGCTTTGCTTGCTTTGATGTAGAAGCTTTCAAGGATTTTGGATCCATATATGCTGATGATAGATTTTCTTCTCTGTTGACTGGGATTGTTATTTTTAATCTTGCTCGCAGGTTATTGAAATATATGAATAGATTCGGATCATCATTAATGGTTAATTCAACTCCTTTGTGTGGGAATTTGATACACTAATGACTTGTTGAATGAACAACTCTAATTTCATGAATCCATGGACATCCCAAGAGTATATTATATGTGAGCGCTAAATCAAGGACTTGACATGCCACATCCTTTGTAACTGGGCCAACTCTAAGAGGTAAGATGATTGTGCCCTTGGATGAGCACTCTTCATCATCATATGCCTTAATGATAAATGCATGTGTAGGATTCACCACTTTTTCAGAATATCCCACTTTCTTAATAGTATTCAATGTATAGATGTTCAGACCTACTCCTCCATCTATCAAGACTCATTTTATTTGGTTTTTATGGAGAAAGGCTTCAATATGTAGAGGTGCATTATGAGGCTGGTTTACAGATGCATCATCGACTTCTATGAATGTGAGGCTATGCAGAATGGAAAGCTATCCCACCATGGCTTGAAACTAGTCCATGTTTAGATCAATGAGTACAAAAGTCTCTCTCAAAGTCCTATCAAGGATGGCCTTATATGCAGGGGATATGCATAAAATCTCAAGGATAGAAATGAAGGTGGGTTCCTTCCCTAAATAATCTACAAGGTCATACTCATTCTTGGTGGATGATGATGTTGTGGTCTTAGATGAAACGCCTTGCAAGGTGACTTTACCTCAATGGGTTGTGACATTATATTCAAAGGTTTCATTTTTGGAAGATGAGTAAGATGGTCCAATGCCTTTCAAAAAAACTTTACTCCTTTGGGAAGAATCTTCAATAGTTTTTCCCTTTATGATAATGGTTCACACATGATTGTCCACTGAGATGTGATTAATAGTAGAATCATAATCATAGGGAGTCTTGGTATAATTAGTTTCATTATCTATAGTTTTGGCTTTTCCTTTTTCATATTTAGGAAATGGATCCTTGAACATCGCATGCTCTTCATTGGAGGTGTGACCATCCAATTCTATGTCACCTCTATCAATGAGATCCTTTATGATATTCTTCAATCTGTGAAAATTACTAGAGAGATGCCCTTTTCTCTTGTGATACTCACAATATCATCATCATTCCACCAATTTGGTTTTACTTTTGGCTCATATGGTGGATTATTTGGTACTGTTATGAGCTTGTTTGCCACTAACTTCTTGAATGTTGTTTCAATCGGTTATCCTAATGGAGTGTACTTTCTTCTAGGTTTTGATTGTGTTTGATTGTTCACTTGATCATTCATATTAGAAGAACTTACACTGGGGAAATTTATATTAGGTTTCACTACCCCATCAATTATTGTGTTCTTATTCTTGTTCCAAAAGTGGGGCTTGTCTTTCCCATTTAATTCCTCTTTGTTCTCTTTGAATATCTTAATGACACCTTGGTCGATAAGGACTTTTTTTGTTTCCATTCCTTTCTCAATGACCTCTTTGAAGGTACACAAACAAGATTTTATTAGCTCATATCCAATATCTGTGTTGATGTTCTGAGTGAACATTTCTACCATTTGTTTCTATGCAATATAACAAGAGCATCGACTAGAAATGCATCTCCATCATTGTAAGAATGATGCAAAAGGTTCCCCATTTTTCTGCTTAGTATTTCACAAGGTAGCTCCTGACACATTGGTTTTAATGTTTCATGAGAAGTATTCTATGAAATCCTCTACTATATCACCCCATGGCTTAATTCTGGGTGGAAGTTGGGAGAACCATTCCATTGCTTATTCACCTAAGCTTTGTGAGAACAATCTCATCAAGTATGTTTCTTCTCTTGCTAGCTCAAAGCAAGATGTGAAAAACTATCTTATATGTGCCTTAGGATCCCATTTTCCTTTCTATTTATCAAACTTTGGTGTTACAAAATGTGGACGAAATGGAACCATTGAAATGCTTCTATCAAATGGGTAAGGATATATGTCCTTTATTGTAGATTTTTGCTTTGGTGTATTCATTTATGCTATTTTCTCTTGTAAGTCCTTTATCTATTGTTGTAAGTCATTCTTGGGTGTTGTCTTTTCTCATTGAGCTAGTCCCATGCCTGAGACACCGAACAGAGGAGGAGGGATATAATGCATATATGGAGGGTATTGATTATAGATGTGTTCATGTGGAGGAGGGACATAGTTATAGCTTGCATATGGACCACTTGGTATGGTATTATAGTGAGGAGCACTAGGTCTAGGTTGATACATTTAATGACCATGGGGATAGGAGGTGTCATAAGAATGATCTTGGATATTGCCCCCAAATCTGACATTGGGTCTCCTCATGTAACGATTTTGAATGTTAGATTGAGTGTAATTGTATGCATTTGTATTATCTTGGGTATCATCATGGTCATGCATGCTGGTAGTTCTTCTCCATAAGAAAGGATGACTATAGGTTTTTTCATGAGAGGTTCTATCATAACTGGCATGAGAATGACTGTATGTGTTTGGAATCTCAGGTTTTTGAAATAGGGATGAAGGTGACTCAAGCATGAGACACTCTTTCTTACAACCATGATTAGGCCTCCTTTGTGTTCTATTGACCTATTTTGGTTTATATCATCCTCCAAAATATGTGACATATTAAAAACATGGGGTAATCTTGTTCCACTTTGTGCCATAACTTGTAGGAAATATTGTGCCATGACATTAAGCAGAGCTATACACACAGACATCATTTGAAGGTGAAGCTAGGTTTTTGTGAAAGCATATCAGAACTACACTAGTACTGAATCCAACATATGAAGATGCTATTTTGAGTAGTACATTCTTATTGGATCTAACCATCCAATTGTAGTCAGTGTGAGTCCCATTTGTGTTTGAGCAGTGAGCTCTAGGCACTTGGCCTTTCTGCATGTGTAGACCCCATTTATGTACACTTACTATCTGCAGTAGTATCATCTAATTGTGGGTAAGGTTTCCCACCGTGGTTTTTCCCCTTATAGGGTTTCCATGTACAAATATTAGTGTTATATGTTGTGGATGACTTTGTCTTTTGGTTTCATGCATTAATCTTTACTAGTATTGCATTTATCTATAAAATCTGTCCATCGGTATAACAGATTGTTTCACCAGTATTAAGCAGTAATTTGATTAAGTTGTTTTTGGTTTAATATTATTAGACAATTGATTCACCCCCCCGCCCCCCACTCTCAGTTGTCTCTGGGACCTAACAATTGGTATCAGA
The DNA here is from genome assembly GCF_030272615.1 of Cryptomeria japonica. NCBI lineage: Eukaryota > Viridiplantae > Streptophyta > Pinopsida > Cupressales > Cupressaceae > Cryptomeria > Cryptomeria japonica. The sequence continues at coordinate 753,868,569 of NC_081407.1, read as the reverse complement.
GCCTAGTGGTCTTTTGCAGAAGTTTAACAACTTGAGGAGATCCAATGTCTATTAACTATTTCAGGAAGGACAGTCCTAAACTTGATGGAACCAACTATGGCATATGGAAGATCAGAAGGGAGACACATCTGAATTGCATTGGATAGGACATCTAGGATGTTACAAAGAATGGCTATACTGCTCCCACTTCTAGTCAGCCTAATCCACCTAACTTGACTAAAGATGAGGAAAATGATTGCAAAGCAAGAGAAGCACTTTTGAGCACATTAACAGATCAGAAAATCATTGGGATTATCAGATAGATGAACTACTAAAGCTATTTGGGATCATTTGGAAACAATGAATGAAGGAGATTCCATAGTCAAAATTGCAAAAATTGAAAGCTTCCGGGTCAGGTATGAAAATCTGAAAATGGGAGAAGATGAAAGAATTTCTGCTTTTATGAAAAGGGTTAATGAAATTGTTTTGGGTATAAAATGTTGTGGAGGATCCTTAAGTGAAGATGAAATTGTTTCAAAAGTTTTAAGAGGATTGCCACCATCATATAAAATGAAGGTTACTGCTATAAATGAGTTAAGAACAATGCCTAATACATCAGTAACTAGGGATACATTGATTGGAAAAATTTCAGCCTTTGAAATTGAGGAATTTGGTCTTGTTGCTACTATAAACACAGATTTAGCCTTCAAAGCATCAACATCATCTGCATCATCATTTGACAAATCTGATTGGAAAGCCTTTTATGGAAGAGAACTTGAAGAAAGCAGGAAAGAAAATGAAGAACTTGAAGCACTATTTGCAAGAAAAATGCCTAAAGGTCTAGTTGGAAGTAAGTTTGTGAAATGCTACAAGATTGATCATATGGCTTCAAGATGCCCTGATAGACATGTTAGACTAAGAGAAGAAGCTAGAAGGACATACAAGCCTAATCTTGAATATCAGAGATACAGATTCAAGAAGAATAAGGACAAATCTTGTTATGTTGCTAATGAAGGAGTGACTGATGATTCTGATGAAGATCCGACAGACAATGGATGGGTTTTTGTTGCTATAACAGAAGATCAACTAGCACCTATAATGCAATCGGTAGAACAGGCCTTGGAAACTAAAATTGAAGTAAAGGATGAATGGATCATTGATTCTGGATGCTCACACCATATGACAGGAGATAAAGGTAAATTCTTGAACTTTCAAGAATATAATGGCGGCTTAGTAACATTTGGAGATGACAAAGCTTGTCAAATCAAAGGTAAGGGTTCAACATCCCTTGATGGTAAGCATAACACTGAAAATGTTTACTATGTTGAAGGTTTAAAGCATAATCTTTTGAGTGTTGGTCAATTAGCTGAGAAAGGATTTCAATTACAATTTAAGAATGGAAAATGCAAAATCATGAGTAGAATTGGTTTATAAATTGCAACCAGTAATTAGACTATAGGTAATATCTTTCATTTGAATAACAGTGAAAAGACATGCTTGATTGCACACATTGATGAAAGTTGGTTATGGCATAAGAGACTCTGTCATGTAAATTTTGAGTGTATGGTAAAAATCAGTACTACTAATGTAGTCAGAGATTTACCTAAAATTGTCAAACCTCACAACACAGTATGTAAGGAATGTTAATTTGGAAAATAGGTTAGAGCTAGTTTCAAAAGTATTAAAGAAAAATCAAATAATGCTCTTAATTTAATTCATACTAATTTATGTGGTCTAGCTAGAACTAAAAGCTTACAAGGTGATAGATATTTCATGCTAATCATTTATGACTATTCTAGAATGTGCTGGGTTACTTTTCTCAAAGAAAAATCAGAACCACTTGGAAAGTTTAAACTGTTCAAAGAAATGGTTGAAAATGAAACTGGTAAGAAAATCAAATATTTAAGATAAGATCAAGGAGGTGAATTTACATCTAAGGAATTTAATACATTATGTGAAGTGAATGGAATCAGAAGACAACTATCAGCACCTCGAACACCACATCAGAATGAAGTTGTTGAAAGAAAAAATAGAACTATCCTAGATGCAGCCAGAAGTATGTTATCAGAAGCAAACTTGCCACATGTATATTGGAGAGAGTCAATAAGTACATTGGTCTATACATTAAACAAAGTTCACATCAAAGGTGAAACCGGTAAGACCCCTCATGAACTATGGTTTGGTATTACTCCTACTCTTAAATATTTCAGAATATTTGGAAGTAAATGTTACATCAGAAGAGATGAGTACATTGGGAAATTTGATCCTAGAAGTGATGAAGGAATATTTTTAGGTTATTCATCTAAGAGTAAAGCATATAGATGTTTTAACAAGAGATTGCAAAAAATTGTTGAGAATACAAATGTAAAAATTGATGAACAATTCAGAGGAACTTCAACGTATATAGATTGTGAACCGGCAACAGAAAATCTAACAAATGAACCTACACCAAGTCCACCAGTACAAAGTGAAGATCCAATTACACTGGTATCATCTGAAAGTTCTAGTATAACCGAGGAACAACAACAAACAAAGACACCTCGGTATGTAAGATTGAATCATTCTGAAGATCAGATAATTGGAAATAAATACAAAGGAGTTATGACAAGAGGAAGATTGGCAAATGAAGAGGTATGTCTTATTTCTCAAATTCAACCATCATTAATTAATGAGACATGTGAAGATAAATAATGGACTAAAGCTATGGAAGAAGAATTAGAACAAATTGAGAAAGTAACACTTGGACATTAGTTCCCTGACCTAAAGATAAAAATGTAATTAGACCAAAATGGGTATTTAGAAAACAAACTTAATGAAGATGGTAAGGTTATCAGAAATAAAGCAAGAATAGTGTGTAAGGGATATTCTCAAAAAAAAGGACTATAATGAAACCTTTGCATCGCTAGCTAGAATTGAGGCAGTTAGATTGTTTTTGGCCTTTTTAGCACATAAGAACTACAAAGTATATCAAATGGATATTAAATGTGCATTTCTAAATGGAGATCTTGAAGAGGAAGTCTACATTGAACAACCTGATGGATTTTATTTGACAGATAACAAAGATATGGTTTGTAGGTTAAAGAAAGCTTTGTATGGATTGAAGCAAGCTCCAAGAGCTTGGTGTGCCAGATTGGATAAGTATCTTTTAGAAGTTTTTGTTGATGATATAGTCTTTGGAGGAGAAGATGGATTGTGTAAAGACTTTCCTATTAAAATGCAGCAAGAATTTGAAATGTCTATGATTGGTGAAATAAGATTCTTTTTATAGATTTCACAGACTAACAAAGGTATATTCTTGAGTCAATCAAAATACTTAAAAGAGTTACTTAAGAAATTTGGGATGGAGAAATCTAAACCGATAAGCACACCCATGACTACAAATGACAAACTATCTTTAAGAGACGAATTTACTCCTATTAATCCAACAAGCTACAAATCTATGATAGGAGGTTTACTGTATTTAACACAAACAAGACCTGATATTATGAATGCAGTATGTATTGTTTCAAGATTTCAGAGTAATCCTAGAGAAAATCATGAATCAGCAGTAAAAAAGATTTTTTGGTACTTACAAGGCACTACAAATCTTAGATTATGGTATCCTAGAGATGAAAACTTTGACCTATGTGCATACACAAATGCAAATTGTGCAGGAGATGTGGATGATAGAAAAAGCACCACTGGTAGAGCATTTTTTCTTGGAAGCAGATTAGTTTCTTGGTTGAGTAAGAAACAGAGTTGTACATCTTGATCAACAGCAGAATCAGAATATGTTGTAGCAGCAACTAACTATACACAGGTACTTTGGCTTAAACAAATGTTGAAAGATTTAAAGGTAAAATGCAAGGAACCTATAACTATTTATTGTGATAACACAATAGCAATTGATATATCTAAGAATCCGGTACTACATTCTAAAACAAAACATGTTTCTATGAAACTGAGTTTTCTAAGGGAAAAAGTTGAAGCAAAAGAAATAAAACTGGTTTATGTGAATACCAAAGAACAACTTGCAGATATTTTTACTAGACCTTTGCCTCAGGAAACTTTTGAATACCTTAGAGAACAACTTGGGGTCATACCCCCATTGGTAGATACTTAGAGAGTTGATGTCTATCATCAACCGACAGAATTAACAGAGATATATTCTTACTCCAACTTTGATGAGGAAGCTACTTCTCAGGGGGAGTAGTTGGTATTTTGTATATGGACTTTTTTTTGTAACTTTGGCATTTGATGTCAAAGGGGGAGAGATATCTGGAAAAACACATTATATTTTTGGAAGAGATTGGTACAGAAGGAAACTCATATTACTCTCAGGGGGAGAGATTGTTACTTTAGGGAGATTAGTGGTTTTTATACTTGGCATTTCTATTTTGGCACTTTGATGGTTTTCACATCTTGTGTTGCCATCAATGCCAAAGGGGGAGATTGTTGGTATTTTGGTATGGTTTTGTCATTGATGTCAACACCTACTAAAACTCTAGCACTTTGGAGATCCAACAACATTCACTAGCAAGCAAGTGACTTTTGTATAGTCACCATCGGCAGGAAATAATGATCACTGGCACTTGGAATGAGTTGGAAAACACTTGGTAATGTCAAAGACATTGTTTGGACATCTTATCTTGGAGAATTGTTTATTGGCATATTCGTATTTGCATATTTGTTGTTACCGGCAAATAGGTCCAAAGTTACATTGGTAGGTTTATCTTTTCTAGATCAGCATGGCATGCTATGGAGATGACTTATTATTGTTGTAAATACATTAAGCTGACATGTTAAATCAATTATTGCATCGGACATTAATTTATTTGTAAAATGATTTTAGTGTAAAATCTTGTAGAGCCAAACTACTAAAATTGGTCTTAGGTTGTGGTATAAATGTAAGGTCTTAATTGTAAGATCAATGGAGGAATGTGAAAAAAGGTTTTGTGCAAAGGTATATGCCAGATTAAGTAGAGCTATACATGTAGACATCATTTGAAGGTGAAGCTAGGTTTTTGTGAAAGCATATCAAAACTACACCGGTACTGAATCCAACATATGAAGATGCTATTTTGAGCAGTACATTCTTATTGGATCTAACCATCCAATTCTAGTTAGTGTGAGTCCCATTTGTGTTTGAGTAGTGAGCTCTAGGTGCTTGGCCTTTCTGCATGTGCAGACCCCATTTATGTACACTTATTATCTGTAGTAGTATCATTTGATTGTGGGTAAAGTTTCCCACTGTGGTTTTTCCCCTTACAGGGTTTCCACGTACAAATATTGGTGTTATATGTTGTGGATGACTTTGTCTTTTGGTTTCATGCATTAGTCTTTACCAGTATTGCATTTATCTATAAAATCTGTCCACTAGTATAACAGACTATTTCATCGGTATTAAGCAATAATTTGATTAAGTTGTTTTTGGTTTAATATTATTAGACAACTGATTCACCCCACCCCCTCTCAGTTGTCTCTGGAACCTAACATTTTGCTGCATAATTTGATCCAATAAATAGATTTTCTTAAAATCCCATCCTGGGAAAAGATGCATGCTGCTATTTCTAATCATATCCATGCCTTCCTTAGGGGTTCAATTGAAGCTATTCCTATCAAAATTTATGTTCTCCTCATCTGATATGTTCTTTACTTTTTCCTTTAACCGAAAAGATTTGAACTCGAGGGAGATCAGAAAATTGTCATCTACTATAAAATTCTTTAAGGTGATTATTCTTTCATCATTTTCCTCCTTAACAGGGATTTTACTCAAGATAATGGCTCTATCTGAGTCATTTAGGACCTCAACAACCTCATTTTTAGGTAATGTTTATCGAGGGAGAGAAGGGGGTTGCACACTTGTATCAAAATCCACCTGGACACCTACAAAATCAGACATCTTCGCTTTTCCCTTTTCAACTCTCATGACCTATTGAGTTGTCTGCCTAGAAGTGCTAGGAGATGTCTTCTAAAATGTTACTGTATGTTCTTTCATTTTGTATACTATAGGGGAAGGGTCTATAGGCCTTGTCTCAATTTTAACCCCTTTTTCCTTGTCATCCCTCCTTTCTATTTCCATTTCTATTATATCATCTTCCATTCTAATCATGAAAGACATCCTGGCAAAATCAATTTAGAATTCCCTATAAAATCCTTCAAAATTGGGATCCTCCTGCTTCCTTTCTTGCTCAATCCTTTTCATGAGCTCCCAATTCTTCCTATGTTTCTCTACCTTAGTGGAAAGAGAATTTCTTATCAGATCTTCCTATTCATCAAAAGAATAAAAATAGCCCTTCTCTTTTATCTTATTTACTCTAAGGTCATTTATACATCCCTTAGGGTCAAAATGTCAAGCTTGGGCAACCTTCAATATGTAGTTCTTTACCAGGAAATCCTATACCTTTTCTAGGTTGTCACATCCTACAGTAAATTCTTCAAAATTGATTACCCTGAGGACGAGTTCCCATTTCTTATCTGTTGGAACTTGTATCCTCTTCATCCACATTAGTTGCCAAATTAATTCAATGAATGCTAGCCTAGGAGAGACAAAATGTGGCAAAACATGGGGTAATTTCTAACACCCATATACTCTGATAATAGTGCATTTTCCATACAAAAAATATATCCAAAATTGTAGATGAAGGCTCCCTCTAGATAACCACTCCTTCACCCCTTCAACTCCTTATCAATGCTAGCCTAGGAGAGACAAAATGTAGCAAAACATGGGGTGCTTTCTAACACCCATATACTCTGATAAGTGCAGTTTCCATACAAAAAGAAATCTCCAAAATTGTGGATGAAGGATCGCTTTGGATACAACACTCCTTATCCTCAAAATTTTGATAATATTTTTTGGCAGCCTGGGCAACCTCACTCCAGGCCTTGAGAATACCTTCATGACAAAGTGATCAATGAAGGCAAAGTAATTTTGAAACCTGGATCATTTGTCCCACACCTGAGTCCAACTTTGTACTGGCCATGGAGGACCTATGTGTGCATCATTTGTCTTCATTGTAAACTCTAGACCCTAATAAGCACCATTCTATTAAAGAATAATGTATGAACTCCAATTTCTCTTTTTTATTCCTTACTGCCATTAACCCTTCATGGAGCTTATCATGGATAATAGTTGCGAAATCATACAACTCATTTATTGCGGGGTGTTGGATATTAATGACAATCATCAAGAAATCTATGGAAATTTTAGTTAGCCCGTAGTTTACCCCAAGCAACTACCCTAATGTATAGTAGGTTTTGACAAAATAGGGCTCAAAGTATTCTAATCTGAAGGGCTCCCTCTCTGACGGCAGGACATAGTTTTGTTAATTTTTGTAAAGCTTCTTCATAAAGGGAGGAATGAATTCCATTATATACCTATCCTTTTTATATTGGTAATTCCTTTCCAGATTACCTTTGTTGATCTCTTTGAGGGTGGACCCATCTTAAAAAAAACATTCTATAATAGACATGTGTGAAATGTCTAGTAGGACATAGCCATCTTCTGATCTTAAAGTCCTACTTGGGGGATCATAGGGAACAACTAGCTCCCTTATCAATTTTAGTGTCCAAGGATTCGACACTGGGATAGGTTTATCCCTATTGCCATCAAAAGAGTAAAATACATCCCACCCCCTCTCCTTTGTGATTGCATCTCTTCATGCTACCTCTTTGTCACGGAAAGCAATTTTGATGTTGTCATTCATAGTGGACCCCTCAAATAAATCTAGCAGGTCCTAGTGGAGGCTTCTTGTTTGTCTAGTTGGTATTTTTGTAGCCTCCTCTAACTTCCTTTCAACTTTATGTTGTAATTCCTCTACTATCATCTCACGAGCAAGAGGGGCATTTGCCATTGTTTCTGGTTTCTGTAGTTGAGATGATGACTCCACTTTAGATGTTTTTCTAGGTCTCTTGGGAGCTTTGGAAGTTGGTCCTTTTGCGGGAGCAATTTCCCTCACTTGTTGTTTTCTAGGAGCAGTTTCCCTCTCCTGTTCAGTAGGGTTGTCCCTCTGTGGGGTTTGGTCTTGAGGAATTGGGGTTTCCTCAGCAAGTGGGTTCTTAGTAGAAAGGCTATTTTCCATAAGAGGATGAGCTTTAGTGGTAGATGTTTCAATGGAATCTTTATGGGAATCTCTTCTCCTCTTTTGAATTGGTTTCCAGTCTTTAGGAGGGGAGGTAGGCTCATTTGAAGACTCGCTGTCTGAGATAATAGTGTCAGTCTTTCAAACTGTCTTCTTCTTTCCCTTCTTGTCTTTTTCTTTAGGAGGGGAGCTTGTTTCATCTTATTCAGACATTTGTGGGGCAAATTCAGGGCTTGGTTCAATAGTGGGAACATTTGCAATTACTGGCACAGGCAAGATTATATCAAGTGGGATGACATGGGTAAGTTCTCGCATTGCAGTGCTAGTGCTAGTGCTATCTTCTCGGATACTCTAAGCAATGGGAGTAGCAAGGGAGGCCATTTTAATTTCTAAAAAAAAAAGAGGAGAGCCTAAAAATTTAAACACAGACACAAACCCTACAAACTCTAGGGAATACACACAATTTTTTTTTGTATTACAACTACAATAGCCTAGAAAATGAAAAAGGATGGCAAACAATTTGACCTATTGGTCTTTTACAAGGCTAAATTTGCTAGATGGAATGTTGCTTTTCTGAAATTATCTTTCCTTCTCGCTCAGGGATGCTTTGGATTTTCTTCAGATGCTAGTTATGAGAGAAAATTGATGAATTTCTCTTTTATGGCAATGCCATTAATTCATTCGTGTTGAACAGAGCAAATTGTTGGCACCAAGTTTGAATTTCGTCCATCGATTAGGACTCGAATGGTCGATATTGTCCTTGACAACCTTCAAATGATGGCATGGTATTTATTAGACTATCCTTGGCCAACTTAGATTTTTCCAAATTTATGTTGTTTGGACCTTTTTGTGATTTTGTGCCATTCACTATCTCCACAGGATAAGCCTTCCTTAGATTCCTCTCTATTTCCTTATCCCACACCACCTTTTGCTTTCTTGGCAATCTTCATGCGAATAGGCTTCCATGTCTTTTCTCTATCAGCACCCTTTTATCTTTATCCCATTGTACATTCATCAAATTTATCTCCCCTCATGAGATAAGGCCTTTGTATACCTTTTGAATATCCTCTTATCCAGTGTTGCTCATAACACCATGTCTTCTCTTGCTTGAACTCAACAATTTTGCCTTTTGTGGGATAAGCCTCTTAATATTTTCCACTCTTATCCCATGATCTATCTCTTATCCCCATGGGAATGCGTTGGATAAGAGAGCTTATCAATCTTTCCTTGAAATCCTTATGCCATGACCATTACTAAGTAAAATAAATTCATTGCAAGATAAGGTCCTTAATATCTACCTTGTTACCTCTTATCCTGCAACACCTTTGCATCAACCCATGAACATTGCAGGATATATTTATCTTTTGACTTTGAGTTGTTTATTGTCTTGCAGACCCATCAAGGTGTCTTAAAATCATTGCAGGATAAGACCCTCTTCTTCTTTTCATTTTCTCATCTTGCATGGTCACATTACATAGCAATAACTGCTAATCTATCTATGAACACCTCTTATCTCGTGCAAGCCCTTTGCTCATATGAAATGGTTACGAGATAAAGATCCCTTTGTTATCTCCATCCTCTTCTTATCCCATGTTGCTTAATGATGGCATCAAAAGTGTCCTTCATGGTCGAGACCTTTCACTAAAAGGCCTGCGGGATAACATATTCTCTATATTTTCTTTGACATACTTATCTCTCACAACTATGAGACTAAACCGATAATTTTTAGGTAAACCTTTTAAGTATGTGGATATTAGATGAGGGTAAAGTGATTGTGCGTGGGGACCTTCCTAGGGAATTTCTTAAAAGGAAAAACCACAGGGAAATTCCAATACCTAGGGATATAATATAAAATTAAAGTGACAATCTCAAGCAGTAACTCTTAGTGTGAGGGGTCGGTGAATGAACAACAAAGAACCCTTTTGATAACAACATAAAACCAGATCATAGGTAGATATAAGTCAATTGCAAAATATAACATTGCCTAGGTAAACAAAGGGAAAACCTTAATGGTTCCAAAATCCTTTGTAAAAACCCGAAACTCTCAGATGCAACACACAAGTAGAGGGAAAATAACACCAATTTTAAAAGCTTCGAAGAGTAGCTCTAGCTAGGGGACGTTTGACCACTTGGGTCAAAGTGAGAATCTAGATCTCTAGGATAGTAGACCAATTAAAAAATATAGGAATACTTACAAACCCCTAAGTTAACCTATATACAAAACCTAAAACTATTGTGCATGGAAAAGATCAAGAAAAGAAATGCTTAAGGAATTGTCCATGCACTTGCAGTTCCTGCATTCCACCATTCATATCAATGAGGAAGTATGAATCCTAACCATTCTTCTCTGCAACAACAAATGGCCCCATCCATAAGGCTTCAAATTTTCCATACTTTTATCTTGGACTCTATAATTCCAAAGCAGCATGAAATCAACAATTTCAAATTTTCTTTCTAATGTCTTTTCGTCAAATAGGTACTTACCTTTTTCTTTTAGCTTCAGGTTCTTCCTATGAGAATCTTCTCTTCTTTCATCCAATTCTACAAGCATCTCAATTCTTTCTTCTAGTGGATCTGACATTTCTAGGTTGTTTTCATGTATGAACTTGCACACAAATAGTAGATTGTTTATTGGCATCCTTGATTTAGATCCATTTACCTTCTCAAAAGGAAATTTTACTATAGTCTTTTCAATAGTGATCCTATGTGCCCATAGTGCCATTTTTAACTTAGAATCCCAAGCTCTCTTTTTTTCCCAAGTGTTCTCTTGATGATCTTCATGATATTCTTGTTGCTAGATTCAGCTTGTCCTTTTCCTTGTGGATAGCATGGGGATGCCTATGAGATGCTTATCCCATATGATTTACATAATTTTGTAAACTCCTCATATCTAAAACACATGGCATTGTCTATGGTGAGTCTTACTAGTACTCTAAATCTGGTAACAATATTACTTAGAAGGAAATCATTAACCACTTTATTGGTTACTTATCTTGTGGGGATAGCCTCCACCCATTAAGTAAAATAGTCTGTAGCAACTAATATCCATCTACGCCCACCACTAGATTTCTCAATAATCTCTCCGATAAAATCAATACCCCACTGATGAAAAGGGTGTTGGCTTGATGATGATTGTAATATATTCATCATATGTTGTCATTGATGAAATAGATACACACACACACGTGTTTATATTGTCTACTGGTGTAACTTCAAGTTGTTTACACTAAAACCTGTATACTAAGAGGTTTACTTATAACTAGTACTTTGTGACAACCAATATATGCATAAGAGACAACTAGTGGATATACCTAATTGACATCAAGATGAAGACCAAGTGGAGATTATGTCAAGAGATTCAAGGATAATGGTTTATATATTTAACTTCAACCGGTATTGATTGTTCCAATCGATATTCATTGAATGTGTGATGAGTTATCGCAAATCATGATCAGTTATCCCACCGACAATTTTTGTGATGAGTTATTATCACTTGACCATATACACTACACCTAGGAAATTGTGTTATGATTTCTTAAGGCCAACATGAAATATAAATGTCTATATATTGACATCACAATGAATTATTTCATATGAGTGAAAGTGATATGTTGTGTGCAAAAGACAAAAGAGTTAAGTTGCAGAGTATGCTGAAGAGAAGCGTTGAATATGTTTAGAAGGATTTGATCAAACAAGTATTGTGCTATTCAAATAGATTAAACCTATCCTGTTGTTTTCTAACAACTACAAAAGAATTTAAATCCCCTAACTGGGTAAGCTTTAACAATCTTTAATGTACAAATCCTCTAATAGGGTGATCCATTAGTTTGGATTCATAAATCCTCCACCGAGGTTACTCCTAACAGGGTACTACCTTTTACAAGGTATAAGATTATAATCAATCTTTGGGATCTATAACAAGATTCACTCCTAGAAGAGCACTTTGTAGACCCTAACCGGTTAGTTATCTATTACTATAGATAGTTAACTTGTGAGTTCCATCTCACCATGGTTTTTACCTATTTGGGTTTTCCACATATAAATATTTGTGTTATGGTGGATGTTTTACTTATTGTGAATGTTGTTATATCATTTTGGATTGCATGCATTGTGTTAAATAAACTTGGTAAGTTCATCTACCGGTTACTAGCTGAAGTAGTATCATTTTTGGTGTCACTCATTCACCCCCCCCCCCCTCTCAGTGCTTTTCAAGACCATCAATCGGTATCAGAGCCTAACTTCTTTGAAGCTTAAATGCTTTGAAGGAAGCCTTGAAACCACCATGGGGGACATGAGCTACCTTGAGATGGCTAGAGAGCTAGAAGCTAGCAAACATGAGCTTAAAAACCTAAGGCTCAAATTGAAAGCTTCACAAGTCAAGAGGAGAGAGCTTACTGAACAATTATTGGAGATATCTAATAATATTTCTTCAGATGAAACCAATATTGATGCTTTAGCTGAAGAGGTTGAAAATTTAAACAATGAAAAGCTAAATCTGAGGAGAAAGGTGGAAAGTCTTACTATCCACATGAGTCGGGAACTAGAAGCCAAAAGAGCAATTGAAGATCTTATCAAGGAAAGAGATCATGAGATCGCCAAGATCAAGCGAGAAAATGCTATCTTGCATGAGCATTTGAATGCTGAAAGAGATAAAAAGGAGAACTTGCAGTTAGATCCTAAATTAGTATCATCTCTGAGAGAACCTATCAAAGCATAATGAAGATCTCACCAAACAACTTACTAAAGCAAATGGGAAATTGGAGAAGTTCGATAGAAGTTCTAAATTGCTAGATGAACAAATCTAATCACAAAGAATGAAAGGTGATATGTCTAGACTTGGTTATCACACATCTGAAAAAGGTGAATCCTCTAGTACAAAGAGCAACACTTTTAAGAACAAATCTTCTGCTAAGGTCAAAAATCCTACCAGTAAGAATATCTTTAAACCTGTTTGTTTTATTTGCCATAAACCTGGTCACACTACAAATGTTTGTAGAGACAAACCTAACAAAAATACAAGTTTCAATACTAATGCTAGGTATGTGTCTAAGAAGTTTGAAGGTCATTGCTTAACATGTGGAATGTATGGACATAGATCTGTTGAGTGCAGATATGGAGCAAATAATCTTGTACCGCATATGCATCCTAGACCGAATGGTAACTGGATGAGGAATTTTGACAACCAGGTCAACATGAATTGGCAAAGACCCTATGGAAACTAGTTTAGTCCATTTGCAATGGAAAAGGTAACAAATGTCATTTGTACCATCTATAATAACTTTGGTCATGTGGCTATGAACTATAGAAGAAGAACTGGGAGAGGAAATGCAGTACCTTGTAAATCACCTAGTATGGCCTGCTATCACTGCAACAAACCAGGGCACTGAGCAAAATTTTGTAGATCCAAAAATAGAAAATTGATGAATTCTTCTAAGAATCAGAAAGGAAAGAAGAAAGTAAATGTTGAAGAAACTAGAGAGGAAATGAATAGGATATGGAAGAAAAAGAGTGATGACTCACCTGTCGTAGAAACCATTCCTTCATCTAGTGGAGAGAACCCCACACCGGTGAAATAAGCCTTTTTATATGGCTAAGGGTAGCTTAATGGTAAATCCACCTTTAGACCCCTTGAGATAAATGAGTGGTAAGAGAATTTTGAAGCATGAAATTTGGGTAACCTTTTGTCAATATGCTATCAACTGGTCTTCTCCTTGAGTGGTGAAATTAGGGTTTGTAACCCTAATAGGTGATCATTTAATGTAGTAGGTAAAAAAAGATAATAGTGAGTTTTGACTTTGTTATTTTTACCCTAACATATTCAAGAGAGAAATTTGGAGCGTTTGCTGAGCTAAGAAAGATTGTTGGCTAATAATTGTCGAAGTTGCTATTGGGACTCATAAAAAGCACGCTAAATTTGGTGACCCAATGAAGCCTTGTTTTATAGATTTCTCTTCACGACTTTTTTTCTTTTTTTGGTAAGGCATGTGCATTATTGTAATTCACTTTGAACTTGAACCCTTGAACCTTTTTGGTTGAAGGTTCAAGGTTCAACTGCTTCTCCTACTTATATCATGGCTTTGTAATATTTTTTAAAAAGAATGTTTAGATAAATTTTAATTTTTACCTAAGTCTTATGTCTTTTACTATGTCTCTATCAGGCTTCCTAAAGATTGAGCAGGTTCCTGTTGATCTCGTGGCTGTCACTATACTACAACCCAAAATTGCTCGATGGTTAACAGCTACGACATGGCGACTAAGTGGTGGGACCTGTGAAAAAAGATGTAGAGCGCATAAAGTCATCATTGACCATCAGAAATTAAGTTCTAAAGATATCCCGATGACCTGATGGATAGTGCAAAGAAGTATGAAGTGTGAAAAGATGGCATTGGCCATCAGGTTTGCATGTTTGGAGAGATCCCAATGACCCCATGGAATGGGCTAAAGTGAACCTTTTATCCCAAATTGGCTGCAGGGAGGAGCATTTTAGTATTTATATGCAAGGCTGCATATATCCTAAGTGTCAAAGCTTACGAGCTTTTGGCAAATGGCTGATCAAGTAAGTGGTGGGCCCCACATGTGCGTGCATCTTATAGTGGCCTAATTTTGTAGAAAAAACAGAAATTAAACATCGAGAAGGTTGCAAAAGATTGAATGGTGGTCGCTATATTGCAAGGTGAAGGTGCTCCACTGTTAACAACCACTACTTGATGACTGATGAGCTGGCAGGCCAGGTCGCACTAAGGTAAGCACTAAGCAAGTCCTGAGGTGCTGCATGATGACATGTAGTTGATGAGGTGTCAGACAAGTGGTGGATACATGGTGACACCGAGGCATAGGATGTAGCTACTTAGAAGGGCTAAGGGTCAAGTAGATCAGGAATGATCAACGGTGATGAAGATGGATCCAAGGGTTGTCACTATGTCACGACATAAAAATGCTTGCCAGATATTGCCTGCAACTTGGTGAAAAACAACTAGTGGTGAACTATGGCCGGTAGTTAATGCAAGTGGTTAAGACAGGTGGTTCATTTTGGTGCTTAGTGGAGGCCATGGTAAGGTGTCAGAGCGGAGAGCCCAGAATGAATACCCTCATGATAGGTGGCACCCAGTTGGAAACTCCGGAGCCAATCAAAGGGCACCACATGGTAGATAGATGGCAGATGAATGTTGAGCAGACCATGGTTTTGATAGATCTCATAGGGGACTCACCGAAGGCATCAATTTCATCGACGTAGAAGGTGTCAATGAAACTAAGATTTTGATAAGACGTGTAAGCAGTTCACTGAGTGCTCAGTTTGATTGATAAAGGCACATTGAAGAAATAGCAACCGGTTCCATTGATAAGTGAAGGCATCGATGAAAATGCGGTTTTGATTTGACAAAAAAATGGATAGCCAAAGAGGAAGTTTGGCTCAAAGGCTTGTGCCAAATAAGCCAAAGGAGGTAGTGGGTCCGATGGAGATGATATGGTGGATGAGGCCACTTCTAGGTGGATCAGGTGGCAAACTAGAGGTTGACAAGTGGTAGGCCTGACTGGATAGGTGGAGTCCAGGTAGATCAGAGAGCGAATCTAGAGATGTCATGTGTTGACACCATGGCATAGGCGAGAGTCATTCAAAAATGCTAAAGTCTGAGCAGGTTAAGGAAGCTCAACGGTTGGGTGAGATGATCTAACTATTGTCGCCATACCACAGAATGAAGGTGCTCACCAAATATTCCATGTGACTTGGTGAAAAAGCACATGCACTAAAAGGAAGGCAGCCTAGGCGTTAAGGAACGAGTAGCTTGAGGGAAGATCTACGGTTGTCGCTATACCACCATGTGAAAATACCCGATCATTATCACATGTGACATAGCAACTGACTAGGTGGCAACTCTAAGGTGGCTGGTAGGTGGATCCAAAGAAAAATCAAGATGTTCCATGTGTCAAGTCTGCTATAAGAGAAAGTGATAGAGGGAGCCGCTCAGTCGAGGTAAAGAATGGGCAAGTCAGGATAGATCGACAATGATCCAAGGAATATCAATGAATGTTGCCAAGTCGCAACATGAAGTTACTTGGTGGCTAAAGGCTGCAACATGGTGACCAAGCGGTGGGGCCCGATAGAGAAGAAGAGAAATCTAGGGAGAAATAAAGAACACGCAAGTCCTATGATGATCGGCGATTGTCGTTGTACTGTAGTCCGAAGGTGCATGATGGTTATCACCTACGACATAGCAAAAAACCACTTATGGCAGATCTAGACAGTGGTTAATGGCATTGGTTATGGTAAGTGGTTATGGTGGACTGCTAGTGGTAGTGGTTAGGTTTTTTAACAAGATTAGGGATGAAGTGGTGGAGCCCATTTCTAAGTGGATTATTTAGGAAAGTTAGAAGGCATGTTAGTTTCCCATGATCGGATGGTTGTCACTATACTGCAATGGAAATACATCCAAACTTTAAAATCTGTGACTTGGTGACTAAAGGAAAAAGTACCCAAAGAGAAGGCCTCCTGATTGGTTGGCACCAAAGAAATTTAAATATTCAAAAGAAACAATGGCAAAGATGTGCAAATCCCATCAGATATTGTTCGACATGAAAAGTTGGTGAGAGGTAGTCAAGCGATGTATAGAGAATATAATGGTGAACAATTGTGTGTTTTCTTAGATGAGAACTCATCAATGCTTTGGAACAAGATGATACATTGGCATTATGTGCCTATTGGTGGTTGCAACCTATTTTGGGAGATTAGAGCCCGCCCTTTCGACTACTTTCCAATTGAATGACCAGCGAATTAATGAAGCACACCTCCCAGGAAGAATGTTAGGATTCTCCCTCAACTGCAATGGCAAAGGAATGTAACTTTTACATTAAATGACTCTTAGGGTAAGATTATTCTTCTAGGTGGTTTGAAGCTTCTTGCATCTTGATTTCTATAAAAGGATACCAAGGCTACCTAGAAAAGGGACACAATTTTGGTAGCTAAACTCTAGCAAAATTAATATAGGCCTTTGTCTTAGCAATTTCTGAGTCAAATATGAAGTACTTGTAACCTTATCACAGAGGAATGAAATATACCATCCAAAGAATTGAAACTCGGACTTGTATTATCTCTATGTCATTGTATTGGTGTTTATTCGATTTAAGTAATCAAGGATCGCTATTTGAATGATTTACTAGGCATCTAATGATGTTGTTTTAAGTCTTTTCTCAAGGAGGAAAATATAAATATACTTGAAACAAAACCATTGATATCTGTACTTTTGGTGTGGATTGGATGATGAAGTTTAATGCAGATTAGGACTCTGTATATGTCAGGTATATTCAAAGTTGATAGATCAAGAATTTGTGATTTGTGTATTAGTTTCTCTTGTCCATTTGCATTCTATTATAGATGACTCTGTTGCCTAGATAAGGCACTATTTTATCTATTGGGTCTTTGGGTGCATTTTGTGATCCTATTCAAGAGACAAAATCAACTTTCCATTTATGTTTTAGTTGTACTAGTCAATAAGGAAAGTTTGCAAGAATTTACACTAGTTTTCTGCAAACCATTTATTATTTTTGTGAGAAAATAGTCTTAAAGGGTTCACCTGCCCAAGATTTTCTAATCTTAAAGTGTAGGAGGTTTCGTAAGTCCGGATCCTCATATTGTTGTCTTTATTTCAAACTTTTGTTGTTCTCTTCCATTGCAACATAGAGGCAGTAGTTTTGACTTTTAAAGAGAAGAAACATAAGTTTTCAAAATCGAGAACAACAAAACTGGTGAATCTACTAGGAAGAGTCAAATAAGATAAGTCTTATATTGTATATCTATGTCTTTATTGCATAAAAGTGTTGAGATCAGGTTCCCTTGGTTTCAGTCTAAAAATTATTGTGCTTATCTTTCTAAAGAAAATCCTTGGTTTATGTCATAGCATCTTAGAATACTTTTTTGTTCTTTTCTAAAGATCACCAGTTTCATTCTTAGGTGTCTTGTAAGTAATTCATTGTGTTAAACTATATATTTTATTCCCAAGGTATTGGGTGGTGACTTTGAAGTAAAAAAAACCAATGCTCTTTTAAAAAAATCACAGTCACTTCACAAGGTTAGCAAGATGAATATGAGAAGGAATACTAGGTCTTATATGAAGAAAAACACTCAAGAGAATTTGCATGAAGGGCTACCTAAACCAGTCAAGAAGGGATGGAGAGGAACTGTTATTCCTAAGAAGTCAAATCAGTCATGGAAATAGAAGAGTAATCAAACAGGCAAGTCTTCTAAGCGACCTCTATATGCAAGATCCAAGGTCTCTTCTCATGACTCTGACCATGATATTATGGGTTTTCATGCTGGCCTATTTGGCATTAATGATGATATCCAAACCTTTCACCCAAGATAGTATAATACAAGAATTTCTAGGAGAGATAGGCATAGTACAAGTAATAGAGCTAGTTCCATTCCCGAAACTATGGAAGGAAATATCAGCCTGATTGATATGGACCAGTTAAATGTGTCTGATTTAGAGGAAGCTTTGCCAGACCAAGATGAAGTGTCTCGGGAGATTAAGGTTCTAAATCAAAGAGTACATCAATTTATTACATTAAGAAAAAAGAAATAAAAGGAAAAGAAGAATGAAACTAAAGCTAAACTCATTGAAAGAGATAGGTTATTAAGACAGATTGTAGAGCTTGAGTTGTTCGCTCAAGAAGAACCTATGAGTGAAGAGAAAGGTCTTGTTATTAGGGAAATCCTTGATCCAAAAATTGTTTGTGCACCTAAAGTTGTATCACAACCTAGTAGGGGGGTCCATAGTGATCCCCAACCTACCAAACTTGTTATTGACAAAGGGAAGCAGAAGTTGGTGGAGAATAGATCTAAGGGTATTGTGTCAGGAAGTGCAGAAGGATCCTGGGGAATGATGTTGCATGAGATCAAAGTAGAAAGGGTAAGGAAGGAAAATGAAGACTTGAAAAGGGAGTTAGAAAAGGAAAAAATAGAAGCACTAAATGCAGAGGTCAGGAGAAAAATACGCTGCTTAAAAGCTCCTGCTATAACCTTCCCACCTGTAGATCATAGTAATCCTACATCCCAACATAATTCCGCCTCTCTATTGAACACTCAACCAATGATACAAACAAATGTTGTCCCACCTATTAACCAATCTCAAATTGCTGCCCCAAGTAACTCTCCTATTCCCTCAAGTACAATTCCTACAAACCAAACCAATCATCTACTAGCCCACTATCAAACTCATCAAACTCTTATAGGTGGTAGCTCAGGCCCAAGGGTGAATATTGGATACAACTTTATTGGAAATTAGTTTCAAAGGAGACCAATAAATGTTGAGCTTTATAGGCTGTTATATTTTGATGGCATTCTCCGATATCCAAACCATGTCCTTAATGAAATGAGGGATAAACTCCAGAAGTTTGTTGGGAATAATGTTGTTAGTGCTGAAGAGCATCTGAAATATTTTGGTGACATGATTAATGACTATGAAATTGCACATGAAGATGTCATCATGAAGCTGTTTGTGCAACCCTTGATTGAGGATGCTAGAGATTGGTATAGAGGATTACTCGTGGACAATATAGGTTCTTGGGAAGAGTTCAAAAATTGATTTCAAGAGCAATATGGAGACAAGACCAATGTAAGCTTCATGCTCAATGAGTTTAATAACATCAGGAAATTTGATAATGAAGTCGTCATAGATTTTAACACAAGATTTCAAAAGGCAATGCATAGACTTTTTCAAGTAATGAGGTTAGATGAAAATGTGTGTTTAACTACCTACTATAATGCATTTGACCCCAAAATAGATTACATTCTTAGAGACAAGAACCCACATAGCTTAAGGGATTCTTTAAGAATTGCAATCAATGTAGAGAGTAATAGGAAAGCATCAAGTAAACTAGGAAGAAGGATTGATGGAAGATTGTGGCAGGAACAAAAGCCACAAAAAAATAAATTCTCTAAAGAAGAGGATAAGATATAAAAATTCATGACTGTTGTCAAGGATATTATTGCTAAAGTAAGCAAGCCCGAGAGGCCTCATTACAACTAGCAAGAAAGACCTGCTAGATTGCACAATATGTCGTATAACACACATGAAAAGATGGCAAACCTATGCAAGACAAATCAAAAGGCACACAAAATCAGAATACCCTTGATTTTTTAAAGGGAGAAAACATACACAATGTGTAAAGTACCCCTTGGTGTATGGTATGTGATGGGCCACATTCTCCCTACCAGTGTGTCATGGTTAAAGCTTTGAATGAATCCATAAGAGGTGAGGATGAACCTGCAGTTAATATGTTTGAGTATACTATGGAAACTGACTGTGAGTCTTTAGAGGATGAAGCAAGTGAATATGATGTCTCAAAAGGAAATGAAAATTGGAAGGAACAATTGTCAATTGATTGGCATCCCACTTTGAATGTAGTCACAATAGAAGAGCAAGAGGTTCATCTTAGGAGGCCTAGTGAGGAGGAAGTCAAGAATCTCACTAAGGCAGCAATAGCTAAAGCCAAGCATGATTACAATCTGAGGAGCAACAAAGATGATGGAAGTCAAGGTATGCTTGGTTCTCTATTTTTTAAAGAAACCTCTACAAAGAGGTCCATTGAGAACAAAAATTCTACCAAAGACAGTCAGGCTAAAGGTGACCATTCAAGTAGTTTAGCAAAATCTGATATTGTTGATACAATTGGAAATAAGGTAGAGACCACTGGTGACAAGAGAACAAGTCACTAGAAGGCAAAAAAGGTTAAAGATCATGTTGAGTCTAATGTCAACTCTATTTTT
This sequence comes from Cryptomeria japonica, assembly GCF_030272615.1. Taxonomy (NCBI): domain Eukaryota; kingdom Viridiplantae; phylum Streptophyta; class Pinopsida; order Cupressales; family Cupressaceae; genus Cryptomeria; species Cryptomeria japonica. Next base: position 753,847,767 of record NC_081407.1, on the reverse strand, counting down.
GACATGACTCAAGCTTTAACTCAGATGAAGGTTTCAGTACCTTTAATAGAGCTGCTGAAAATAAAAGAACATAGGGAGGCTGCCTTTTCTTTTATTTCAAGTATATCAGATGAAGACGTGTCTTCTAAAAAGGGAAATGCAAAAGATGAGAAGGATCAAGAATAAGGAGTCCCAGAAGTTTATGTGGGCACCACCATTAATCAGGAACCATCTCAAATAGATCCCTTTTATGTCACACTGTTAGTCAATAATAGATTGATAAAGAATTGTGTGATATATTCTGGTGCAGCTGTGTCAATGTGATGCCTTATGGGGTTATGAAAGAACTAGGTTTGTCTGTACAAACTTCATATGGGAGGTTCTATGCTATGGATAATAGAGAAGTGCCTTTTGTAGGTACTATGAGAGATGTAGAAGTAAAAATAGCAGCTTTCCTTGAAGCTACCTATAAAATGAATGTAATTGTTACAGACACCAAGCCACATTATGGCATGTTGTTGTCTAGACAGTGGGCTGCTATTGTTGGAGGATATCTTCAGCTAGATTTGTCATATGCAACTATCCCAGTGAATGGGAATTTTGTGAAATTGTACAGAGAACCATGTGCCCTAGTGGTTATTGAAAAAATAAACCCAAACATGCTTAATTGCATGATTGATGTGGATCTTGATAACTTCAAGATTGAACCCATTCACCCCCAATTAAAGAATACTGATCTTATTGTTAATGAGCTAGAATCACAACAAGAAGGCCTATGGTAGATGTACTTTGATGGAGCTTTCTCTATGGAAGGGTTTAGAGCGGGAGTGCTATTTGTTTCCCCATCAGCTATTGCCTTCAAGTATTATTTTCTGTTAGCATTCCAATGTACAAACAACACGACTAAGTATGAAGCTTTGTTATTAGGCTTAGAAACTGCTAAAAGACATGAGATCAAATTGTTAAGGGTTCATGGAGACTTTGAACTTGTAGTGTCTTAGATAAGGTAAAGATATGCATCTAAAAATGACAAGTTAAAAAGATACAAGCATGCTATTTGGGAAGTCATTGAACACTTTGATGCATTTTCTATTGATTGGATTGAAAGGTCTAAAAACATTATGGTAGACTTTTTAGCTAATGTTGAATTAAAGAATAATGATGTAACATTGACTGGAATCTCAATAATTGAGACAAAAGCCAGACTAACCATCCCAGACAATGTGTACAATTGGCAAGTTTTTGAGGATGATGAAGACATCCTTAGATTTTTACAATGCATAGATGACTATGAAGGTCAAAATATTGATTGTAATGCATTGGTGGAGGTAGTAGATGGACAGGAAACAATTTTTGGAAGTGACATAGTGCAATTAGAGACAAATGAAATACCTAGGCGACTAGTTGAACTAGAGGGTATGTTCAACTACACTGATGGTCACTTACATCAGGAATCATCTACAAAGTTGGATGAATTGGATGAGGTGAACTTAGGGACAAAAGAATCCCCTAAGTTGGTGTATATTAGGAGGAAATTGTCTCCCCATATTAGGACCAACCTCATTAACTTATTAAAAGGATATAAACATGTTTTTTCTTGGTCCTATTAGGACCTAAAGGCATATAGACAAGATTTATTTCAGCATGAAATTCCTCTGCATCTTGATGCTAAGCCTTTTTGATAGAAGAAAAGACCTATTAACCCCTTTTTGGAGACAAAAATGCAACAAGAATTAACCAAGTTAAGGGAAGGGGGGATTATAAAACATATAAGACATTCTTCATGGGTATACAACTTGGTCCCTGTCAGAAAGAAGAATGGGGATATAAGGCTTTGTGTGGACTTTAGAAATTTGAATGTTGCTTCCCTGAAAGACAATTATTCTTCCCCAAATATTTAAGTCATGTTACAAAGGGTAATTGGTTGTCATTTATTGTCAATGATGGATGGGTTCTTAGGTTATAATCAGGTACTAGTGAAAGAGTTTGAGCAATTTAAGACTACTTTACTACCCCTTGGGGGACTTATGTATATGTGAGAATGGCATTTGATCTAAAGAATGTTGGAGCTACTTTTCAGAGAGCAATGGATGTAGCTTTTAAGGAGTTTATCAACATCATAATGGTTGTTTACCAGGATGATTTGACATGTTTGTCCAAGAAGGCAATTGATCATTATGGTCACTTGGAAAGGGTATTTTGCAAGGCTCTGGAGTTTGGTGTATCCTTGAACCCAAAAAATGTCATTTTGTAGTGACTAAAGGAAAATTATTAAGGCATATTGACTCCAAGGAAGGGATTAGGATAGACCCTGAAAGGATTGAAGCTATAAATAATGTACCTCGGCCAAATAATGTTAAAGGGATTCAGTCTTTCTTGGGCAAGGTGAATTTTGTAAGAAGATTTATTGCAAATTTTGTTGAAATTGTCAAGCCCATTGTGAAGCTTTTGAAGAAAGATGCAAAGTTTTCTTGGGATGAAGAAGTTGCATAGGATTTTGACAAAATTAAGAAGGCTATTTAGGAAGCACCAGTGCCAAAATCACCTGATTACAGTAAGCCTTTCTCATTATTTTCTTTTGCTTCTTATCATACACTAGCCGCAGTTCTACTACATAAGGATGATGAAGGATATGAACATCCAATTGCTTTCTATAGAAAATATTTACAGGCTATTGAGTTAAAGTATGAAATCATGGAAAAATAGGCATATGCTCTAGTCAAGGCTGATAAAGTATTTCATCCTTATCTGGTAAATGCCCAAGTTGTAGCCTATGTACCACATGCAACTATCAAGGATATCTTGTCCTAGTCTGAAGTAAATAGAAAAAGATGCACATGGATAAGAAGAATACAAGAGTTTGATCTTGAGATCAAAATCAGAAAGCTAGTAAGAGGTCTAGGATTAGCCAAGTTAATGACTGAGACAAACTTTAAGGATATTGACATAAATAATGTTGAGATTGAACAAGTTGTTGTAACCAGCATTGAGAGGCAACCATGGTATTCAGATGTGGTATACTTCTTGAAGAATGCCTCATGTCCAGAAGGTATGACACATAGCCAGAGGAGAACATTAAAGTTAAAATCACATAAATATTTTTATTTAGGGAGACTTGTATTGGATGAACATTGATGGGATGCTACTAGTTTGCCCAGATGAATTCCAAGCTGGGAAGGTTCTGAAAGAGATGCATAGTGGAGTGTGTGGAGGCCACTATTTAGCTAAGACTACTGCTCGTAGGATAATCCGAGAAGGGTATTATTGGCCAACTTTGTTCAAGGATGCTCATAAATATGTTCAAAAATGTGATCCTTTTCAAAGATTTTCTTCTAAACAAAGGTATGTTGGTGCTTTTCCTTTGAATTATGTTACAGTTGAAGCCCCTTTTGTTCAATGGGGCATTGATTTTATTGGAGAGATAATAGAAAAATCAAGCAGAGGTCGCAGATGGATTCTAGTGGCTACAGACTATTTCATGAAGTGGATTGAAGCCATACCTACCAAACAAGCTACTAGTAAGGTAGTCATTAATTTCTTGATGGATAATATAGTGACAAATTTTGGTGTGCTAGCTAAAATAGTCATGGATAACGTCATGTGCTTCAGGTCTAAAGAGTTTGCAGAGTTATGTGCCAAATGTAGGATTATTATGTCATACTCTTCACCCTACCACCCTTAGAGAAACGACCAGGCAGAATCAAGTAATTAAAGTCTCCTCAATATCATCAAGAAGATCCTAGAGGAAAATAAAAGGTCTTGGGATCAAAAGCTCATATTGGCTTTATGGGCTGACTGGGTGATTGTAAAAAAGGCCATTGGTACATCCCCTTTTGAGCTAGTTTATGGAGTGAAGGACAAGTTACCTGTGAATAATTTGCTTCTAGTTTACCAATTCTTGCAGATTGAAGAATTAGGAATGTCTGAACACATGGAAGAAAGAATGACTCAGTTGGTAGCATTGGAGGAAATAAAGACTCCAGCCCATAAAAGGAACATGAAACTTCAATTACAATTGAAGTACCTTTTTGATAAAAGGACTAGTGCAAGGAAGTTCCAGATTGATGACATGGTCTTGCAGTGGAATTCAAAAGACCAAGACAAAGGCAAGCATAAGAAATTTGAGTAACTATGGATAGGCCCTTTAATTATTTGTGATACCAATGGAAAGGATTCATATTTCTTGTGAAGAATGAATAGTGGAGTATAGGAATTTCCAGTGCATGGACAATTCCTGAAATATTACTTCTCTTGATTTGTTTCAATCCATGCACAGTAGTTGTAGGTTGTATATATATTTGCTTTCAGTTGTGTGTCTTTCAATAAGGAGCCCCTATTTTGATTTTGGGAGAAGTCCTTTTGTTCCTGTCAGTCTATGTTCTAGAGTTTTGCCAGATTCTTGTGTTGGTCTTGCGTCCAACCATCCCTAGTCAGAGCCACTGTTGGGACTCATTAAAAATTATGCTAAATTTGGTGACCCAATGAAGCCTTGTTTTATAGATTTCTCTTCGCAGCTTTTTTTTTTTTGGTAAGGCATGCACATTATTTTAATTTTCTTTGAACTTGAACCCTTGAACCTTTTTGGTTCAAGGTTCAAGGTTCAATCTCTTCTCTTTCTTATGTCATGGCTTTGTAATATTTTTTAATAAGCATGTGCAAATGTGTAATGTCTATTTTGAAGCATTTGCTAATCGATTCAAGGTTCATGGTTCAATGTGTCCCTTTCTTCTTATCTAAAGTCTTTGCTTGTTATTTTTCCACTTAAGTGGAAGGGTTTGTAGGTTGTCAAGAGGGGCCCCCTTTTAAGTCTAGGCCTGGGCGGGTTCAGATAAATTTTTATTTTTGGCTAAGTCTTATGTCTTTTCCTATGTCTCTATCAGGCTTCCTAAAGATTGAGCAGGTTCCTATTAATCTCACAGCTGTCATTATATCGCAACCAAAAGTGCTCGATGGTTAATAGCCACGACATGGCAACTAAGTGGTGGGACTCGTGAAAAAGGTGGGGAGCACATAAAGTCATCATCAACCATTCGAAATTAAGTTCTGAAGTTATCCCGATGACCTGATGGATAGTGCAAAGAAGTACAGAGTGCGAAAAGATGGCATCGGCCATTGGGTTTGCATGTTTGGAGAGATCCCGATGACCCCATGGAAAGGGATAAGGTGAACCTTTTATCCCATATTGGCCATAGGGAGGAGCATATCATAATTTATATGCAAGGTTGTATATATCCTAAGTATCAAAGCTTATGAGATTTTGGCAGATGGCCGATCAAGTAAGTGGTGGGTCCTGCATGCGTGTGCATCTTAGAGAGGCCTAATTTTGTAGAAAAAAGGGAAATTAAACATCAGGCAGGCTGTAGAAGATCGTAGGGTGGTTGCTATACCGCAAGGCAAAGGTGCTCCACTGTTAATAGGCATGACTTGATGAATGATGAGCTGGCAGGCTAGGACACATTGAGGTAAGCACTGAGCAAGTCATGACGTACTACATGTTGACATGCAGTTGATGATGTGTTAGACAAGTGGTGAATACATGGTGACACTGAGGCATAGGATGTAGCCGCTTAGAAGGGCTAAGGGTCGAGCAAATCAGGAAGGATCAACGGTGATCAAGATGGATCCAAGGGTTGTCGCTATGTCGCCACATAAAAGTGCTTGCCAGATATCGTCTGTGACTTGGCGAAAATCCACTAGTGGTGAACTATGGCCTACAGTTAATGCAAGAGGTTAAGGCAGACGGTTCGTTCTAGCGCTTAGTGGAGGTAATGCTAAGGTGTCAGAGTGGAGAGCCCAAAATGAATACCCTCATGATAGGTGGCGCCCAGTTGGAAACTCTGGAGCCAATCGAAGGGTTCCACATGGTAGATAGATGGCAGATGAATGTTGAGAAGACCATGGTCTCGATAGATCTCAAAGGGGACTCACCAAAGGCATCAGTTTCATCGACATAGAAGGTGTTGATGAAACTAAGATTTCGATAAGACATGTAAGCAATTCATTGAGTGCTCGATTTGATCGATAAAGGAACATTGAGGAAATATCAACCGGTTCCATCAAAAAGTGAAGGCATTGATGAAAATGCAGTTTTGATGAGACACAAAAATGGATAGCCGAAGAGGAAGTTTGGCCGAAAGGATTGTGTCGAATAATCCAAAGGAGGTGGTGCATCCAGTGGAGATGACGTGGTAGATGAGGCCACTTCCAGGTGGATCAGGTGGTGAACTAGAGGTTGATAAGTGGCAGGCTTGACTGGATAGGTGGAGTCTAGGAAGATCAGAGAGCGGATCCAGAGATGCCATGCGTTGAGACCATGGCATAGGTGAGAGTCATTCAGAGATGCTAAAGTCTGAGCAGGTTAGGGAAGATCAATGACCGAGTGAGAAGGTCTAATGGTTGTCACCATACCGTAGGATGAAGGTGCTTGCCAAATATCCCATGCAACTTGGAGACAAAGCACGTGCGCTAAAAGGTAGGTAGCCCGAGCGTTAAGGATCAAGCAGCTTGAGGGAAGATCTACGACCATAGCTATATTGCGATGTGAAAGTGCTCAATCATTATCACATGTGATATAGCGACTGACTAGGTGGCAACTCTAAGGTGGTGGGTAGGTGGATCCAAAGGAAAATCAGGATGTGCCACATGTCGGGTCGGCTAGAAGAGAAAGTGATAGAGGGATCCACTTAGCTGAGGTAAAGAAAGGGCAAGTTAGGAGAGATCGACAGTGATCCAAGGAAGATCAATGGTTATCACCAAGTTGCAACATGAATTTTCTTGGTGGCTAAAGGTTGCGACTTAGTGACCAAGTGGTGGGGCTTGATAGAGAAGAAGAGCAAGCTGAGGGAAATAAAGAACACCCAAGTCCTATGATGATCGATGATTGTCGCTATAACACAGTTCGAAGGTGCATGATGGTTATCACCTGCGACATAGCGACAAACCACTTGCAGTGGATCTAGATAGTAGTTAATGCCAGTGGTTATGGTAATTGGTTACGGTGGACTGCTAGTGGTAGCGGTTAGGTTTTTTAACAAGAACAGAGACGAAGTGGTGGGGCCCGTTTCTAAGTGGATTACTCAGGAAAGTTAAAAGGCGTGTTAGTTTCCCACGATCGGATGGCTATCACTATATCGCAATGGAAATACATCTGAACTTTAAAGGCCATGACTTGGCAACTAAAGGAAAAAGTGCCTAGAGAGAAGGCCTCTTGATCCATTGGCACCAAAGAAATTTAAATATTCAAAAGAAATGATGGCAGAGATGTGCAAATCCCATCAGATATTGTTTGAAGTGAAAAGTTGGTGAGAGGTACTCAAGGCAATGTACAAAGAACATAATGGTGCACGGTTATGTGTTTTCTTAGATGAGAACTCATCAATGCTCTGGCACAAGATGATACATTGGCATTATGTGGCTATCGGTGGTTGCAACCAATTTTGGGAGATCGGAGCCTGCCCTTTTGGCTACTTTCCAACTGAATGACCCACAGATTAATGAAGCATGCATCCCAGGAAGAATGTTAGGTTTCTCCCTCAACTCCAATGGCACAGGAATATAAATTTTGCATTAAATGACTATTAGGGTAAGATTATTCTTCTAGGTGGTCTGAAACTTGTTGCATCTTGATTTCTATAAAAGGATACCAAGGCTACCTAGAAAAGGGACACAATTTTTGTAGCTAAACTCTGGTAAAATTAATACAGGACTTTGTCCTAGCAATTTCTGAGTCAAATATGAAGTACTTGTAACCTTCTGACAAAGGAATGAAATATACAGTCCAAAGAATTTAAACTCAGACTTGTATTATCTCTGTGTCATTATACTGGTATTTATTCCATTTAAGTAATCAATGATTGCTTATTTGAATGATTTGCAAAGCATCTAATGATGTTCTTTTTAGTCTTTTTCTCAAGGAGGAAAATATAAATATACTTGAAATAAAATCATTGATATTAGTACTTTTGGTGTGGATTGGATGATGAAGCTTAATGCAGATTACGACTCTGTATATGTCAAGCATATCCAGAGTTGATAGATCAAGAATTTGTGATTTGTGTATTTGTTTCTCTTGTAAAATTGCATTCTGTTATAGATGACTCTATTGCCCAAATAAGGCACTAGTTTATCTATTGGGTCTTTGGGTGATTTTTGTGATCCCATTCAAGAGACAAAATCAACTTTCCATTTATGTTTTGATTGTACTATTTAGTAAGGAAAGTTTGCAGGAATTTACACTAGTTTTTTGCAAAACATTTAATATTTTTGTGAGAAAATACTCTTAAAGGGTTCACCTGCCCAAGATTTTCTAAGCTTAAAGTGTAGGAGGTTTCCTAACTCTAGATACTCATATTGTTGTCTTCATTTCAAACTTTTGTTGTTCTCTTCCATTGTAGCACAGAGACAGTAGTTTTCACTTTTAAAGAGAAGAAACAAAAGTTTTCAAAATGGAGAACAACAGTTGCATTATGATTTGTAATCAAGCTGATTTGAAGGTTTCGAACTAGTGTGCACTTGGGAATTTGTCATGCCCAAAATTTAGGGCAAAAACGGAGCAATTTTTTTTTCTTAAAATCATACTAATTGATTAACAAGTTCACTCACACGACAAGAGTTATTGAAACTTCCATAATTATACTCGAGCTAATTCTGAAAAGAACCAAGCATCGAAATTTTGTTTAATTTTAATTGCAGAAAGCTATCTGGTTTAATTTTATCTCCACGAGATACCTTGTCATTAGGTTTATTAAATCCATCATGTTAAAGAAAATAGGAGAGGAAATTTAATTCAATTCCCAATAAGACATATAGTCTAAACATCCAATTTAAAATTTAAATACTCTAATTAAATTACCCGGGACAAAATTAAGTATTTATTACATTAAATACATTTAAAATTATAAAGGCTAGGCTTACTTCTTATAATTTATATATTTCACTTCCCTTTTTACTTCCTATGAGTAATCCTACGGAGGTATTTAAATGTTTAAAACTCTATTAAAAAAAACATTTAAATATTTAAAACTTTATTAAAAACTTACTCCAATTTATAACTAGAATATATATATTTATATATATATATATATATCTATATTTATATTTAAATATATATATATATATATATATAATTTTACATTATTTTTAATCCACTTAGAATTATCTCCCCAAGATAATAGTTAATTTGCTTCCCAACCCTAATTAAGGTTTTATATTTTTTTTACACATATTAATAACTCTGAAAACTATCATAATATTTTATTTCATTTACCCTAGCCCTACCCGGGCTAGGGTTTAATCCATTTTGTGTTTATCACTGAGTATTTTTTTTTATAGGGCCGAAACCCCAAGGCGGCGGCCATTTTTGTTGTAGGTTCAAAGAAGGCGATGGGGAGGGCTGAGGCGCCACTGTGTGGGCGCACAGTGGGTGCCGTGACACCACTGTGTGTCCACATAGTGGGCGCCGCTAGTGGCTCACACCACTGTGTGGCCACACAGTGGTGGCCACGGCCGACCACTGTGTGTCCACACAGTGGGAGCCGAGCGGCCCGCACTATGTGTTCACACAGTGGGCGCCGCGCGGCCCTCACTATGCGTACACACAGTGGGGTCCGCGTGGAACCCAAATTCCCCTTTTTTTTTTTATTTATTTATTTATTTATTTTTAAAATATATTTTATATAAATATATATATATATTTATATATATATATATATTTATATTTATATAAATTTATAATCATAAAATTATAAGGGTGAAAATATACCAATATATATATATATATATATATTTTAATAAGATTTACATGCAAAAATTTTAAACTAAAATAACAAAGGAAAAGAATTATGTTAATTCAAATATATATATATATATAGAATTAAGCCCTTTTTTTTGTTTACTTGGTTTTAATTGCTGATAAAAGAATGAAGCAAAATCTATTGATAAGCTTTTTAATCAACACTAATTAGAAATACAATTTAGAAATACATTTTAGGAAATACAATATACTTCTCTAGAATAAATAGATTCATTGATTTTTCCTCTAATAAAATTATTACTTAAAACCTTTTTTTTAAAAATACTTAGGATCTTTCAGCAAAAATAAACTCCTATTTTTCATCAAGTAGAATATAGATAAAATTTAATTGGAAACTATTTTTTTTCATAATACAAAAGAAGTTTTTGCATGCAACTCAAATTGGCTTTTCTTTTTCTAAAAAAAATCAGAAGTAGAAATAAAACAAGCTTTTACAACTCTAAGATATTCTGCATATTTACAGGATGTTTCTTTGTTTAGCTACAACAATAAAACTCAAGTCTATTTTCAAGAATTACAACTTGCTTCTCTTTTCTATGAATGAGGCATACTTCTATAACAAATTTAAACAAATATTTGCAACTGGATTTAAGTATCTTCAACAATAATCTTCTGTGTCTTTTCATGGTTCCTATTCTCTTTCTCCTGACTTTCCTACATAATAGAAAACACAAATATGACCACGGAGTGCTCACCTCCCAGCCTAGGCTGACTGGTAGCCACCCTCGAGCTCGGAGAACCAATTCCTAGATGGGTAACAAACAGGCAAACACATAGAAGGCAAATACATACAGATTTTCAAACACACTCCCAACTTGGCTTCACAGCACCACACTTTGGTGATGAAATTTTTCAAAGGGTGGTAGTGGACCAATACCCTGAGGAGAATTGCAAGTATGAAATAAACAAGAAGCCACCTCATGGCACAATAATTATATCAAGAATCTCAACCCCTTATTCCTTATGCCCCCCAAAGGCATTCTAGCCTTATATCTCTCCTTATGACCCCTAATGCACAAACAGGCCATGCAGCAAGGGTCACACAAAGATCCCTTGTGATCTCTCTCAAAAGAGAGTCTCTCACTCAAGGGTTGTCACTGCTACCACCCACAAGATCCTCTTCTCTCCCAAAAGTAAGAGGTCTTGAGAAAACTCCCAAAACACAAACAAATCATAATGCAAAAATACCAAAAGATTTTCTAACAAAAACATTCAAGAACACAGATTTCTTACACCAACAAACTTCCAGACATAAGCAAGAAGAAGACATTATAATGAATAACTGAAACCAACCTTAATCTGCCCAAAGGTATTATGATATTTGATGAAGAGCTGCCCAATCCACGAATCTTTTTCCTTCTACCCTTAATCAATTTTTCTATTCCATAACATTATTTTCTTTTCAAAATTTCTCATCTCCAAAAATGGAGAGTGGGTGATTACCCTCCAATTCTCAAAAATCTTCTTTAAGAAGCTCACTCTCTGAGTTCTCACAAGTTTCTAAAAACCAAAAAGGAAAGAAAGCAAAAATGCAAAAAGACTCTCATTCCAAAAGGAAAAATCTTAATTAGATTTAACTTCTAATTTTCAATTTTCGCACAACTCAAAAAAGCCAATTTTTAAAGCGTTAAAAAGATCATTATAAAGTAGAAACTTGCCTAAAATTACCCCTAACCCCTAGGTATACCTTATGGGCTTTAGGAAACCCTATTAAACTACCCCTAGGTGTTCATTTAACCCATTTTAAACCCCTTTGAAGTTTATTTTCACATCAAACATATGTTGACCATCCCAAATATTATATTCCCAAAGTATTTATGACAACACATTATTTTATTTAAGAAAAACTATAATTAAACACTTTCCCACCAAGAGACAAAATAAAACTTTTAAATTTAAATCCACACATGTGTCAAGTGACACAAATAAAACACTTTTACAAAAATAAAACATGAAATTGTCTCTTGTGGTTTTTTTTTTGACACATTAAATTTAAATAACACTTAACACTCATGCAGCATATACTGTTACGAATAAAATACAACACAAACGGGGTGTTGTCTCTCCAAATAGACAACCCTTGGCTTACGAACATACATAAGTCTAGGTTTAGTTCTTCGTAAATTTCCATGGTCACATGGTAAATTTCCTACGCATCTCAATTTACACATTAGTACTTCCAAATATCCATATATAATATAATTCAATAATATAACAATACACATCATCACTTGCATACAATTTGCATCTACACAGATTGAATACATCTTTTATCAAGCAAATTCACATAAGCAATTTCATCCCAATTCACATAAACTAAACATACATCATAGTTCTATATTTAGAGTAAAGTCCTGCAAATTCAATAATGACATCTATCATTGCAATATCATCCTATCTAACAATCATGTAGTGTTCTATCTCATAAAGCATGTAAGTAAATCATCAAATCATAGCAATGTTATCCAAATCCTGAAATCATATAAGTTCTAAGTCTCAAAATGCATCAAAATAAAGTATCCATAATAGTCTAAAAATAAAATCCACTGAATGTCAGATTGAGTTGAGGTGAGGCCTCATAGAATTCAACTGACAAATGAGGAAGCATGTCTGAAATAAGGTATTTCTTTGAAAATAGTGCTTCAAATCTCATTCATTTGTAATGGCATCATCTTCAAATTCTGTAGAAAGGTTAATGATTACATCTGAGCCAATGGAAGTTGTAGAGGTGGAAATAATTGTGTCGTATAATGCATTGTCACAAGTTCCTAGTGGAGTTTAGGTTAAAGGAGATTTGTCGAGTTATATTGATTGTAAGATTGAGGATCTAGGATCACTGTATATTTACACTCAGTTGAAATCCCTCTATGATGAGAATGGAAAGATTCTAATAGAGTATGCTAGGGTTTTTGAGAAAAGATTTCATAATTTGGGTTATTTTCTAGAAGATTTTGAGGAAGAGCATATTAGAATCATTTTGAGTCGGGTTCATGGTGAGAATATGTACTTAGAGAGAAATCACACTATTACTAAGGAAGCCATTCAGGTCATAACTAGTTATTTCTCAATCGGTGAAGTACTTGAGCTGAGCCAATTTCAAAAGAGACAGTATTCTCTCTAACCGATTCAACATGTGATAAACATGCTTTTTCTGTTAACAATATCAGAGACCCAACTGTGAAACTGGAGACTATGGTGATAGGCTATTGGGTATTTTATTCCAATAGACTAAATAGTTTTCCATCAGCAACAGTTCATATAGCTCATAGGATGATAGCTAAAAATGCATATTATGATCTTTGTGAACCTATTAGAAGACAATTGTTTCTAAATTACAATCTATCACAAAGGACAATAGTCAAAAGTTCAAGTATGGACAACTATTGGTCAGGTTATTCTTTTGTTTTTAAAATTTTCTACTAGGAATAGGTGATATTGAATGGTCAAAGGATCTACTAGTATCTGCTCAAATCAAGAACAACATCAAGGTTGCAAGGAATAATTTTCCTGCTGCTATGAATAAGTATTTTAATGAGTTTCAAAAGAAGATGAGCATGAGAATGAGATTGCCTGAAGATGTGGTAAGACATTTTGTAAAAGACATTGTTTTCATAGTTACCACTGATTTTTGTTTGATGCAAGCAATCGAGCCGAGAAAAGAAGAAATGGAAGATATGAGTTATGAGGTGAACCATGACTTATTGGTTAGTTATGCTAATAACCTATTAGCATCTCCTAAAGATAAAAAGAAGGCAAAATTGGATATTGTGGTAGTCCAGGATGCACAAGCTAAACCCGGTATTGCTCTTGTCACAAATAGGAAAGGAAAGAAAAATAAAACTGATGAAGCACCTCCGGTGATGAAGAATACAAGGTTGTCTCAGAGTATCCAAACCAAGAAGGAACCGACACCTAAAGTCTATACAAAGAAGGAGAATGAATCAAAGAAGATAGGTTGAAAGTTAATTCTACAAGAAGAATCTGAGGGTACTGATATGGAAGAAGAACCTAAGAAGATGAAAGCTACCAGTAGAGTAGCAAAGTCAGTAAAGGAAGTGTCAAAGGAAACTATGCCTATTGATATCTCAACTTTAAAGCCTAACACCCATTTTGAAAGAACAATGAAGACATTAGGGAGGAAAATATTTGACAATGTCAAAGAGCATTTTGATTCCTTCACTAAAGATGACAAGAAGCAAATCATTCAATAGGTAATCACTCATTTGTGTCATTATAGTAGATATCCACAAGATATTGAAAAGGATATTTCAAAATCTTTGTACACTATTCTTTGTAAATAAATGGGAAGAAGCTATAAAGTTGGAGAAAGAAATTATTGATGAGATATTTGTACAATATTTTTCCAACTTATCTAAAGATGGAATAAGTTCTTTAATTGTTCAATACAAAACTCAGTTTCCTTTCAAATAAAGAAGATTGAAGCTACTTAATGGAAAGAGGCCACTTATTGAGACTAAGACCCATCAAATAGCTTGCAATATAAAATGGATGCAAGAGCTAATACAGTCCTCCAAGGATAAGGAATATACTTCTAATCGACCGAAAAAGGATGAAAAAGAGATTGTTCAAGATGAGGAGGTCTATCCTATCAAGGATGCCACCATTATTCATGTTGTTGATGATGTTTAGGATATAGTTGATCTATCTAGAGACAACACTGCACTAGATATGAAGCCTCCTGAAATCACTTATATACAAGTTACATTAGTTGAGCAACTGGAAATTCACCTAAAAGTGGTGAATCCACTAAAACTGGGACAACTAGAGAATCCCCAATCTCCCCCATTTTTTCAAGATACTCAAAAGGAGTTTATGAAAATTGTTGACACACAGACTTCTAAAAAGGAAACAAAGAAAAATCTAGAGAAAGAATTCATTAAGGTTACATCCTCTGAATCGGAAAAACCACAACAAATTGATGAGAATGATGATGATTCATTGTGCATTGCAGGGCCTATCAATGTTGACAACTTGAGTGCATCTGAAATGATGAAGATTACTAATGTTATGCAATCTAGAGCACATAAGAAGAGACTTAAAGAGTAAATGGTTGAACCTAAAACAATTCAGAATGCAGTAGATATTCTATTTGGTCTGCTACCGAAAACTTCTACAGCACATCTAACAACCCCTATTAGGAAACTTGGTCAGTTAGTTGCAGATGCATCTGATCAAATGAAGTCACTTGAAGAAGTTGCTCAAACCTATGCTGAGAAAAGTCACAAGAAGAAATATGGAAAAAAACTTCCAAAGGACATTTATATTAGCAAAATGGCTCTGTCACATAATAAAGATTTGTTGAGAAAAGCTATTGAAACATGAGGAAAGTATCTTGCTTCTACCTCTAATGTTTCTTTCTTTTATTCTAATATTACTAAAAGGCATACAAAAATAGAGCAAGAGCTAGAAAGGATATGCACTGCATATGTCTCACTTCATGACAATATTTTCTCTTTAAGAAAATCCGTAGATGATTTGCATAATAGGTTAGATACTTATGATCATGAGAAAGCAAAGATCCTCTGGTTACTAAGGGAATTTAAGAGTCAACTCATATCACAAGTGGACATACTACAAAGAGCCTACTCCAATGTAGAAGCTATCTTAGCAACTCTAGAAACTTGTACATTGGATTCAATGGAAGAGTTCCATTCATAGATAATGTCTACACTAGAGTACACTAAGAATGTGCTAGCGATATGGATAAATACCATATCACAGTTGAAGCAGAACTTTAATGTTATTTTCATGAGATTGGCGAATGCATGATTCAAGTTTTTTTTAAGTTGTTGTATATGTTGAACACTTTCATACAAATTTTCTCTCTCTCTCTATATATATTTTTTGCCTTTTCAATTTGGCATTGTTGTCAAAGGGGGAGTAGAAATATGTATGTGTGTTTTTGAAATTTTTTGTATAATGTATGCATTAAGGGGGAGCATGTGTATATGTGTAAATTTGTTTTGTATGCACACTTAGTGGTATTACTGTAAAATTTTCTAAGTGTTGCCATCAATGCCAAAGGAGGAGATTGTTGGCCTAATGATGATTGTAATATATTCATCATATGTTGTCATTGATGAAACACATAGACACAAATATGTTTATATTGTCTACCAATGTAACTTCAAGTTGTTTACACTACAACTGATATACTAAGAGATTTACTTATAACCAGTACTTTGTGACAACCGGTATATGCATAAGCAACAACTAGTGGATATACTTAGTCAGCATCAAGATGAAGATCAAGTGGAGATTATGTCAAGAGATTCAAGGATAACGGTTTATATATTTAACTCCAACTGGTACCAATTGTTCCAACTTGTATTTGTTGATTGTGTGATGTGTTATCACAAATCATGATGAGTTATCCCACCGATAATTTTTGGTGGTATTCTTGTGATGAGTTATGATCACTTGACTAGATACACTGCACCTAGGAAATTGTGTTATGATTTCTTAAGGCTGACATGAAATATAAATGTCTATATATTGACATCACAATGAATTATTTCATATGAGTGAAAGTGATATGTTGTGTGTGAAAGACAAAAGAGTTAAGTTGCAGAGTATGCTGAAGAGCAGTGTTGAATATGTTTAGAAGGATCTAATCAAGCAAGTATTGTGCTATTTAGACATATCAAACTGTTGGTGTAAATAAATATTCATTATGGATATTATTACACTTTACTTAAGTTAACTTAGGATAATGCATCTCTTCGTAGTTTGGATTTGAGACACTTAGGGAAGTGTGCACATAGGGATAAAGCTTGTAGGAGAAATTCCACCTGTTGTGGTCTTGTTTTGTTGTTACACTCCAGATTCGGTGGGTCATCCACCTCTTATGGAATATTATATTATTTCTCCTACCTACCCCTAGTATCTCTTACCTACCCTTGTTTCTCATTGAGCCACATGTCATAATTGTGTGCTCCTACATCCATATGGCCTTGCCTATATAAGTAGGCCTATATTCATTGTATTGGTTAATCCAGTTGATCATTTGCATATTGATGAGAATACAGTTTTGTTCTTGTCATTCTATTATCTCTCTTTTTATGCTTTTCATTATGCCCTTGATCTTGGCAAAATCCTACATGGTATCAAAGCTGTTGGGGCTTCATTGATTATTTTTTGGAGACATCGTGGAAGGCTTCTATTTTTAGATCTAAGGAATTGTGCTTTTTAGAGGCATCTTGGAGTGTTTTCGACCTCACCATCACGTCTGGGAGGTCGTTTCCATAAAAATCGAGTGTAAATTCGACCATTTTTGGAGAAAATCAATTTTTGGGGGTGGAGGAATCTTTTGCCCAATTTGGGTGGTATGGTACGGAATTTTCAGATCTATAAAAAAAAAAATTATTTTTTTTTCTGAAAATTTTTTCCAGCTTTTGAAATTTTTTTTGAAAAAAAAGATTAAAAATTATATCCGAAAAGTTTTTTAAAAAAAAATTTTATTTTTTTTTGGGGGTCCACAGACCCCCCCTACCCACCGTACCTTTCCTGCAGGCTTGTCAAACCCACACAGCCTTCGATGGCCACCGGAAGCCCCAGCTTCGGCAACCCTGTGACCACCGGCCATCGGAAGCTTCGGCCCTAGCGGCCACCGCTCGTAGTCCGCTACCACCGGTACCTGCAGGCCACCACTCATCGCCACCTGCCATTGCGCACAACCAAGCTCTATGCGCCGCCTAGCTCTCGCACCACCCAGTTGCCGGCCACCTAGCTCCTACGCCACCCAGCTCCCGTGTTGCCCAGCCACTGGCCACCCACATCCCGTGCCGCACAGTCTACAGGCACCGCCCAGCTCTCGCGCCACCTAGTTCTACCCGCCGTCGCGACCTCCCGACCCCACTGTCGACCCTCCGGTAGTCACCGCTGGCCCTCAGGCAGCCCTTCTAGCCATTGCTTTCCGGTCGCCACCAAACTTTTCCGGCCGCCACCAAAATTTTTTGAGAATGGACTGGCAGATTTCCAATGACTGTTAACAGTCAACGCCACCTATTTTTTTTCCACAGTCAACAGCCAATCAGCACCACCTGGAGTTTTTCCACAATTAGTGCCCAGTCAATTTTTTGGAAATTCACAGACCTCTCTCGGTTGAGCTGTTTGGTTTTTTGGGCCAACTTTGGAGGCTCATAACTTGCTCAATTTTGTTCCTTTTTTCGTGCTCTTCACAGTGGTATGGTTATTTTCTAGTTTTGGTACACAGGTTTTCTGGAATTTTTGGATTCTCTCAGCTGTACCTGTCCAATCTCCAATTTTGCAACTTCAAAGGCCTCGTTTGAGCTCATACGACCTCCTTTTTAGGTGCCATTTTTTTTGGAAGTGCATGTTTTTTTGTCTACTTTCATAATCTATGATCAGATTTTAGATATTTTGAGTGGAAGTTGTACTTTTAGATATTGGTCTTATTTGGCCTATCAGGTACTTGTAAAGTGCTTGGATCTTAGTTTAGATCTCTTGCATTATTAGTTTGACACTCTTTTGGCCTTATTGAGGCAGTTGTAAAATTGAAATCAGAAGCCCACTTTGCCATTTTTTGCAAGTGGCCCATTGTATACACACTAAGTATAAAGTGCCAAATCATCACTTTTGGGGGGTTCTTTGATTGAGTGAATTCGGGGGGGTGTCTTGTATGATTGTGCTTCTCTTTGTGCTCTTTCATTTTTTTTGCAATGATTCCTCATAAATTTCCACCTTTAACTCCACATAATTATGCATCATGGAAAATTAAAGTATGGAGCAAATTAATGGAAAAGGGTCTCATGCATTACATAGATGGAACAATAGCAACACCACCTGATCCTAAGGTTGGTCCTAATGCTCAGTTAGAATGGCTCACAAATAATTGCATGGCTCTTGGAACTTTGCGCAAGTATGTATCAGATGACCTCATTTTTCACATTCAGAAGTGTACAACAATCAAAGAGGCTTGGGATATGTTTCAAAAATTGTATGGTCAAGTTGATGAAATCAGAGGTTACAAAATTGACAATGAGCTCACCAACTTGGATCCCAAGAGTTTTGATACAATCCAAGATTATGTCACCAAAGCAAATGAGCTAAGAGAAAAGCTTAAGGATTGTGGAATTGACAAAAAGGATGCTCAGTTGATATTCAACTTGTTGGACAAGCTTGCACCAGAATATGCAACATTTGTGTCTAGCTTCCAAACTCATCATTTGATAGTGGGGGGTTCCTATGTAATGCCTTCATTTGATGCTTTCACAAAAATGTTGTTATTGGAACAATCTAAGTTGTTGAACATGGGGCTTCTAAAGTCTTCAAAGTTCCAGGCTTTGGTGGCTAATCAAGGGAGTCAAGGAAGTCAAGGCAAAGATTCTAACAAGAAGAAGAAGCACTCCAAGTCTAAGCCACAACAGGAAAAAGGACAATCATCCTCTCCATCACAAGGCAATTTTTCATCCTCTTCCAAGAAGGGGACACCACCTAAGAAGGATAAACCAACTTGTGCATATTGCAAGAAGTATGGTCATGATGAGCATCGATGCCACAAAAATAAAGTTGATGAGTTAACTAATCTTCTTAAGAAAAACAACATCAACTTGCCATCCACCTACATAAAGAAGGATTCATCTCCTTCCTCTTCCTCATAGTCTAAGGGAAAAGGGCAAGCATTTGTGGCTACAACAGGTTCTTCATAGCAATGGATACTTGACTTGGGTGCCTCATATCACATGGGTTATACAAAGGAGCAGTTTTCTTCATTGGAGCCATCTAAGGTACCTCACATTTACATAGGTGATGGTACACAAGTTGAGGTTGAAGGGAAAGGTTTAGTTGACATGGATGATGGAACTTTTGAGAATGTTCTCTATGTTCCTAACTTGTCTACCAACCTTCTCTCTATCTACCAAATCACTCACTATGCGAATGGAAAAAAGGTTGAGTTTACACTAGATTTAGTTGTTGTAAAGGAACTTGATGATGATGCCTTGGTAGCAGTGGGACAAGTCAATGACAACTCAAGGCTTTATTCATTCTCCCACTTTGTGGCAAGTTCACCTTCTAGGGCCTTTCTTACTCATTCAAATTCTGAAAGTAAGCTATGGCATGAGCAGTTTGGTCACCTCAACTACCACTATCTTCAACAGCTAAGCACTAAAGGCATGGTCACAGGTCTACCTCAAATTAGTTTTTCAGAGGGTGTATGTTCAGGTTTCTCCATGGGCAAGCATCCTGAAGAGAAGTTTGATAAAGGGAAAGCTTGGAGAGCTTTGGAAGTACTTCAACTTGTTCACAGCGATGTAGCAAGTCCATTTCCACCACCTTCATTTAGCAAGGCCCGCTATGTCCTCACCTTCATTGATGACTACTCCCGCTTCACTTGGGTCTACTTTCTCATTCATAAGAGTGAAGTATTTGATAGATTTCAGGACTTCAAGACTCGTTTGGAGAAGCAATCCGGGAAAGTGGTCGAGATTCTTTGCATAGATAATGGAAGGGAATATGTGAACAAAAGACTTGAGGATTTTTGTACATTTGAGGGGATTGATCTTTAGCATTCTGTCACATACACTCCACAGCAGAATGGAGTTGCAGAACATATAAATAGAACTCTCAAAGAAGTGGCCAGCTATATGATACATGCACGTTCTCTTGATCCTACTTTTTGGGTAGAGGCTATCAATTGTGCCACACACATCCAGAATCAGATTCCTCACAAAGCTTTGCAAGGTATTACTCCTTTTGAGGCTTGGGCTGGTAGGAAACTAATTGTGAGAGATTTCAGAGTCTTTGGGTGTCCAGCATGGGCTCGTATACCTCCAAAAAAATGCAAGGCATTGGAACCTCAAAGTCGGCCTTACATATTTGTTGGATATCCTGAGGGTGTTAAGGCATATAGATTGATGGATCTTGAGACACATGAGGTGTTCATTGAGAGGAGTGTTCACTTTGAGGAAAGATCTCCTAGCTTAGCCTCTCTACCTCCTCCACCTTCCTCCATTTTGGATAGTGATGTTAGTGATTCAGATGATGAGACTCCTTCAACTCTAACTTGCAGGGTTACACCTCTGCAGGGTCCACTTGCAGTTGAGGAGCCTCATTCTCCACCTCCACCTAGACCTCGTTGGGCTCGACAGACACTTGAGTCCATGGGTTTTCTTGTTGGGGATCCTTTAGATACATGGAGAACTCGATCACAAAATCAAGATCTACCACATGCATTCATTACTACCGCTTCCGATCCATAGACATTTAGGGAAGCATCAGTGGTTCCTAAGTGGGACCAAGCTATGGAGGAAGAGTATAGTTCCTTGATGAGGAGCAACACATGGGATTTAGTCCATCTCCCTAAGGGGAGAAAGATGGTTTGATGTAAGTGGATCTATCAGACCAAGTTTGTAGTGGATGGTAGTGTGGATAAGTATAAGGCTCAGCTTGTTGCGAAAGGTTTCTCTCAAGTTGCAGGTGTTGACTATACTGAGACCTTTGTGCCCATAGCCAAGATGAACTCCATTCGCTTGACACTTGCTATTGTTGTAGCTCATGGTTGGGCTATACATCAGATGGATATGAAGAGTGCTTTTCTTCATGGTGATCTTGATGAGGAGATTTATATGGAGTAGCCACAAGATTTCATCCAGGATACTTCCTTGGTTTGCAGACTAAGGAAATCTCTCTATGGCCTTAAGTAGGCCCCAAAGGCTTGGTACTCCAAGATGGATTCCTTTCTTCTTTTAGTAGGGTTCACTAGGTGTCATTCTGATCTAAATGTCTACATTTTGTGATAGGATGACTCTCATTTGATACTTGTGCTCTATGTTGATGATTTGATCATTACATGGAGTACCGCATCCATCATTAGTAGGGTCAAATCTGCTTTGCATGATAGATTTTCTATGAGTGACTTGGGTCTTTTGCACTACTTTCTCGGGATCGAGATTTCACAGTCACCTTTCGAGATTACACTATCGCAGCCCAAGTATGCTCTCGATCTACTTGCACACTTTCATATGGCTGATTGTAAACCTGCCCCGACTCCCTTTCTTTCAAGAGTCAAGCTTGAGGCTCAGTGTTCTTCTCCACCAGTTGATGCCACTTTGTATCGTCAGCTTGTGGGTAGTCTCATCTACTTGACCCATACATGCCCTGATATTTCATTTGCAGTTGGCATAGTTTCCTACTTCATGCAGGAAACACATGAGCTTCATTGGAAAGATGCCAAATGCATCCTTCATTACATCCAGGGTACACATCACTATGGAATTCACTATGCAGCAGGCATAGGACTTTGCTTGGTTGGTTACACAGGCTCCGATTGGGTTGGCGATCTTGATGATTGTAAGTCTACTTCCGATTACAGTTTTCACCTTGGTTCTGGCCCCATTTGTTGGTAGAGCAAGAAGTAACATGCTATTACTCTCTCTTCGACTGAGGATGAGTATCAAGGCGCTTTTAACATAGTGATTGAGACCATTTGGCTCTAGCAGATTCTCACAGAGTTTGGATTCACCACTCCATGGCCAACAGTTCTACATTGTGACAATTAGAGTTCTATTGCAATCACGAAGAACTTGGTCTAGCACTAGTGGACCAAACACATCAAGATTCATATGCACTATATCTGAGAGTTGATTCAGGAGTAGGTCATTGATTTGCAATATTGTCCTCCAATGGAGCAAGTTGCTGATATATTCAGCAAGCCTTTCACCGAGAGTAAGTTCCAGCAGTTGCGAGCTCTCTTGGGGGTGTGGGATGTGTCATTAGGGGGCTTAGCTGACTTCTCCTTCCTCTCTTATGGGGGGGGACTTTTTCCTCTTTGAGGTTTTATCCTTCTTCTTTGAGAGTCTTTTGTACATTCATCTCTCTTTTGGGGGGGGAGTTTTAACCCACTGGGTTTTCTCCCTTTCTCCATTTGTGAGAGATTGCTTTGCATAGTTTTTCTTGCATTTGCATATTGTACATGGGTACCTATCATGGCCTAGTAGCCAGGACCCATCTTGCATTGCTGACTTGAGTCTTCATTCCCCTAAGTTGTACTTAAGGGGGGGTGTTGGTGTAAATAAATATTCATTATGGATATTATTACACTTTACTTAAGTTAACTTAGGATAATGCTGTAAAGCGGAAAATCGCGAGTGAACCTTAAGTGTTCCCCCCACCCCAAGGAGAGGGGAAGGAGGTCACTTAGGATTGATGGTTTTCACTTAGGGGAGACTTTACATTAAAAAGAGGGGTTGAAACCCACAAGATCCAATCCCACACAATGCAATATTGGATTCTAAATGAGTTTCAAGGGTTAAGACAACAAGGCTACCCTCTTTTGTAAAGAATGTAGATAGAAGGATTAAGCTAGGAATGCATGAAAAGTGAGAAAGATTCACTTATAAACTAAGATAGGGATATAGGATGAAGCTGCGGACCTGGAATTAGCAGTAAAATGTCGAGACGGCGCTGTCCTACAAATTTGAGCGAAAGTTGACGGGACGATGGCACCCGGCATGCACACGGTCCTCTGAAAAATCCGCGAAACGAAGGGGGATCTGTTCGTCTCTGCACGAGGATTCCAGATCTTTAATTACAGCCGCGTACTTGCAACCTACACACAAAAAAGCGAAGATGATTGGGGGGTTAGGGATTAGGGGTTTGCCCTTAGGTCAAACCCCGGTTTTGGAATTAACCAAGAAATGAGAAATGCTGTAAATGTAAATAATTGTAATGTAAAACAAGTACTAGTACCTTGTTGTAAGAATGTTTGTATTGTTACATGCGAAGGTGTAGATGTTGTTGTATGTTGTATGTTGTATGTGGTATGTGATCTCCTCTTCAATGGTTGAATCCTTGTCTTGAATGCAACACTTAGCCTTGAATGGAGACTTAGAATGATCAATTTGCTTGAAGGAATGCTTGAATGCTTGAATGTTTGAATACTTGAATGTTTGAATATCATTTCCATGTCTTGTACACATATGTCCTTCCTCCTTTTTTCTACCCAAAATGGGAGAGGAAATGTAGTTTATATACTTGCCAATTAGGGTTGATAGACTGATTTTTCTGACCTTAGGCCGACCAGGAAAGATTATTTCCTGAATTGCAAACATAAAGACACGAGGTCCCAAAAGAGACCGGGCCCAAAATAGGGCCAGGGACCAGGGCACTGGGCGCCCTCATCCTGAAGGACCAGGGTGCTGGGCGCCATGGTCCCACCTCCAGGGACAGCAGGGTGCAAGGAGGATCAGGCCAGGGTGCTGAAAAATGTAGTTTTTGATGTCATGAGCAAGTTTCGGGGTCTCCATTCAGGTTCAGTGTTGCGTCACCATCGTGAAGACCCAAATGCAGTCAAAATTGTAAGTGTCACAATTTTAGGATGCTACATATAGCCCCCACTTTAGCGGGAGTATAAGCGTATGCTCATACTTCCGGTAAAGTACAAGGAAACAACATTGAAAGACTTTCACCATGTCAAGGAGGCAAGACACACCAAGCCCCCAGTGGATTAAGGATCTTACGACTTCGATTGACAAAGTAAAAGGGAAGATCACGAGGGAGAACCATGACTATCAGTAGTAAGGTTCCCTCACTATGAGTCATGCAAGAGAAATACCAAAAAATTTCAAGGCAAAGCTAAGTTCACCAAGAAATTTTCAAGTATCCTGAAGGGATAGACGAGGTGTATGCCCCCCTACGTTAAAGTGATCGCACATGCCTCAATGGGGGTGATTTCTTTAAGGTAGTGATACACATAAGAAATGAGAAGGGAAAGGAGCACGTTATCGCAAAGATTTAGCCCCCAAGTGTGAGATAAACCCAAGGATAATAGACACAAAACACGAAGAACGAGGTGACTTCGCTTTCCTCAGGGTCAGTATGCTGTATGATAATTCATGTATATCATATGTATGTGTGCATAATTGTTCTTCATTCCCCAATCAAGGAAGGTCACCTAGAAGAAGGGAACACATGTGTCTTTTGAGTCAACATGAGAGAGACCAAAAGAGATCTCAATGCTTTGCATCGTCCTCAAGTAGACAACACTAAGGACAACAAATAGAAGAATGAGAATAACACATAGAAGAAGTAACAAAAGAGAGGAGGAGAGAGTCTACTATGCTAATGAAACTAGTCTAGCACATCATCTACCCCCCGATCTTGCTGATCAATGTTTCAGGAAGGCAGGGAACACGCTAGAGGAGGAACATCCAACACAACAGATGGAGCTATCACAAGATCCAAACAAGGGCTATGTTCATGTTCCAAGCCACATTGTTCTTGTCTAGGAGCTAGGATAAGTGCTTTAGAAAATTCGTTAGATAAATGGTTATCGATATCAACAAGTTCATATTCACTATCAGAAGCAAGAGAAGTAACATTTTCATCATGAATAACATTTTCATCTATATCATCATCAAGATTTATAAAAATAGGATCTTTAACTCGCACAAGATCAAGACCATCATGCATCTTATGTTTAGGAGATTTTGGAGAAAATGGAATAATGCTTGTTGAAGGTGTTTTTGGAGATTGCAAAGTTTGAGAAGCAGCTGCTTGAGCCCTAAGACGATGCTTTCGTCGGCGTTCATGCGCAGAATGATTTCGTCTAGTCTTAGTAGGAAGTGGAGAAGATTGAGGAGGAGGAATGTTCTCATCCTTATCACTTGGGTGTTTAGGTTGTGGTCGCTTAGGTTGGATAATAGGAGAAGAGGAAGGTCTCTTCTCTCTATAAAAAGAAGGAGGAGGAACTGCTCCGTATAAAGGAGGAATATTTGGTTTAGGAAGGAGACCAAGTCCATCATGACGAGGAGGTATAGGTCTGCTTTTAGAAAGTTTATTAGGCATAAACATAGTCACATCCATAGGAATGGGTTGGGAATCTTCTTGAGGAAAGACATTAGTTTTATCTTTCAAAGGAAGAACTTCCTTCTCAAGAACGATAGGAATATCAAGTTTGGGTGTTATAGGTTCACTTAGAGATAGGATCATATCTGTTTTCCACTTTTGACAAGATTTAAAAAGATGATCACTTCGCAGTGGAAGAGATTGGAATTGTTTAGGCCAAAAATAATCAATAGGAACGCTAGAAGTTCTTACAGCTGGTTTAAAGAGACTATGATTGACAGTAACAACTTCACCATTATGGGGAAATTTCAAACACTTATGAATAGGAGAAGCAATAGCTTTCATGGAAGATAGCCAAGGATAGCCAAGCTTCACA
The DNA here is from genome assembly GCF_030272615.1 of Cryptomeria japonica. Lineage (NCBI taxonomy): Eukaryota > Viridiplantae > Streptophyta > Pinopsida > Cupressales > Cupressaceae > Cryptomeria > Cryptomeria japonica. Next base: position 753,821,773 of record NC_081407.1, on the reverse strand, counting down.
TGAAATTGTTCGGAAGATGGAATAATAGCAAAGTTCACATCAAGGGACTTGTTATGAACTTCAATAGGTAATGTAATAGAACCAATTGCAGGAGAAGAAAATGCATCAAATAATTTCACAATCACATCTATTTTGTCATAGATCACTTGATTCAATTGCAAAGTAAAAAGGAATTCTTCAGTAATAACATTAACCATGCATGAAGGATCAATAAGCACTCCATGGCAAGGTGTATTCTTGACTTTTGCAACTATATATAAAGGACCATCAGGTGCCCTGATAGTTTCACTAGAATCAAATGTGATGGAAGGTTCTTTAGGGTTTTCTTGCTGCTCTACAAAGTTAATCACATTCGGAGTCATAGACACAAGACCATCAGATGAGAAAGAGGAATCATTAGTCTCAATCACATTAGAGGTATGAGAAGGTAATGGATCAGTAAAAATCTGAAGATTTTGGTTAGGAGGAGCTACATATGTATTGCCTTTATCATTCACTCCTGAAACAGAGATAGTATTATTATCGATCAAATCTTGAATTTTACCCTTTAAAGCAAAACATTTTTCAGTATCATGCCCAGGTTGATGATGAAATTGACAAAAAAATTTGTTATCAAAATAGGGTGAATTAATCTTTGCAGGATCGATTTGCCTTATAGGAGGGAGAGTAAGCACATTTTGTTCCAATAACTTATTCATAATACTATGCAATGATTCATTCAGAGGAGTAAACTTTCTTTCTTTCTTGAAAAACTTAGAAATAGGAGGCATACCTGATGCTACATTCACATTGTTGTTGATGATGTTTTCATTGAACTTAATGGACTCTCTGTTCAGTTTAAACTTCCCAAATGGTTGTTGACTACTATCACCCTTATCACTCGGAGCCATAGGATGAGATTGTTCCATTTGACTCACAGTCAGTTGATAATTGTGAAGAGTTGCACACAACTGTTGGAAAGAAGTAAACTCAGAAAATAGAAGTTTTTCTCTAATATCTTTTTGTAAATTAGAAATAAAGATTCTTTGAATATCATTGTCAGGCACTGGAAAAGAAATTTGAGCATACAAATGCTTATATCTACCAATGAAATTAGTCACTTTTTCTTTAACACCTTGTTTACAATGCATTAAATCAATCAAAGTAACTTTAGGACTTATATTGTTTTGAAATTGTTGAATGAAAGCATTTGCAAGTTGTTCAAAAGAAGTAATAGAATAAGAAGGCAACGAGCAATACCATTGTAGGGCTTTATCATTACATATTGTTTGAAAAGTCTTAACATGTGTTAGAGGATCACCTTTACCATTATAAAGCTCCAAATGCGGGATTTCAACATGTTTAGGAGGGATAGCTCGAATAATGTCAAGAGAAAGTGGGCTCGCAACATCAAATGTGGGCACACTAAACTTAGATTGATTCATAGAGGCAATTTGTTGCTGTAAAGAAGAGACAGTTTGTGCAAGATTGTTAATGGTCGCTTCAGTCGAAGAATTCATATTAGATGTGTTAGATTGAGATGGAGGTGTTATGTTATTGAAAGAAGGTATTGATTGAGAGTAAGGTGGCAGGAAACTATGATAGTTAGTCATAGGAGATGATTGGAAAGGAGGAACACTACAAGGAGGAATGGAATGGTTGAATGAATTGCCCCCTTGCGTCATGTTCATTTGTGGAGATGTAATAGGAACACTCGTTGAAGGAATGAATGAAGAAGTCGGATTAAATGAAGGAAGAGGGTTAATTGAAGAAGAAGGATTGTACCCATGACTGGTGATCATAGGCGGAATGTCTTGTATAGAAGTAGTCATTATGTTTGATGTAAAGGTAGGTATGCTAGCAATAGAAGTTGTCAACGGAATAGAATGATTGACTTGAGTGGGAGGTTGTGTATAACCTAAAGTTTTGGCACAACTCTTCATAGGCATCACATTCAAATCCACAATGTGTGCAATACCATGCAAAATATCAATTCCATTCTTATCACTTTGAAGCATATGGTTTAGACCCTCAATTAAGGGAAGAGCTTGACTATCGGGATATTCTTGAGACATCCATTGTCGAAAATTGTCAAATTGGTTATCCAATTTTGAAAGTTGTTCTACAGAAACCTCATGGAGAGCTTCTTCATCATTAAGAGGATTAGAGGAATTACCCATGTCCTTGTTGAAAAGGCTATTCAAATTAGGTTCCATCTCGTCAGTAATTAAACCTTGGAAAGACTTAATTCTAAGGCTTCGTCTAACGGGAATAGTGTAAGTAGGGCTTATTGTTGTAAAACTCATGCACTAGAGAGGGAGAGAAAATTTCAGTAAAATTAGCCAATCTCCTAGATTTAAGCTGTCAAATGCAATCACGACAATCTCCCGAAATTTTGGAAAAAATGTTAGGGACCGTGGCGCTTGGAGTGCACACGGTCCTCGCAACTTTTTTCAAAATTTGCAGGGATGACAGTTATGATGATTTTAGAGCTAATCTAAAAAAATTGAGTGATTTTACGATCTGTAGATAGGCCAAATTAAAGTTGCAATCTCAAAATTGAACCCTACCCAGATTGTTGAAAAATGCAAAATTTGAATTTTTGAAAAAGAGAGGGAAACTGAAATTTTAAATTTTATGATTTTAGAGGGAATGCCAAAAGCAATGCAAGCTTTGAATTTTAAAAGTTGACTCAATTTCACGCAAAATTCAATTTTGAAAGTGGAAATCAAAGTTGGTGCAATTAAACACTTAATTTCAAAAGTCATAAATTGCAAGAATTTGAATAAAGCACTGAAATTTTGAATGAATGCCAACACACTTTTCAGATTTAGGATAGTAAGAAGCACAGTTTTGACATGAGTTTTAGTTTCAACAATTTTTGAATGATTAGAAGCCTTAATCCAAGCAATCACTAGACCAACTTTGACTTTAATTTTGAAAGTGTTGTAATTGATAAAATCAGCCAAAATTCTGGATTTTAGCAAGAAAATACAGTAAGATCTAGCTCCCGAAATTTCAAAAAAAATGTCGGGGACGATGGTGCTCGGGGTGCACACGGTCCTCGCAACTTTTTTCCAAATTTTCAAGGATGAAAGATTTTATGATTTTATTGCGGAATCCAAAGTTACAGCCGATTTGGAAATGTTTTGATCAGTGAAATTGTCGGTCAAAGGTTGAATCAAGAGGGTTTCAAAAATTAGGGTTTTGACACTTAACCACTTAATTTTTAGAATTAAAGCACAAATATGAATTGATAATTTGCAGTAGAAGGGTAGATCTGAAACAAGCATTAACAATTAAACATTTCACAAGCTCAATTACTAAAAAGAAAATTTAGGGTTTCCATGCAATCAACCTCTAAAATTTGCAAAAGATCAAACATGGAAATGTAATCAAGGCATCCAATTTTTAGATCTAGTCATGAATAATCAGAAAGGATGTTCACATCGGGTTCAAAAAAATGTAAAGCGGAAAATCGCGAGCGAACCCTAAGTGTTCCCCCCACCCCGAGGAGAGGGGAAGGAGGTCACTTAGGATTGACGGTTTTCACTTAGGGGAGACTTTACATTCAAAAGAGGGGTTGAATCCCACAAGATCCAATCCTACACAATGCAAGATTGGATTCTAAATGAGTTTCAAGGGTTAAGACAGCAAGGCTACCCTCTTTTGTAAAGAATGTAGATAGAAGGATTAAGCTAGGAATGCATGAAAAGTGAGAAAGATTCACTTATAAACTGAGATAGGGATATAGGATGAAGCTGCGGACCTGGAATTAGCAGTAAAATGTCGAGATAGCGCTGTCCTACAAAGTTGAGTGAAAGTTGACGGGACGATGGCGCCTAGCATGCACACGGTCCTTTGAAAAATCCGCGAAATGAAGGGGGATCTGTTCGTCTCTGCACAAGGATTCCAGATCTTCAATTACAGCCGCGTACCTGCAACCTACACACAAAAAAGCAAAGACGATTGGGGGGTTAGGGATTAGGGGTTTGCCCTTAGGTCAAACCCCGATTTTGGAATTAACCAAGAAATGAGAAATGCTGTAAATGTAAATGATTGTAATGTAAAACAAGTACTAGTACCTTGTTGTAAGAATGTTTGTATTCTTACATGCGAAGGTGTAGATGTTTTTGTATGTTGTATGTTGTATGTGGTATGTGATCTCCTCTTCAATGGTTGAATCCTTATCCTGAATGCAACACTTAGCCGTGAATGGAGACTTAGAATGATCAATTTGCTTGAAGGAATGCTTGAATGCTTGAATGCTTGAATGCTTGAATGTTTGAATACTTGAATGTTTGAATATCGTTTCCATGTCTTGTACACATATGTCCTTCCTCCTTTTTTCTACCCAAAATGGGAGAGGAAATATAGTTTATATACTTGCCAATTAGGGTTGATAGACTAATTTTTCCGACCTTAGGCCGACCAAGAAAGATTATTTCCTGAATTGCAAACATAAAGACCCGAGGTCCCAAAAGAGACTGGGCCCAAAATAGGGCCAGGGACCAAGGCGCTGGGAGCCATGGTCCCACCTCTAGGGATAGCAGGGTGCAAGGAGGATCAGGCCAGGGTGCTAAAAAATGCAGTTTTTGATGTCATGAGCAAGTTTCGGGGTCTCCATTTAGGTTCAGTGTTGCGTCGCCATCGTGAAGACCCAAATGCGGTCGAAATTGCAAGTGTCACAATTTTAGGATGCTACAAATGCATCTCTTCGTAGTTTGGATTTGAGACACTTAGGGAAGTGTGCACATAGGGATAGAGCTTGTAGGAGAATTTCCACCTTTTGTGGTCTTGTTTTGTTGTTACACTCTAGATTCGGTGGGTCATCCACCTCTTGTGGAATATTATATTATTTCTCCTACCTACCCTTGTTTCTCATTGAGCCACTTGTCATAATTGTGTGGTACTACATCCATATGGCCTTGCCTATATAAGCAGACCTATATTCATTGTATTGGTTAATCCAGTTGATCATTTGCATATTGATGAGAATACAGTTTTGTTCTTATCATTCTATTGTCTCTCTTTTTATGCTTTTCATTGTGCCCTTGATCTTGGAAAAATCCTACACAAACCAATCCTATTGTTTTCTAACAACTACAATAGAATTGAAATCCCTAACCGAGTAAGCTCTAACAAGCTTCAATGTACAAATCCTCTAACAGGGTGATCCACTAGTTTGGATTCAGAAATACTCCACTGAGGTTACTCCTAACAAGGTACTACCTTTTATAGGGTATAAGCTTATACTCAATCTTTGGGATCTCTAAAAAGATTCGCTCCTAGCAGAGCACTTTGTAGACCCTAACCGTTCAGTTATCTATTACTATATATAGTTAACTTGTGAGTTCCATCTCACCGTGGTTTTTACCTATTTGGGTTTTCCATGTATAAATATTTGTGTTATGGTGGATGTTTTACTTATTGTGAATTTTGTTATATCATTTTGGATGGCATGTATTGTGTTCAATAAACTTGTTAAGTTCATCTATCGGTTACTAGTTGAAGTAGTATCATTTTCAGTGTCACTGATTCACCCCCCCTCTTAGTACTTTTCAAGTCCATCAAAGGGTCCTCTACTTGCATAGGCCTAAGAGGTAGTTCTCCAACATATTTAAGCTTACTTGAGAACCTTTGACAAGGCTCATACCTTCTTACAAAGGTGTGTGCATCCTTGAATAAAGATGGCCAAAGATAACCAGCCCTTAATACTTTTTGAGTTGTGTTTTTTGTTGTAAAATGTTCATCTAGACAAAATAATAGAAAACCATCTTTGTCCTTGTAATATAAGTCTCCAACAATAAACACATACCTTTGTGATCTCAATTTTAAGGTTCTTTTTTGGATTTCTATGAAACCTTCTGGGTATATGGAGTCTGTAAGAAAAGGAAAAATGTCGGCATACCATGGGGTTCTTTGGTGGCTGCAAATGATGCCTTGTAAATCAGATAGTACATTTATCCTAGCAGCTTCCAATTTCTCCTCAGCCATAAGCTTTGCAAAGCCCATTCCTCAGACCAACTTAGTGATTTGAATGTCAATATTGAATTCCTGAATCTTGTTGATCCACCTGCACCTTCTGCCTATGGTCTTTGATTGGACAAAGATGTCCTTTACTGCAACATTTGGCACATAAACTATTACTTGGGATCCTATGGCCTAAATTTTTTTATAGCCTTGACTAAATCATATGCTTTCTTTTCTACAATGTCATATTTAAGTTTGGCTATCTAGAGGGATTTGCTATAGAAAGCAATAGGTTGCTCATACGCTTCATTGTTCTTTTTTAACTTAATTGTAGCCATAGTATGAAATGAGGCAAACAAAAAAACCTTGAAAGGTTTGCTAAAATTTGGTGCCTTTAGAATAGGATCCTTCTTAATGGCTCTCTTTATAGCTACAAAGGATTCCAAGGCTTCTTAATGGCTCTCTTTATTTGACCGAAGAATGATTGAATGACTTTCAAATTTTTGGGAATAGGTATCCTGTCAATAACAACCACTCTCTCAGGATCAATTCTTACCCCATCTTTGGACACAATATGTCTTAATAGTTTACCCTCAGTCACAGCAAAATGGCATTTTTGAGGATTAAGAGAAATCCCATATTCCAGTGCTTTGACAAATACCTTCTCTAAGTACAAACAATTCTCCTTTTTCCTTTTGGAGAATTCTATCGAATCATCTTGATAGACAATCATAATGATGTCTATAATATCTTAAAAAGCTACATCCATAGCTCTTTGAAATGTTACTCCAACAATAGTTAGTCCAAAAGGCATTATGACATAGACATAAGTTCTCCATGGGGTAGTGAATACAATCTTGTATTTCTCTGATTATTTGACCTTCACTTGGTTGTAACCAGAGAATCCATCCATCATGGATAGCAATTTACAACCTATGACCTTTTGTAGAATTTCTTCCATGTTGGGCATCGGGTAGTTATCTTTTAGTGATGACACATTTAAATTCCTGAAATCCACACATGGTCTAATGTCACCATTCTTCTTTGTGAAAGGAACAAGATTAGAAACCCCTGATGAATGCCTAATGGGTTTGATAATACCACCATCTTTGAGTTTTTTCATTTCTTATTGTATTTTTGGTCAAAGGATTAGATTAATTGGCCTTTACTTTTATTTAAAAGGCCTAGTAGCCATGTCTAAAGGGATTTCATATTGGAACATGTCTTCTCTATAGGCTTTCAGGTCATCATATGACCATGCAAAAATATGCTTATATTTTCTGATTAAAGTTGTCAATATGATCCCAATCTTTGGACTAATCCTTTTGCCAATGTAGACCTTTCTAGGAGATGAATCAGTTCCTTAGTTAATTCTTTAAGGTCCTCATTGTTTATAGGGGATTGATTCATTGTTTGGTTATATTGACTACTAAAAACTCTTTCCAGAGCTACCAACACTTTTGTGATCTTATTTGTCTTTAGCTGCACTATCTCATTCCCCAAAATAGTATCTTTTCCATCTATAGTTTCTACAAAAGCATTAAAGTCAATTTATTGACTCTCATATTCATCTATGCAATGCAATAACTTCAATAGGTCATCATCATCATTAAAAAATAGCCAGTTACATACATTGTAAGGTATGGCAGACCTAGTTTTTACCTCCACCCTTGAAATTCCAGCTAAGGTGATATCATCACTCTTCAAAGTAACATTTTCTAAAAAATATGCCATAATGTTCTTTGATCTTTCTATCCATTTGCTGTCAAAACCATCAAAAAATTTCAATGAATCCCAAATAGCTTATCTATACTACTTTAGTCTATCATTCTTGGAGGAATAAACTAACCTAACCTTATATACAATCAATCCAGAATCCCCCCATACTAACAATTTCTTTATCCCATTCTTAGTAGCAAGATTTAAACCTAGTAACAATGTCCCATACTCTGCCACATTGTTAATTCACTCAAAAATTAGTTGGAAAGAATACTTAAAAGTCTTCCCACTAGGTGCAATAAAAACTACTCCAGCAGCCAACCCCTTGTTGCTGTGAGCTCCACCAAAATACATGTGCCACATATCCTTCTTACTATCTAGGATTTCAACTATGATAGGGTCTGCAACCTCTAGGGATGATTGAATAGGTTCAACTTTGAAGTTCCCCTTATCAAAGTCATAGAACATTACCATATTATTTAGATCAACTTGCTCAATAGTAGTATCAGATCTAGGTTCTCTTTCTAACTTGACAATTTTTCCATTAATTGGGATTGTAGCATAGGATAAATCTAGTTGAACATTTCTCTCAACCATTGTTGTCCACCATCTTTACAAAAGAAAACCATAATTTGGGGGAACATCTACAACTGCCACATCTACTTTGTAAGCAGCTTCTCGAAAATTTTCTATCTTGACTTCTAAATTTTTAAGGATGCCTATCATAGGGAAAAATCTATTATCCATGACATAACACTTCCCATAGTTGTAGTCAACATTCAACCCAAGTTCCAAGATGACCCCCATAGGCATGATATTAATGGCAGCCCCAGAATCAATCATACAATTTTTTACATACCTACCATTTACTATCAAAGTTATATAAAAGGGATCCACTTGTGAAGGGACTTTAGTGATAGTACTTCCTAGATAGACCTCAGGAGCTTGCATTCTTTCAGAGTGTTCCTCTTGTGTACAATTAATCTCATCTTCTATAATAGAACTATTATGCAAGACACTTTGGGCCATACTAGGAACTCCACTTATTAAAGCTAAATCATTATTTCTATGCTCAAGGATCTTCATCATTTATAACAAAAGAACATAAATTTTTATTTGAGACAATGTTTGCATCATATCATAAGAAGGTGCAATAGAAGTACTTGGAATAACCTCCTTTTGAACTATTACTTTTGGTTGCTTTTCCTTCTCAGCCACACCTCCTTTCGGGAGAATTTCAGCTGTGACCTCCTTTTTAGTCTTCTTGAATTTTGTGCTCCCTTTTGTCACATTTTGTTGGATAGGGGTGGTTTTTACCACCTTGTTCTTTTCTTATGTGGATGGTGGGGGAGTCTATTGCTTAGGTTCTAGTTGCTTATCCTTTATAAACTTTCCACCAGGCTTTCCTTGGTTGGGAAAAGTACCTGTTGGTCCTAGATTTAACCCACTCTTAATCTGAGTAATGACAACCACATTAATTCTTTTGATTTCTTTCTCAGAGGATCTTCTTAAACTGATATTTTTAGGCTGGTCATTAGAAGCATTGACCCTATGTTCTTCCCTTCTTTATTCATCAAAAAACACTTTTTGATAATGGCTGCTATTCAACAATCTTTGAATATCTACATCTATTTTTGCTTCATTTTCTTTAGAGGCCGAGAACTTAGAATCATTATCATCTTTAAAAGAAAACATATTCAACATGTGATCAGTGAATCTGTCTTCCTTGTAGCTAGCATAGACATCATCATCTTCCTCCATGGCCTTTGCTACTATGCATTGGGCTTGTGTATGTGGTAAATTGCATTCCATACACCATAGAATATCTTCGACAAGATGAGCAGCTAGCCTTTTCAATTGATCAGGTGTTTCTTTATTTGTAGGCCTTTGGTTACCAACCACAAGTCCCCCATTTTTCCAGTTTATATTGTAAGGCATATCCTGCAGCTTAGGTTTGTCATGCCTTTGAAATTTAGGTCTGTCATACAATATGCCTTTCTTATTTCTAGCCACTTTGTAACTCAAATCCTTTAAGGCACTCATGACCTTATCCAACTTATCCTCTTCTTTAGAAACTTTACTGTGATGTCCTTTGGGATTTGGCAAAATACTAACATCATCTCTTTGTGATGTTTTTTCTTAGGCTTTTTTATTGTTTTCAATGGTCCGAGAAACTTGAATTGAAGCTGCCAAAGTTGGGGGGTTACTTGATCTCAACTCATACCCTATCTTAGGATCAAAAGAATAAAACCAAATTCATATTGTCAATTGTCTTTAGACTAAGAGGAATCTTGTTGAGTATTTTGATGAATCTATTATTGAAAAAAGCAACATCCTCATTCTGATTTTTTCTGATACTAGTTAAATCATGCAAAGAAAATTTAGGGTCTAAATGATCACAATACTAATCTCTAAACATTGTTTTAAATTCTTGAAATGATCTAATAGATAAATCAAGCAAAAATTTGTACCATTCCCTAGCATCATCAATGTGAGATTGCATAAACATTTTCATGAAATTATCTTCACCTTCAACTTCAAAGTTATCCATTATGTTTTGAAATGTTCTAATATGATCTTCCCCTAAGATTGCATTATTTCTTGAGAATTTAGGGAGTGCATCTCTTAATTCATTCCTTACTGGATTCAGGATACCTATTATCCCAGTGAAATCAATCTGTCAATATCTATCTAGTTGCATTGGTCTCCTAGCAAACTGATTGTGCATCTGTTGTGGGTGGGTGTTTCTTTAATTAGGAACTTGATATTGTTGTTGTTATTGTTGTAGGGGTATTTGATATTGTTGTTGATATTGTCCTACCATTTGCTGTTGAAATTGCAAGAATTGTAAATATTGCTCATAACTGTTGTTTCCTCCCATCTGTCTATTGTTCTGATACATTGGTGGGGAAGGATACTATGGGCCAAAATTGTTGGCATTAGGTTGTTATTTACGTCAACCGGTATGGCATGGTCACCAATGAGTAAGTAGGGGTGATTGGTATGGGTGAAGTAAATAGTGATGTCAACTTGTATGAAGGATGGAGTGTGCAAGTTGACATAAAAGTATGCTTCCAATACGCATTGGAAGACAACATCTACTAGTAAAGGATAACCACTGACAAGGCAAGGAAAGGAAAGCTAGTAGGCAAGCAAAGAAGAAAAGAGGTATGTGAACTAGTATACAAAGAGAAGAATAATGCTACCAATAACTGGACTTAGTAGACGGACCAACATGTTTGATTGAAGGCAAATTTTATCCACCAATAGAGAAGAGGTCAACAAGTATGAAGGTCCACTGGTGAAGTTAGGTTATACCGGTTGTTATCACTATTTAAAATTGGGTATTCTTGTCCCATAGTTGGCTAGAGGTCTGCAAAAATGTGTTTAGTATGGTCTTGTTACTTCTATTTTCTTGGGTCAAAAGAGGGTTTAAGGTTTTTGAATTTTAACCTTTTCCTATGTTGTGAAAAATCCTTGCGTTCTATTCTTGCATTACCTTTTTCCACTTAAGGAAGGGTCGGTCTATCATGAAAAGTTTTACTCTCCATTAGATTTTCCCTAGGCAGTCTCTTAAATATTTTAAATCTTTACACCTTCACCTATGTCTTGTTCCAATATTTGCGGGGCTCCTTAACTATTGTACAAGTTAAGGTTCATCCTGCAGTGTGTGTTGGTTCATTGAGAGAAGATGTCTGCAGTTTATGTCTTCGCAAATTGGCAAAAAGAAGTAAGCGGGCTCGACCAAAGGATTTCTCATCAGGTTAAAACATCGCATCTCGTATTTGATCCAACAGTTGGTGTTGTTTCGCTAGCCCGAAGATGCACATGATCTATGCTCTGCAAAATAGAAAAATACTTGGCGGGTCCCATAGGCGAGTGGTTCCATTGGATAAAGGATGATCAGTTCAGAAGAGATCAATGGCTGGCATTGTTTCGCTAGCCACAAGATGCATGTGTTTTATCTTTCATGAAATGGCGAAAGGTGGAGGGCCTGGGCAAGCTGATCACAACAAGGGTAATAGATGAGTGTGTTTCTAGGATCTAATGGTGATCGTTGCTTCGCAAAAAGGAGTTGCCTAACATTTAAGGTTCGCAAAGTAGCAAAAAGGTCTGTGGGGCCCAGAAGGTAGGTAGGTCGTAGTTAAAAGATCGATTAAATAGGAGTTAATCAGACGCTTGCCATGGATTCGCAGCCTCAAGTCAAGTGAAGGTTAAATGTTCATGAAAGAGAGAAATGATGTGGTAGTACAGAGGGGTTGCTTCATTGAAGGAATTGGTGACTCCTAAGAAAAGTGACGTGGCGGCTTTAGAATGGGACCTGATGGAATTATCTAAGGAAATAGCCGACTGCCACATGGCATTTATTCGCCAGTGATGAAACAAAGGCAAGTGGTTTCTAAGTTGGGGGCCCACTTTGAAGGTCTAAGTGTGTTAAATGTTGTACATTTCATATTGGATCCAACGGTTGTCATTATTTCGCAACCCAAAGATGCCTGTTGTTTATGTCTTCATGGACTGGCAAAAACTGTTAGCTATCACAATTGAGTGCGGTTAGTCAGGAAGACTGGCAGTCATTGTAGGAAGTAAAGACCGATCACGTAGATGATGATCCAATGGCCGATGTTATTTTGGGAGGTAAAAGTGCGCATGGTTTAGTGTTCGTGAAATGGCGAAAAGAAGGTAGGGCCCATCACTAACATAGAAAAACTGGTTGGAGTAAAAGCAGTGCAAGTTTCCAAGATCCAAGGATCGTCATTGCTTAAGAAAGTGCGGGGGTATTTAAAGTCTGTGAAATGGCGAAACAGCAAAACAAGGAAATACTCAGAAAACTTATGCTCAATTGGAGCCTATTTTTGAATTTGATTTGCGAATTCAATTCTGATGTGATGGTCAAAGCATGCAGAATTAAATTTCTCAATTCAATGCCAGATTTCCGTATTAGGGTACGCATCAACTTGAATATTGGCATTATTTCAATGAGTTTGTTGCAGAGGAACTTGTGCAGAGTGGTTTTCTTCAAACAATTAACAGGTTTTTTGTTCTTTTTCTTGCTAATTGCAGTCTGAAAATCAGTGATTGTTGTGTGAATTATTTCATTAGAGTTTTGTGCAAATCTCAATTGATATAATTACATTAACAAGATGGCCCCAAGAAGGAAATTAATAGGAAAGGTAAACTACCAGGATAGGAATATTTGTGATGATTTTCTGGAACATCTAACTATGTCTACCAACACCGGGGCCAAGGCTAAAGAATTGGTACCAAAGAACCCTCGTTTAAGAATTGGGGATGGTCGTTATGACAAAGGTAATTGGTTAAGGGATCCACAAATAGGGATGTCAGGTCTAGGATTGTTCATAGTAGGTTTTGGTCAGAGACATTCCCTTGCCCCTTTAAATAGTATCTAGGAATTGGATGTGGGGAAGCTTGTAGTCCCTGGGGTATTCATGGATGTAGATTTATTGACCTTGATTGTAGAAAACTATGACCCTATAGCTAGATGTATCATAAGTGTGAAGGGATTAGCCGTGATTGAAATTAATGATGATGAATTTAGAAGGGTGTTTAAGCTCAGTGAAGCTTCAAATTTGTTAGAGCCTATTGATTTTGAATCACTGGCCCAGGTTTATAATGCACAAAGGGATCACCTTAGGAGTGGCCCACTGAAAGAATTTTTTGTCAAGATAGGAGGTTTGACTGTTCTAGGCCCCAGCACCATGGAACCTTTCTCCCTAAATCTGTTTACTCTTAGAGCTAAGGGTATGTATTGGGCACTTTGTCAGATTTTTGGAGAAGATGCTGAGAAAAACATGCCAACCCATTACTTGTTGATGATTGCATAGATTTTAAACTCCTCTCTAGAAATAACATATGATTATGCGCCTTATCTCACTGATGCAATTCATGCAGGGCTGGTAGGGATAAAAAAATGGTAAAGTAGATAGACCATTTGGATGGTATTCTCTTCTAATGCATATGTTTTTGTTTAAGGGTGCTGACTATTTTGCAAATAAAATGGATTTATTTAAGGTAAATGGTAAGGAAGAGATGCCTGTTCAACTTTGGAGTACTGTTTTATCCTGGGATAGAGAAGATGCTAGCTATTTAAAATTTGATAGATGCTTTGCATCTAAGATTAGGATTCTTTTGTGCATAGAAAACCTTAGGATCCCTAAGGCTCTCTTAGAATTCCTTAGACCCAAAGAGTTTGTTGAGGGTATTAAAATTGTTCATAATTGGGGAGATATGTATTTATACTGTGTTTCTATAGTTTTTAGAGTATTTGGTTTAAGAGGTGCTCCATACTTATTGCCTTATCAGGTCCCATTGAACATAGGAATTGTAGAATTCTTAAGGCAAATTGGAGGTGTACAAGAGGCAGAGCTGATCAATAGGGGTAAAGGGACTATTTTCCCAACTATTACCATGGCTCATCATTTTGTGATTACTAAAGGTGGTTGGAAATAGTTTTAATAATTCATTAAATCATATAGGTTTTCAACTGCATTTTCAAGATTTGCAGACCCTGAAGATTTTTTCAATGGCATGTTTAGGAAAAAAGCAGTTTGTAAAGGTAGGCCTCACCAATTTAAATTCCCTGAAGATTTAATTAGGAATAAATTCAGCTTGGGTGAGCAGGAATTGAGGAAAGAAAAATGGGTAGCATACAAGAAGGGTTTGGATTTCATTCATCAATTTGATAGTAGTTATGACCCTCTTTCTAGTTTTAGTCCCTTTGAGGAAAAAATTAAATTCTTAATTCTTTACTTTGAAGATCTCATGCAAACTCTAAAAGAGAAGAGGGAGGCTATAATTAGTGATGATCCTGATAAGGCTAGATTCATTCTAGCTAAGCCTGCCTTTGCTAAGGCTATCCCACCTGGTGATTATGTAATGCACAAGAAGTCAAAATACATTGTGATGAGTCCAGTAATAGGTAAGCCTTCCACTTCAAGAGGGAAAAGAGAAATTGAAGATGTCATTGACATCCAAGACTCCCCTAAAAGGCCTAGAGTGGGGAAGGAAGTGCAAACTAGTGAACCTCTCTATTCTCCATCTCAATCCCCTATCCACATAGGAGATGAGCAAGCGGTGGCCGAGCAGTTGTTACAGTTAGGGAGTCTTGGGGTGATTGCCTATACATATGAGGAGACACAAGAGGGGATGCTAGAAGAGCCACCTAATGCTAAAATGAACTTGACTGAAAGTGAGCTCATAGGTAAAGAGTTGGACCCAATTGTTAAGAAAGCTAGTGAAGAGTTCCTAGTTGATAGCAACTTTGTCACAACAGGTGCCTTCATACAATTTGTATGGAAGAAAAACATTGAGAACTTCAAGCCAAGGTGTGAGAAGAGGAAGAGTGAGCAACCTCATAAAGATGCCACATTAGTAGAGGAGGAAGTAAAACAAGAAATGATGGCATAATTTCAAGCCACCAGTCCTAAAGAAGGAAGGGAAATGGTATCAAAGGCTTGTGTTGTGATCCTCCCTGAATGGGATATAGTTGATGCTTTGGTACTTGAAGCTATCAAGAAGGAGACTAAACCTATGGAGGGAATGACCTTCAACAAAGATAATGGTTCTCTAGTCATGTGGTCACTGAAGAAGGATGAAAATAAAAGAAGGAAAGATGTATCAGATTCTAGTCTCGTAGGAGGCATGATTGTAAAAATAGTCTAAGATATAGGGATGGTGGAAGCTGCAAGCATAGTCTTGGAAACTGCAAAGTTCAGTGTAGTAGTGGCAGAAAAGGAGGCAAAATAAAAGGCTAATCTCCAACTAAAATTGGAAACAATCTTAAAGGCTTACAATGAGGCCAAAGAAGGAATAGCCAACAAAGACGGTATTATTGCTAGAATTCAAGTTCAGTTGGTAGGTCAGCACCATCCAGGTGAATCCTCTACTCTTATGATAGCCTCTTCTCTAGCAAGACCTCCACCTACAAGCCCTATCATAGAATATCCCCCTTCTCCTATGCCTTCTGGTTTCCAGTCAGCTGAAATTGTTCAACATGAATTGGAAAAGTTGATACAGGCTCAGGCCCTATTTGCAAACAAATATGAGGAAAAGATAAAAGCTACAATTTTGGCACTTGCTGATTCAGTTAGAGCCTCTGTTGTACACATTTCTATGAAGAGGATTCTAACTATTTTGACAGAATTAAGAGAAGATGAGACTACTTTGCAACCAATTTTGACTAAATGGATGCCTAGGGGAAAAGAGTTAGAGCTTATGTGTTCATCCCATGCAGATGTAGAGGCAAATGACAATCTCAGATCCACCTATGAATTCATAAAAGAAATGAATATACTCTCAGAAGAAAGGGTAGGTGTGAAAAGAAATTCCCAATTGTATAGAAAGGAATATTTTGGTCATAAGTATGAACTGTTTCCAGGGGGTTTTGTGGGTCCAACTCAGTTAAAAGATGAGAAGGCATGGCTGGAAAAGTTGGACCACAAATTGTCCCAAAGGGTCAATGAAATCATTAAAACTGATGACACATCCTTATTTGTCAAGAAAATTGAAGAGTTTGAAAAGGTGAAATCACATTATGGTTTCATAGAAACAAAAATTGGGCACTTGAGAGTCACTTGGAAAAGGTTAGAAGTGATGAAGAAGAAGATCGTCAGTTTCTCTTGCTCAAGTGATGAGGTATTCCAGGAGTGGAAAGACAAGTATGTCGGACAAAGAGAAGATATTCTAGAATAGCTAGAAGATGTTGCAGTAGAACAACAAACTAAAGAGCCTATTGATACTGAAAAGGACTTGTAACTATTTCTTGAAGGATATTGCAATTTGTAACAAACTTTTCTTAGGAATGTTCGAAGCTTGTATGCATCCATGATATTATAAATGGATAACAAGACTAGTAAAAAGGGGATCACAAGAATTTTGTAAAGAAACTCTGCAGAAATATATCTGTGGTCTCTCTAGCTTTTATAGAAAACACTTTAAGTCATGTAAAAAATATTTTTAGATACAAATATAAATATACAAATCAATAAATTTTAGGCCTAAATCCGTGTTGTCTTCTAGTTTGCTTTCGTTAATTTGCTGGTTTCACTTGAATAGTCTAGGATTATTTAATTGAACATGAATTGTAAGGCAATCATATGGGTATGTTTCTAGCTTTTCTCTTCAAGGAAGAGGAATTAAAAAGCATGAAACATCTCTATCAGTAAATCAATTGTTTGCTCAATTTGAATTTGATGAAAAATTTTAGTCTTAAGAAGGTAAAACTCATATTCATGTAAGGCATGTATGGGGTTGACATAAGGCCGATGTAATGAAATGTATACGATTGTTTAGTCTTGAAGATATAATTTGATTTGGGTGACTCTATAGCTAGAATAAGGCACCGGTATCCAATTGTGAGATTCTTTCTAATCTTTCTTGAAGATCAATACTAAAAATGAATACAAGTTTTTCTTTTAGTGTTTCAGTTTCATGGAGGTGATGATCCATGGGTTTTAGGCACTAGTTTACTATGGATCTTGGTCTTAAAGTGTGAAATTATTCATAGAAGGTATACCCACCTAAACTTTGGATAAGTTCGAAGTGTAGAAGGTCTCAAAACCTTGTTATATGTTACTCTTGAGTTCTATTTCCCTGATCTTTTCATATACAAATAGAGTTATTTTTTTTTCTTATAGGGAGGATATAAGGAAAATCAAGATTTGAGACTAACAAAAGTGGTGACTCTACTAGGGAGAGTCATAGTGTGTATCTATGTTATAGATTGGTGCTTGCAACTAGTTTGGAAACTTGTCTGGATATCTGTTTGTTTGTGGCAAATTGTATTGTCTCTCATTTGTATTATCCTTTTCTCTGGAAATTCCCCTAATTTTTAAAGTCTTTGCAAGAGATTTTTTAAAACTTGTTTTCTTATTTCCCTACAATTGGTGTGGGTGGTGAGTCTGACAAGTATAACTAGTGCTATTGAACAAGTATATTCCTTTTAAGAAAAGCCAGCACAATGCAGAGAGGAAAGAACACTAGGTCATTCATGAGGAAGCATCATCATGAGAATTTGCAAGAGGGATTACCAAAATAGGCATGTAGAGGCCAAAAAATATCAGTGGTACATGAGCCATCTAATGCAGCTTGGATATAAAAGAGCATTAATACGGGTAAGTCATCTGATAGACCCATGTATGCAAATTCAAATTCTTCTTCCTGTGAATCTGATCAAGACATTTTAGGTTTCCATTCTAGTTTGTTTGGTAACATTGAAGATATCCAAGATTTAAATCAAAGGATCTCCCATGTTAGTTTGTCTGGGAAGGACAGGAATAGTTCAAATATTAAGAGAGATTATGTACCTAGGACAATTGATGGAAACATCAGTTTTATTGACATCAACCAAATTAATATATCAGACTCTGCGGAAATTTTCCTGGATGAAGATAAGGTGTCCCAAGAAATTGAGGCCCTGAATAGAAGAGTCGATCACTTAATTTATTTAAGAACCCAAAAGGAAGCCAGTAAAGAAAAAGAGGTAAAAGCAAAATTGATGGAGAGGGAAAGGCTATTAAGACAGATTGTTGATCTCGAGTTATTCACCCAAGAGAGAGACAAGAGTGAGGATGAAGGTCCAGTTATCAGAGAAAATTTAGTTCCCAAGACCAACTCTGCATATAAATATGTTGTGTAACCGAATAGGGAAGTCCTTAATGACCCACAACTTGTTAGAAACAATGTTGATAAGGGGAAGCAGAAGTGCATGGAAGATAGGTCTGGATCTAAGACTACAGCATAGATCTCTCATATGTTATTAGCACATGAGAGATAGATGGAGAGGATGAGGAAAGAGAAAGAAGATCTACAAAAGGAGTTGGAAAAGGCTGAATTAGAAGCAACCAATTTAGAGGTTAAAAGAAAGATTAATTATCTAAAAGCTTCCCCTATAATTTTTCCTTCAGCAGACCCAAATAAATTTGTTCCTCAGCAAGCTTCACTCCCTCCAGTAAAAGTCCAATCAACCCCACCTACTAGCATTGTTCTTGTTAATCAAGTCCCCATTGTAAGTCAAAGTAGCCAGGCTCCTCTAACTCATAACCCTAATGTAAGAACGAACATGGGAAATAACCTTGCTACTAGTCAATTCCAGAGAAGACCCATTACTATGGAACTATATAGGCAACTTTTCTTTGATGGAATCCTAGGGTGTCCTAATCATGTTCCTACAAAATTAAGGGATAGACTCCACAAATTTGCTGGCAAAAATGCAATCAGTGCAGAGGAGCACCTAAAATCTTTTGCTGATGTGATAAATGATTATGAAATTGTAAATGAAGATGTCATCATGAAATTGTTTGTACAGTCCTTAGTAGATGATGCAAGGGATTGGTATAAAGGTCTCCTTGTGAATAGCATTAGGTCTTGGGAAGATTTTAATAATTGCTTTCAAGAACAATATGGTGACAAGACAAATATGAGCTTTATGCTCAATAAGTTCAATAATATTAGAAAGTCTGATAATGAAATTGTCATAGACTTCAATGCTAGATTTCAGAAAGTGATGCATAGGCTCTATCAAGTAATGAGGTTAGATGATAATACATGTCTGAACACTTATTACAATGCTTTTGATTCCAAAATGGCCTATATTCTGAGGGATAAAAATCCTCATAGTCTGAGGGATGCATTTAGGATTTCTATTAATGTGGAGAGCAATAGGAAAACATCTAGGAAAGTAGGAAGGAGAACTGATGGTAGGTTGTGGCAAGAATCAAAACAATAACCCAATAAAGTTGCTAAAGAAGAAGACAAAATAGAGAAATTAGTGATTGCCATGTAATATCTTACTACCAAGGTAAGTAAAAATGATAAGCCCCATTACAATTGGCAAGATAGACCTTCTAGGTTGCATGACTTACAATACAACTTAGAAGGATGGAAAACCTCAAAATGAGAGGCCAAGAAACACTCAGAACCAAGATACCCTAGATCCTTTGAAAGGAGGAAATGTTCATAATATGGAGGATACTCCTTGGTGCATGGCTTGTAATGGTCCACATTCTCCTCATCAATGTGTTGTAGCTCAAGCCCTCGAAGAATCCATGAGAAAAGAGACTAAGCCTAACATTAATATGTTTGAAACTATTATTGAAAGTGATGACGAGTCACTACAAAGTGAACTCAGTGAATGTGATGTGCTAAATAGTGAAAGGTCTAGCCAAGGACAACTGACACTTGATTGGCATCCCACTTTGAACGTGGTAACAATTGAAGATGAAGAAGTTCATCTCAGAAGACCCAGTGATGAAAAGGTAAGAAATCTTACCAAGGCTGCCATAGCCAAGGCCAAGCATAATTACAACTTGATAAGTACTAAGAAGGATGGCGATCAAGGTGAACTTGGCTCAATGTTTATAAAGGAAGTATCCTAGAAGAAAGCAGTAAGTAATGCCACCTTGCCTCAAGATGGTCAAGAAAAGAAGAGCCAAATTAAAGATATAGACAAGGGTATGGATAATAATGCTATTGGTGATATACAAGGAACTACCACAATGAAGAAGGAAAGTAAGCCTAAGATAGAGAAAGTTAAGATTACTACTAAGTTGATTAATAATTCCACATTTGATATAACTTAGGCTCTTACCTAGATGAAGGTCACAGTCCCATTAATAGAATTATTGAAAATAAAGGAACATAGAGAAGCTGCTCTATCTTTATTTGCTAAGATGTTTAAGAGTAGCACAACTTTACCTTCAGGTTCAACTAAGGATGAAAAGGATCAAGAGCTGCAAACCCCGGAGATAAATGTTGGAACAACTATTACACAAGAGCCTTCACAAGTTGATCCTTTCTATGTTACTTTGCTAGTAAATAATTAGTTAATTAAAAACTGTATGATAGATTCTAGTGTAGCTGCTAATGTGATGCCTTATGGTGTCATGAAAGAGTTGTGGTTATCAGTAACTATAGTGTATGGGAAGTGTTATGCTATGGATAATAGAGAAGTTCCAGTGATAGGTACAATGAAAGATGTGGAAGTAAAGATAGCAGCATTCCCTGAAGCAACATACAAGATGGATGTCATACTGACTGATACAAAACCTCACTATGGCATGTTGTTATCTAGATAGTGGGCTGCAGTAGTAGGTGGAAATGTTTAGTTGGATCTGTCATATGCTACAATCCCAATTAATGGCAGCTAGGTTAAGTTGTATAGAGAGCCACATGCCCCTAGGGTAATTGAGAGAGTAGACCCTAGTATGCTAAACTGTATGATTGATGTGGATCTAGACAATTGTAAAATACAAACAATTTTACCTCAATTGAAGAATATTGATTCTATTGTAACTGAATTGGAATCTCAACAACATGATTTATGGCACATGTATTTTGATGGAGCTTTCTCAAAAGAAGGATCTAGAGTAGGAATTATTTTTGTGTCCCCACTAGGTATAACCTTCAAATATTCTTTTCTGCTAGCCTTTCAGTGCACAAACAATACTGCTAAATATGAAGCCTTGTTATTGGGGATTGAAGTTGCAAAAAGGCATGGGATTCAGTTGTTAAGAGTGTTGGGAGATTCAAAGTTGGTTGTTTCTCAAGTTAGGTCTAAATATGCATCCAAAAATGATCGACTGAAAAGATATAAACATGCAGTATAGGATGTGATTGAACATTTTAGTGCATTCTCTATTAACTAGATAGAAAGGTCAAAGAATATCATGGCTGATTTCCTAGCAAATGTTGCATTAAAAAATGATGATATAACTTTAATTGGTATATCCACAATTGAGATAAAAGCTAGGCCTACCATTCTGGATAATGTATATAATTGTCAAGTGTTTGCTGATGATGAAGACATTTTCAGATTCATACAATGCATTGATGACTATGATGGACAAAAAATTGATTGTAATGCATTGGTGGAAGTGGTTGAAGGTAGGGAAACTGTGTTTGGAAAGGACTTGGTTCAATTGGAAACTAATGAAATACCTAAAGGATTAGTAGAGTTGGAAGGTATGTTCAACTACAATGACAGTCAACTACCAAGTTAGATGAATTGGAGGAAGTAAACTTGGGGATAGAATCATCCGCTAAGTTGGTGTATATTGGAAAAAATTTGCCTCCTCATGTTAGAGTTAACCTTATTTATTTATTGAAAAAATATAAGCATGTTTTTGCTTGGTCTTATGAAGATTTGAAGGCGTATAGACAAGACTTGTTTCAGTATGAAGTACCCTTGCTTCCAGATGCTAAGCCTTTCAGACAAAAACAAAGACCTATCAACCACCTGCTGGAATCTAAGATGCAACAAGAATTAACCAAGCTGAGGGAAGGGGGAATCATTAAGCCTATAAGGCATTCTTCATGGGTGTCTAATTTGGTCCCAATTAGGAAAAAGAATGGGGACATAAGGCTCTGTGTTAATTTTAGGAACCTGAATGTTGCTTCCTTGAAAGATAATTATTCTTCTCCCAATATGGAAGCGATGTTGCAGAGAGTAACTGGTTGTGACCTGTTGTCTATGATGGATGGGTTCTCAAGATATAACCAGGTATTAGTAAAAGAATCTAAAAAATTCAAGATTGCTTTTACCACCCCTTGGGGAACATATGTGTATGTAAGAATGGCTTTTGGGTTAAAAAATGTTGGAGCTACTTTCCAGAGAGAAATGGATGTAGCCTTCAAGGAATTCATTAACATTATCATGGTAGTGTATCAAGATGATTTAACATGTTTCTCCAAAAGGGCAGATGACCACTGTGGGCACTTGGAAAAGGTTTTCAGCAAAGCTCTAGAATATGGTGTCTTTTTAAATCCAAAAAAGTGTCATTTTGCTATCATTGAAGAAAATTTGCTTGGGCATATTGTCTCCAAGGAAGGGGTTAGAATAGACCCTGAGAGAATTGAAGCTATAAACAATGTACGTAAGCCAAAGAGTGTTAAAGGTATCCAATCTTTTTTGGGCAAGGTAAATTTTGTTAGAAGGTTTATTGCTAATTTTGCAGAAATAGTCAAGCCCATTATTAAATTGCTTAAGAAGGATACAAAGTTCTGCTGGGATGAGGAAGCTTCAAAGGCATTTGGTGAAATTAAAAGGGCTATTTAGGAGGCACCAGTTTTGAAGTCCCCTGACTATAGTAAGCCTTTCTCTCTATTTTCTTTTGCTTCATATCATACCATGGCTACAGTTCTTTTACAAAAAGATAATGAAGGATATGAACATCCCATAGCTTTTTATAGCAAATCTTTACAGGCAGCAGAGTTAAAATATGAAATTATGGAAAAACAAGCCTATGCTTTGGTTAAGGTTGTAAAAACATTTAGGCCATATCTTGTAAATGCTTAGGTAATTGCTTATGTTCCACATGTGGCTGTCAAAAACATTTTGTCTCAGTCCAAGGTTACTGGTAAAAGATGTAGGTGGATAACTAGAATTCAGGAGTTTGATTAGAGATTAAAATTACTAAATTGGTAAGAGGCTTAGGTCTAGCTAAGCTAATGGCTGAATCAAATCTTCTTGATGTTGAGGTAAATAATGTTGAAGTATAGGATATCCTGGTCACCAGTATTGAGACGTAGCCCTGGTACTTAGAGATAATACATTTTTTAAGGGATCCAACATTTTCAGAGGGGATGACTCACAACCAGAGAAGGACATTGAAGTTAAAGTCTCAGAAGTATGTTCTTATTCAAGGTGATTTATATTGGCATAATAGATATGGGGCATTGATGATGTGTTTGGATAAATCCCAGGCTAAAAGGGTGTTAACTAAAATGCATGATGGAGTGTGTGGAGGTCACTATTCCGCCAAGATAACAGCAAGTAAGATAGTCTAGGCTAGTTATTATTGGCCCACTTTGTTCAAGGATTCTCATGAACATGTTAGGAGATGTGACCCATGTCAAAAATTCTCATCTAAATTGAAGTATGAAGGAGCTTTATCCCTCAACCCAGTCATAGTGGAAGCCCCTTTTGTCCAATGGGGCATTGATTTTATTGGAGAAATAGTTGAGAAATCAAGAAGAGGTCATAGGTGGATTATAGTGGCTACTAATTATTTCACCAAGTGGATCGAAGCTATACCCACTAGAAGAGCCACAAGCAAGGTTGTTATTGACTTCCTGATGGATAATGTCATAACCAGATTTGGTGTTCCTGTGAAATTGGTAATGGATAATGCTATGAGCTTCAAATCAGAAGAGTTCATTACATTTTGCACTAGTCATGGGATAATTATGTCCTATTATTCACCATACCATCCTTAGGGTAATGGGCAAGCTGAATCCAGTAATAAGAGCCTTCTGAACATTGTTAAGAAAATATTTGAGGAGAACAAAAGGTCTTGGGACCAAAAGCTGAAGCTAGCCCTTTGGGCAGACAAGGTTACTATCAAGAGAGCAATTGGTGTCTCACCTTTTGAGTTGGTTTATAGCATGTAGTCTAGATTGCCAATTAATAATTTTCTTCTTGTATACAAGTTCCTGCAAGCTGAGGATATGGAGCTATTTGAACCTATGGAAGACAGGATGATTCAAATGGTGGAGGTAGAAGAAATCAGAACTTTGGCTCATAAGAGGATTTGAAAATCTAGCTGCAATCCAAATATTTGTTTGATAAAAGGACCACAGTGAGGAAGCTTTAGATAGGTGACATGGTTCTTAAATGGAATGTAAGAGGGAAAGACAAAGGGAAACATAAAATTTTTGAATCATTATGGTTAGGCCCTTCTGTTGTTTGTGATCTGAATGGAAAAAACTCATACTTTTTGCAAACAATGAATGGTGAAGTATAGGAATTTCCAGTGCATGGACAATTCCTAAAGAATTACTTCTCTTAAGTCCATGCACAAGAGGTCCTTGTCTATACATATTTAGGTTTACTTTTGTTGTTTGTTTTTGGGCTTGTGTTTGGTTTGTTCTCTAGAGTTTTTGAATTCTTGTGTTGATCTTGCAATCAACCATCCCCAATTAGAGCCGCTATTATCACTGTTTAAAATTGGGTATTCTTGTCCCATAGTTGGCTAGAGGTCTGCAAAAATGTGTTTAGCATGCCCTTGTTACCTCTATTTTCTTGCGTCAAATGAGGGTTTAAGGTTTTTGAATTTTAACCTTTTCCTATGTTGTGAAAAATCCTTGCGTTCTATTCTTGCATTACCTTTTTCCACTTAAGGAAGGGTCGGTCTATCATGAAAAGTGTTCCCCCCCATTAGATTTTCCCTAGGCGGTCTCTTAAATATTTTAAATCTTTACGCCTTCACCTATGTCTTGTTCTAATGTTTTTCAGGCTCCTTAACTATCATACAAGTTGAGGTTCATCTTGCGGTGTGCGTTGGTTTGCTGAGAGAAGATGCCTGCAGTTTATGTCTTTGTGAAGTGGCAAAAAGAAGTAAGCAAGCCTGACTAGAAGATTTCTCATCAAGTTAAAAGACCATGTCTTGTATTTGATCCAATGACCGACATTGTTTCGCTAGCCCAAAGATGCATGTGATCTACCCTCTACGAAATAGCGAAAGAATTGGTGGGTCCCAGAGGCGAGCGGTTCTGTTGGATAAAGGATGATTAGTTTAAAAGAGATCAATGCCTAGTGTCCCGGGCAAGCTGATCACGGCAAGGGTATCAGAAAAGCATGTTTCTAGGATCTAACGGTGATCATTGCTTCACGAAAAGGAGTTGCTTAACATTTAAGGTTCGTGAAGTAGCAAAAAGGTCTGTGGGGCCCAGAAGGTAGGTAGGTCGTAGTTAGAAGACCGATTAAATAGGAGTTAATCGAATAGTTGTCATGGATTCACAGCCTCAAGTCAAGTGAAGGTTAAATATTCATGAAATAGCAAAATGATGTGGCAGTATAGATGGGTTGCTTCATGGAAGGAATTGGTGACTCATAAGAAAAGTGATGTGGTGGCTTTAGAATGGGACCTGATGGAGTTATCTAAGCAAATAGCTGACTGCCACATGGCATTTATTTGTCAGTGATGAAACAAAGGCAACTGGTTTTTGAGTTGGGGGCCCACTTTCAAGGTCTGAGTGTGTTAAATGTTGTGCATCTTGTATTGGATCCAACGGTTGTCATTGTTTCGCAGCCCGAAGATGCCTGCAGTTTATGTCTTCATGAACTAGCAAAAACCGTTAGCTGTCATAGTTGAGTGCGGTTAGTCAAGAAGACTGGCAGTCACTGTAGGAAGTAAAGATCGAGCACGTAGATGATGATCCAATGGCTTGCATTTTTTCAAGAGGTAAAAATGTGAATGGTTTAGCATTCGCGAAATAGCAAAAAGAAGTTAGGGCGTGTCACTAACATAGAAAGACTGGTGGGAGTAAAAGCAGTGAAAGTTTCTAAGATCCAACGGTCATCGTGTTAAGTTCTGATACTAAATGTAAAGTATAGATGCCAATATCCAACAAGATGAGAGAGGGGGGGGTGAATCATAAAAACTTAAACTTCCATAAAAACATCAAATTCAACCTTGGTGACTTATACTTCAGCAATATAACCAAAAACTGCTAAATATACTAACTCATAAACACATAATCATCATAACACATTTAACACCAGATTTAATGTGGAAACCTAATTAGGGAAAAACCATAGTGGGATTTCGAACCCACTAAGAAATATACTCTTCTAGAGTATGCTAGGTTAAAAGCAAATACTGTTAAAGATTACAAACACATTGGTAGATGTGACCTGGTTAAGGGATTTCCCTCAGATCTATTAGGATCTTCACTTTGTTAGAAGTGACCTTGTCAAAGGATTTCAAACACTCAACTAGAATGTTACCTTGCTAGAGGGTTTTGCAAATAAGACTATTAAGTCCACTTGGTTAAGAGATTTTCTGTCACTTTACAAAATAACAATAATAAGAATATATCTGCAATTTTACATCTAAAATGATTAAGCAGATTCTTATTTTCTCAATACTTCCTAGTCATAGGACTTATCTTGTCCCTCTACTGGGCTCTATACTCTATTAATCAAAGAGGTCTTCAAGCTTCTGTGCTCGGTAATCACTATGTAGTATCCATGTACTTACACTTGCCCGCATACATTGTTTATCAACAATTCCTTATTTATAAACAATTTGCTAACCACTGAATTTCCTTGATCACATTTCCCATGATCAATAATAGCCATTAGATCTTCAATCTTGACTAGGTTCAATGTATCCTTTGATGTGAAAAACATTTTACTACACCTAGGAACTTGCATTCCATTCTTGAAACTTGTGCTAGGGTATTGTGGTTCAATCTGACTTGTTGATCTTCTTGTTGATCTTCCATTGCCATAGATTCTTAACAAACTTCATGCATGGCATACCAATCATTTAATCAACTCCAGCTCATCAGCTTCCCTCATTAAATAATGCTTTTAGTCATCCAATGCATTCTGTTACAGCTCAGTTGTAACTTGGTAAATACTAAGCTTCACTCGGTAGACATTCTGCCTTCATTAACTGATAGTGATAACCTTAGGGTTTACCGAATTGGTTCTTTAGGGTTTACCGACTAGGTTCTTTTCTCAGTGACATAGTATAGTATTAACCTTACAATCAACAACATATGTAGGATATCAAAACAATCTAAACATCATGATCTCATCATTGTCTAACTTGGTAATAGTTGCCCAATGAATAACTTATTTCTCCCTTTATTCATCACATTCTTTATGTGTCTTTTACCAACATCTTTATACTCATCACATCATACTTCTTAAGATATGGCAACATCATACTGAATCAAAAAATCAATTTCTTGACATCAATGACAAAATAATGTTATTAAGATAGTAAACATCCTTAATCAGCTATATCCATAATCATCAACAACCTTCTCAATATCCTTAATGAAATGCCAACAATCTCTCATTGTGATTGGAATGCCAACAATCTCCCCCTTTGGCATTGATAGCAAACCAATTGATTTGACCTAATTGATTCGGATTCAGATTGCAATGAGATTCTGAAATGCTCTCCCCTTGTCATCAGTCTTCTCCCCCATACATTAGTCTACTCCCCCTTTGACAACAATGCTAAAAAGTAAAAGAACTAAAACATGATTTCTTCCTCTGAGAAGTGATTTCCTTGCTGTTATGTATCAATTCAGTCTCTATCAGAGCATTTAGTCTTCAATTCTTGTTCCTTGTATTGTTTTCTGCACAACTTTAGAAAACCTCCTAAAGTGTGTAAATCGACATCAATCCACATATAATATTCTATAGATTCATCGAATTGATGCTTTCACTGAATTCTGTCAATGAGTAGAAGATAGGGGTAGGACCCCTAACTTTCTTCAGAGATACTCATAAGTGTCCCTTGGCAGTGGCTTGGTGAAGATATCTGCTATTTGTTCCTTTGTGCTAACATACTCCAACACCACTTTCTTCTCTTGAACTTCTTCTCTCAGATAATGATATTTGATAGAAATGTGCTTTGTCTTAGAGTGCATTACAAGATTCTTTGAAATGTTAATGGCACTAGTATTATCACATAATATAGTTACTGGTTCGGTAACTTTCTCATTTATGCCTTCCAACAATTGTTTGATCCATGCTATGTTGGTACAATTCAATGTTGCAGCAACATATTCAGCTTCTGATGTTGACTGTGAAACACATCCTTGTTCCTTGCTAAGCCAACTTACTAGTCTTTCTCATAAAAAGAAAGCTCATCCACTTGTGCTTTTTCTGTCATCAATGTTGCCTGCCCAATCAGCATCAATATACAGTTTTAAATCAAAATCATTTCTCTTTTCATATACTAAGCCATAATCTTTAGTGCCTTTCAGGTATCTGAAAATTCTTTTGATTGCTGTCATATGTGTTTCTTTGGGATCTATAGAAAATCTTGCAACAATACCTACTGCATGTGCTATATCTGGTCTACTATGAACAACATATTATAACTTTCCAATCATGGATTGGTAAAGTGTCTGATCAACAGATGCAGATTTATCATTCTTTGATAGTTTATAGTTGGTAGGCATAGGAGTACTTACTGGTTTTGAATCCTCCATTCCAATTTTCTTGAAGATTTCCTTTATGTACTTGGATTGAGTAATGAAAATCTCATCTTTCATTTGCAATATCTGTAAACCTATAAAATACTTTATCTCACCAATTAGTGACATCTCAAATTCTTTGCACATTTCATTATCAAAGTTTTTGCATAGAGAATCATTTCCACAAAATATAATGTCATCAACAAATATGGCTGAGATCAGTATTCCATTGTCTTCATCATTCTTCATGTACATATTGTTGTTTTCACTTATTCTTATAAAACCAATCTTGATTAAGTAAGAGTGCAATCTCTCATACCATGCTCTAGGTGCTTGTTTCAGACCATATAAAGCTTTGTTCAATTTACATACCTGATCTTTATTCTTATCTTCAACAAATCCTTCAGGTTGTTCAATATATACTTCTTCTTCTAGTATACCATTCAAAAATTCAGATTTGACATCCATTTGATATACCTTGAAATTTTTGAAAGCAGCATATGTCAACAATGTTCTTACTCCTTGAAGTCTAGCCACAGGTGCAAAGGTCTCGCCATAATCTATTCCTTCTTCTTGAGAATATCCTTTGCAAACTAGTCTTGCTTTATTTTGAATGACCTCACCTTTTTCATTTAGCTTGTTTCTGAAAATCCACTTTGTACCAATTACATTTTTTTCCGTCGGTCTTGGGACCAGTGTCCATGTGTCATTCTTCTTGATTTGATCAATCTCTTCTTTCATAGCATTTACCCAATCTTCACTGTTAAATGCCTCTTTTACTATTCTCAGTTCAAATTAAGATATCAGACATGTGTTCTATCTCAGTTTGTTCCTTATCATCATTGGATCATCCTTATCTCCTATAATTTGACTTGGTGCATGATTCCTTCTAACATATTTGGCTAATACAGGCTCGGTTGGCTTGGTATGATCTTCTTCATCACTTGGTAACTGGATATCCTCTTTATTTTCTTCAGTAACTCTCTCGATAGGATTTGTCGGTTGAACATACACAAATTCTTCATAATCTTCTAGTTCCGTGGAATTTCCTTCATCATTTCTTTCTGCAAATTCATCAACTTTCACATTTACACTTTCTACTATTTTGTTAGATGATTTGATCCGACATTTAAATGCTTTACTTATAGAAGAATAACTTAGAAATGTTCCTTCTTCACTTTTCTGATCAAACTTTCTATTTCTGTCATCTTTGTGTACATAGCATCTACTTCCAAAGATTTTAAAGTAACTTACATTGGGTTTCTTGTCATACCAGATTTCATATGGTGTCGTCGAAGTTCCTTTCTTTAGTTGTACTTGGTTCAGGGTGTAAACATTAGTGCTTATTGCTTCTCTTTAAAAATTTTGTGGCACTCCTTTTTCAATCATCAGGGTTCTGGCACAATCCACAATAGATCTATTTCTTCTCTCAGCTATCCCATTTTGTTGAGGAGTTCTCGGTGCAGAGACTTGTCTTTTTATACCATGATCATTGCAGAATAAGTTAAATTCATCAGAGGTGAACTTCTCCTCCTCTATCAAATCTAAGACATTTCAGTTGTCTTCCTGTTTCATTTTCAACTCTTGCATTGTACCATTTAAACATTTGAAAAGCTTCTGATTTTTCTTTTAAAAACATAACTGACATCATCCTTGAATAATCATCCACAAATAATATGAAGTATTTATCACCATAATAACTCTGAACTTTCATAGGACCACAAAGATCAGTATGAACAAGATCTAAAATTCCCTTAGAAGTGTAGGACTTACTTGTAAAGCTTGATCTTGTCATCTTACCCATCTAGCATCATCTGCATATAGCATTCTCAGGTTTCTCCAAACTCGATAGACCTCTTACTCGGTGCTTCTTACTTATTTTGATCAGATTATCAAAATTTACATGACAAAACCTTTTATGCCATAACCAGGTATCATCTATCTTTCCATAAAGACACTTGTTCTGAGTTGAGTCAAGGTGAAATGTGTTACCTTTTGTTTGAGTCCCAGTAGCTACTAACTTTCCATGCTTGTCATGAACTTTGACAATTCCTTTCTAAAATTCTATTTGATAACCTGTGTTGTTTATTTGTGCTACACTCAAGAAATTATATTTCAAACCTTCAACCCAATAAACATCATCACATTTTGCATTGTCAAGCAATGTGATTGAGCCTTTACCTTTTACCGGATGTGGTGCATCATTACCAAATCTTACATAGCCTCCATCATAATCTTATAATTTAACAAATTTGGGTTTATCACCTGTCATGTGATGTGAGCATCCAATATCTATGATCCAAGAATAATTATTATTTATGTGAGATATTAAGGCTTTTTCTTCATACCTTTCTTCATCAGATCCATCCTTAATAGCCACATAAACAACTTCCTTTGTATTTGTCCCATCAGATATATCATCGTTGGATTCCTCATTAGCTACTAGGCATGTCTTTCTATCCCTCCTTCTGAAATCTCGATATCCTCTATAGTGATTGTCTTTCTGTTTGTCATCTCGATATTCTCTCTTTTCACTAGATTCTTTGTCAGGGCAGTTACAGGCCATATGTCCTATTTTATCACAATTGCAACATTTCAATGGCAGCTTTCCTTTATACTTACCTTTGCCACTTGGTAGCCTCCTGGCCAACAATGCTTCAAACTCTTCTTGCTTTCTGATTTCCGCATACAATTTTTTGCACTTCTTCCATGTTTTTATGAAATCTTTCCCTTGCTCCACTGTGATTCCCTTCAGAATACTTACTCATTCTATCATTGTAATCATTAGATTCACCAGGATGAAAAGAACTGAATGCAGATTCAACTTTATTTACTGAAGACCCACTGTTAGCAAAATTACTTAACTCAAATGCATGTAGCTTACCAATAGTAGCATCTAAAGAAACTAACATGTTAGGTATAGACCTCAATTCATTGATTGCAGAGACTCAGATTGCATAAGCAGGTAGAAGGGTTCTCAATAACTTACTTGTGACACCCTTCTCTTCAAGAGTTCCTCCTGCTCCTTTGATTTGATTGACAATTTCCTTTAGTCTTGTACTATACTGGGTTATGTTCTCACCATCATTCATCCTCATGGATTCAAGTTATCCTTGTAGACTGTCTAATTTTGCTCTTTAAACATGTTCATCACCACCATACATAGATATGAGCTTTTTCCACATTGCTTTGGCATCACTATAGCCTTCTAGGTCATTAAACTCTAAGTTGGTCAATGCTAATGTTATTTCAATCATTGCTTGAATATTTTCTTACTTTTCCTTTATCTCTTCCATTGACAATGGATAGGTGCTAGGTGTAATGAAATCATTCTCCAGATAATATGTAGCATATTCTCCAATTCCTAATAAGTGCAGCTTCATCCTTTTTTGTTGTTGTCTTCAAAATCTGATTCTCTTTAACATCCTTAATATAATATGATTGAACTCGGTGCAGAAGAGATATCAAAGATAAGGAAATTCCCAAGACAACATATGACAAGGTTTAAATAAACCTTCTACACTTTGGACTTGCTCAAAGTCCAGGTGGGTATACCTTTGTGAACTAAATTCACACTTTCAAACATAAACCCATAGCAAACCAGTCCAAAAAACCAGTGGATTTAATCACCTTGAAACCGACTGAAACAAAAAAATGCAAATTATACTCATATTTAGTATTGTGACCAACAAAACATGTAATATACAACTTCAATCAATACCAGTGCCATATCCAAGGTCACAGAGTCATCTAAAATTCAGACAATACTCCCCAAAACAAAATATCTTCACACATCCCATTGGCTTGACTTCTGTTAATCCTTACATGTGCCTAACACTTATAAGAATTTATGCATATCAAATTAAACCATGATCATCAAGATTCAATGTTCCCTACAAATAATTCACTGGTAGGAATGATCCCCACATCTTTAATTTCCCTCCTAAAGAGAAAAGCTAGCGAACACATCTACTAAAAATTGCCTTGCAACCCCATTTAAACAAAATAACCCTGGATTATTCAGAATGAAAATAATAAACAAATTGTAGGAATAATCGAAGACAACACAAAGTTTACTCAAAAGCCGATGGTTTTCATATTGTTATTATTCTTCAAAGAAGTATTACAAAACTTTGGAATTTTTTCCATTATACTTAGAAAAGCTTAGCTATGAATTTCAACAACGTTTTCTTACAATTCTTTGGGATCCCCTTTCCTCTAGTCCTAGTATCCATTTATAACAACATGGATGCACAAAGCTTCGGACTTCTCGAGGAGAGTTTGTTATAATCATTTCTTTCAAAACAAAGAGGTTACAATCTTTTCACAAAAACAGTTCCAAGCTCTTTTTGGCCTCTGTGGTTTCTTCTGGCCTCTGCAGTTTCTTCAACAGGTTGTTCGGTTGTAACTTCTTCTACCATTTCAGGGGTGCTCTCCAACTATTCTGGATCACAAGTGGCATATTTTGTGGTCCACTCATCATACACATCATCGGTAGGCCATGAGAAATTAATCACCTTAGCTTTAGCCTTGGTCAACCTTTTCCAGGAGTTTCTCAATTTGTTGACTTCTGAATTGAGAAAACCATAATGTGCCTTAATTTTCTCTATCTCCTGTATTATTATAACAAAAAAAGAAGCATCATCTAGATCAATAATTCCTTTAATCCTTGCTGACAGTTTGGCTTCCATCTCCTTAAGCCACATTTGTCTATCCTTCAGTTGATCCAGGCTAACAAAAACTCTTGGGAGCAACTCAAAAACTTGATTAGTATATTCCATTTTGCACAAGTTAACTTTCCTATCAACATTATCCACCTCTGCTACTAATTGTACTAAATCTTTAGTGATGTCACAAGTGGATTTAATGATGGGATTGACCCCTGCTTCATCATAAGATGCACATATAAACTCTAAATCTTTCTCCCTAGGCCTCCACTTGTCAAAAATAGGTGTCAAAATGGCCTTATCTCCCCTGAGTTCATTCCATATATCCGAAATTTTACCTACATTATTATATAGCAATGAGGCATTTATTTTATCTACAAAACTGGAAATGGTAGCCTTTACTCTCTCCTCATACTTCTTTGCATATAAAGCTTGAGCTTGTTTTAAATTTTCTAATGCTTGAGGAGTAATCTCAACCATTTGAGAGCTGGAGGGTGCTAGAGATGGTGGAAACTCAACGATAGGGCTAGTGGGTGGAGGTCTTGTAGGAGAAGAGGAGATCATCAGTGTTGAAGACTCACCTTGATGGTACTGTCCAGTCAACTGGCTCTGCACCTTAGCAATGATGCTATCCTTACCTCTTACCTCCTCCTTAGCACTGTTATAGGCCTTCAAAATTGTTTTCAACTTGACTTGGAGGATCTCTTTTTCTTTGGCTTCTTTTTCTACTACTACAACACTAAATTTTGTAGTCTCTAGCATAGTGCTAGCAGCTTCCACTACCCCTGTACTTTGCACTCTCTTCACCATCATCCCACCAGGGTAATTTGACACTGGGGAGCCTTTTTTTTTCTTACTCTCATTTCTCTTGAGAGACCACATGGTGAGTGTAGCATTATTCTTACTGAAAGTAATTCCCTCCATGGGTTTGGTCTCCTTCCTCACTGCGTCTAGTACCAGGGCATCTGCTACATCCCACTTGGGTAAAATAAGCACTCCAGCTTGTGCCACCATATCTCTCCCTTTCTCAGGGGTGATGGTTTTGAATTCTTCCATCATCTCTTACTTTATTTCCTCTTCTACCAGGGCTGGATCTTTATTAGGCTGCTCACAATTTCTCTTTTCACATCTAGCATTGCATTTATCTATGTTTTGTTTCCATATAAACTACATAAATGCTTCTGATGTGACAAAATTGTTGTCATCCAAGAAGGCATTACTTGCCTACTTTATCTTAGGATCCCACTACTGGCCTTTGAGTTCAGTGGTGGTAATGTCCATTTCAGTAGCAAGGGGTTCTTCTGGCATTCCTTCTTCCACTTCATCATAAGTGTAGGCAATTTCCCCTAGACTACCTAACTGTAGGAGTTGCTCAGCTACTGCTTGCTCATCTCCTATCTAGATAGGGGATTGGGATGGAGAATACAAAGGTGCATCTGATTGTACTTCTTTCCCTACCCTTTGCTTCTTTGGGCTCTCTTGGATATCAATGACATCTTGTATCTTCCTCTTTCCTTTATAGGTAGAGGGCTCCCCTGTTGTAGGCATCAACACACTATAACTAGATTTCTTGTGTAGTGTATAATCACTAGGAGGGATTGATTTGCTGGAAGCTGACCTACTTAGGACCACTCTCACCTTTTTAGGGTTTCTTTTGATTACAACTTTCCTCTTCTCCTTCAAGGTCTGCATCGCATCCTCAAAGCAAACAATTAAAAACTTTATTTTCTCCTCTAGAGGGAAAAAACTAGACAATGGGTCATAGCTGGCATCAAACTGATGCACGAAATCCAAGGCTTTCTTATAAGCCACCCATTTCTCTTTCCTCAGCTCCTACTCATCTAGATCAAACTCATTTCTCATAAGGTCTTCAGGAAACTAAAATTGATGGGGCCTACCTCTGCATGTTGCTCTCTTTCTTAACATGCCGTTGAAGAAGTCTTCTAGATCAGCACACCTGGATACTACAATAGACAAATGATAAGGCTTGAGGAAATCCTTAAATTAATTCCAACCCCCTTTTGTTATTACAAATTGGTTGGCTATGGTAACTGTAGGGAAAATAGTCCCTTTACCCCTCCCTGTCAGTTCTGCCTCTTGTACACCACCAATTTGTCTAAGGATCTCTGCAATTCCTACTTTGAGAGGGACCTGGTATGGTAGCAAGAATGGGGTGCCTCTAAAACCAAACACTCTGAAAACTGTCGAGACTGGATACAAATAAATGTCACCCCAATTGTGAACAATTTTTATGTTCTCTACAAATTCTTTTGGTCTTATGAATTCCAAAAGAACCTTGGGGATTCTTGGGTTCTCTGAGTAGAAAAGAGTCTTGATCTTGGATGCAAAGTATTTGTCAAACTTTAAGAAACTGGCATGCTCTCTATCCCATGACAACAGAGTACTCCATAGTTGTATTGGCATCTTTTCTCCTTCTTTCTCCTTGACAAGGTCCAATCCACTAGCAAAGTAATCACCACCTTTGAAAAGAAATAGATGCATTAGGAGTGAGTACCATCCAAAAGGCCTATCCACCTTTCCATTATTTATTCCTGTTAACCCTCCATGGATAGCATCAGCAATGAAAGAAGCATAATCAAATGTAATTGCAAGAGAAGGATTCAAGATTTGAGAAATCATTAACAGGTAGTGATTGGGCATATTCGCTTCAGCATCTTCTCCCAAAACTTGGCAAAGTGCCCAATACATTCCCTTATCCCTAAGGGTGAACATACTCAATGAAAAGGGCTCTTCTGTGTTGGGTCCTACAACTGCCAACCCACCTATCTTTACAAAAAATTCCTTGAGTGGCCCATTCCTGAGATGATTCCTCTATGCACTATAAATTTGAGCTAGTGACTTGAAATTTATGGGCTCTAGAAAATTGGTAAACTAATTAAGCCCAAAAGCATTTCTGAATTCTTCAACATTAATCTCAATAAGGGTTTTTCCATTTATATCCCAAATGCTTCTTGTGACTGGATCATAGTTGAGTGCAATTTGGGTCAACAAATCTATGTCCATAAATACCCCTGGGACTACCAATTTTCCAACATCTAATTCCCAAATAGTATTTTGCGGGGCCAGAGAATTTCTCATTCCAATTCCAATCTTAAATAAACCTAACCCAAACAATCCAACCTATGGGTCTCTGAACCAGTTACCCTTGTCATACAGTCCTTCTCCTATTTTCAAACGGGGAGCTCTAGGCACTAATTCTTTTGCTTTTGATGCCTGATTAGTTGACAACATCAATTGTTCAAGAAGATCATCACAGATACTTCTTTCTGAATAATTGACTTTGCCAAAATGTTCTCTTTTAGGAGCCATTGAAAAAAAATGTAAGAAATGAATACCGCCCCTAAATGCTTCTGTGACGAATCAATATCTTATCTGAAACACACCACACAGAAATTGCTACACAAGACTATGAGAAAACCTATTCTTAACTTGAAGGAATTTTCTCTACAACTGAATTGACTTGCTTTGTACTTGAAGAAGAAGGCTCTACATCTGCTCCTCTGCAATAATTCTTTAAAAAGATATCTTCATCCGGTTGATGGGAAATCATATATTGTACCCAAGGTCTTAACTACAACATTGATTCTGCATGCTTCGGTCAACCCTTCAAAATTGAATTCATAGGAGAATTCGTATTTTTCGCTCCAACGGGTCACAACGTTCTTGCAAGCCTTTCTTTTCACTCTTTTGCAATTTCATGAAGCATAACTATTAGCCAGCTTAGTCCTGCGAAACAGCGCTGACGGTCCGATCAAAAGGAACTTGATCGACCGTTACACTAACTAACAGCCTTGGCTCCATGCTAGGTCTTGCTTCTCTATTGGCTATATGCTACCATGTTGTACTCAACCACTAGCCTTGAAATGCCTTTTGCATTCATCTCTATACTGGCCACGTGTCTTTCTCTTATACCGCCAGTTCCACCTTGCCAGGCCCATGACTTTCTTCTAAGACCACGTGTCCTAAGACATGTTACCATCCATCACGACACATGCATGGTCCTCATTCACTTTTGCTATTTCACAGGGTATAAAGCACGAGCATCTTACCCTTGTGAAATAGCATGGGCCGTCAGATCATTTTTTTAGTTGATCGGCTTTTAACCATCTGAATAGGCTTTGGGAGGGGTGATCCCTTTGACTCACTTTGAACACCTGGGGTATAGTCATCTTCAGAGCTGACATGTCACTTTTTTACTTTCCAAGAGAAAGCACCGGGCTCCGATTAATTCTTGACACCTGTATCTACCATGTCATCTCCTAACCTACAATGTGACTCACCTCTGGGACCCGCCTTTTAACCTTTAATCTTGACTTGGTGATTGTTGTAGCTTATGCCACGTGCCGCCATTTTACTCGCCCTCATTGACCAGCTAGACCACCTAGTTGGCATGCCATGTCATTTTCACAAAATTCGCTGGTTTTAAACTATGAGCAACTTCGCCTAGCAAAATAGCAAAAGTCGTAGATCCATCAGTGAGATGCACACTACTTACTGGGCCCGACAACTTTAAGAGGAATACACATAAGGCATAAATTTTGCGATTAATTAACATGACCACCTAGGAAAATGACAAGGGGGGATACTTCGTACAATCCCATGACCCATCACTTAAGTGGATAAAGTAACAAAAGAATATAAACTAGAGGGTTTTAAATAGACATTAGGTGATTTAAAATAAAAAAACCCTAAACCCTTAAGGCCTAAAACAGAGCTGAAGCATTTGAAAATGCACCTTACTCAAAATTTCAAAAAACTATAGCCAATTATGGGAAAAGAAAAGCCCATTTTTAATCAGTGATAATAGTGGCTCTGACTGCGGATGGTTGATCGCAAGGTCAACACAAGAAGACTCAGAAACTTCTAGAGAAACAGACCAAAACACAGACAAAAACAGAAAAATAGGAAAGGAACAAAATATGTACAAACAAAGGACCTACCGTGCATGGACATTAAGAGAAATAATGCTTTAGGAATTGTCCATGCACTAGAAATTCCTGTATTTCATCATTCATATTCTTCAAGAAATATGAATCTTTACCATTCAAGTCATAAATCACAAAAGGGCCAATCCATAGTGATTCAAATTTCTTATGCTTT
Organism: Cryptomeria japonica; assembly: GCF_030272615.1. Classification (NCBI taxonomy): domain Eukaryota; kingdom Viridiplantae; phylum Streptophyta; class Pinopsida; order Cupressales; family Cupressaceae; genus Cryptomeria; species Cryptomeria japonica. The sequence continues at coordinate 753,783,353 of NC_081407.1, read as the reverse complement.
CCCTTATCCTGTCTTTTTGCATTCCACTAAAGAACCATGTTGTCAATTTGAAACTTCCTTTGTGATATCCTTTTATCAAAAAGATATTTTGACTGCAACTGGATCTTCTAATTTTTCTTATGGGTAGAAGTTCTAAGCTCCTCCATTTCTACAATTTGGATCATTCTATTTTCCATCGGTTTAGATATCTCCATGTCCCCACTTTGCAAAAACTTATACACTGGAAGAAGATTATTTATTGGCAATCTGGCTTGGGCACCATAGACTAATTCAAAAGGTGACATTCCAATGGATTTCTTAACTGTTATTCTATCTGCCCACAAAGCTAACTTCAATTTTTGATCCCAAGACCTTTTATTCTCTTCTAGGATTTTCTTAATGATAGTCAACAGGCTTTTATTGCTGGATTCTGCTTGTCCATTCCCCTGAGGGTGATAAGGTGAAGAGTAGGACATGAGTATTCTATGACTGGTACAAAAGCCTACAAACTCTTCTAATCTGGAACACATGGCATTATCGATCACCAATCTTGCAGGTGTTCCAAATCTAGTTTCAACATTATCCATCAAGAAATCAATGACAATTTTACTAGTAGCTCTTCTTGTAGGGATGGCTTCTATCCATTTGGTGAAATAATTAGTGGCAACTATGATCCATCTGTGACCTCTCCCTAACTTCTTAATAATCTCTCCAATAAAATCAATGCGCCATTGGACAAAAGGAGCTTCTATAGAGACTGGATTTAAGGGTAAGGCTCCTTCATACTTCAGCTTGGATGAGAATTTCTGACATGGGTCACATTTTCGAACATATGCATGAGTATCCTTAAATAGAGTGGGCCAATAGTATCCAGCCTGGATTATCTTACCAGTAGTAGTCTTAGTAGAGTAGTGACCTCCACATACTCCATCATGCATTTCAGTCAACACCCGTTTAGCTTGGAATTCATCCAAACATGTTAGTAGTTGTCCATCTCTTTTCCTCCAAAAAAGATCACCCTGAATGAGCACATATTTTTGGGACTTGAGTTTCAGAGTTCTTTTCTGATTATGTGTCATTTCTTCCGGGAATGTAGCACCTCTCAAAATTTAGACTATCTCTGTGTACCAGGGTTGCCTCTCAATACTAGTGACTGAAGCATTTCTAACCTCAACATTATGTATTTCTACATTCATGAGATTAGACTCAGTCATGAGCTTAGCCAAACCTAAACCTCTCACCAATTTGGTGATCTTTATCTCCAAGTTGAATTCTTGAATTCTATTGATCCATCTACATCTCTTCCCAGTAACCTCAGACTGAGACAAAATATCCTTAACTGCCTCATGTGGGACATAGGCAATGATATTTGCATTCACTAAGTACGGCCTAAAAGCCTTAACAACTTTAACTAGAGCATAAGCTTGTTTCTCCATGGTCTCATATTTTAGTTTTGCCGCCTGCAAAGACTTACTGTAGAAGGCTATGGGATGTTCATATCCTTCATTGTCCTTTTGTAGTAATACTACAGCCACTGTATGATATGAAGCAAAAGAAAATAGAGAAAAAGGCTTACTGTAATCAGAAGATTTCAACACTGGTGCCTCCTAGATTGCCTTCTTAATTTCAGCAAAAGCTTTTGAGGCTTCTTGATCCCAATAAAATTTTGTATCCTTCTTGAGGTACTTAACAATAGGCTTCACTATCTCTGCAAAATTTGCAATGAATCTCCTAACAAAATTTACTTTGCCTAGAAAAGATTGAATACCTTTCACATTTTTAGGTTCAGACACCTTATTGATGGCTTCAATTCTTTCAGGGTCTATCCTTACCCCTTCCTTGGAAACTATGTGTCCCAATAGCTTTCCCTTAGTGACTCCAAAATGACATTTCTTGGGATTTAGTGATACACCAAATTCCAAGGCTTTATTGAACACTTTCTCCAGATGTCCACAATGATCATCAGCCTTCCTAGAGAAACAAGTTAGGTCATCTTGATAAACCACCATGATGATGTTAATGAATTCTTTAAAAGCGACATCCATAGCTCTCTAAAATGTAGCTCCAGCATTTTTTAATCCGAATGGCATTCTCACATAAACATAAGTTCCCCATGGAGTAGTGAAGGCTATTTTAAATTGTTCAGACTCCTTTACTAACACTTGATTATATCCTAAGAAATTGTCCATCATGGATAAAAGATCACATCCTATCACTCTTTGTAGCATGGCTTCCATATTTGGGGATGAGTAGTTATCCTTCAAGGAAGCAACATTTAAATTCTTGAAATCTACACACAGTTTGATGTCCCCATTCTTCTTCCTTATTGGGACTAGATTGGAGACCCATGAAGAATGCCTTATTGGTTTGATAATCCCCCCTTCCCTTAATTTAGTCAGCTCCTACTACATCTTAGCTTCTAATAAGGGGTTAATAGGTCTTTGTTTTTGCCTAAAAGGCTTAGCATCCGGAAGTAAGGGAGCCTCATGCTGAAAAAGATCTTGTCTATACACCTTTAGGTCTTCATAAGACCAAGCAAAAACATGTTTATATCTTTTCAATAAATTAATAAGGTTAGTCCTGACATGAGGAGGTAATTTTTTGCCAATATACACTAACTTAGGGGATGACTCAGTCCCCAAATTTACCTCCTCCAACTCTTCTAATTTGGTGGTAGATTGCTGACGTAAGTGACTATCATTGTAACTGAACATGCTCTCTAGCTCTACCAACCCTTTAGGTATTTCATTAGTTTCCAACTGGACCACATCATTTCCAAACACTGTCTCTCTATTGTCTACCACTTCCACCAATTCATTACAATCAATCTTTTGTCCATCATAATCATCAACACATTGAATAAACCTAAGAATGTCTTCATCATCAACAAAATCTTCCCAATTGTACACATTGTCAGGAATAGTAGGCCTAGATTTTATTTCCATAGTGGAGATACCGGTTAGGGTTGCATCATCATTTTTCAAAGCAAAATTAGCTAGGAAGTCTGCCATAATATTCTTTGCTCGCTCTATCCAATTAATAGAAAATGCATCAAAATATTCAATAACATCCCAAACAGCATGTTTATACTACTTTAATCTATCAGTCTTGGATGCATACTTAGATCTGACCTGAGAGACAACCAATTCTAAATCCCCCATTACTTTCAATAGTTGGATTCCATGCCTTTTTGCAACCTCAAGTCCTAGTAACAGGGCTTCATATTCTGCAGTATTATTTGTGCACTGGAATGCCAATAAAAATGAATACTTAAAAGTTATACCTGATAGGGACACAAAAAGAACCCCTGCTCCTAATCCTTCCTTGGAGCAAGCTCCATCAAAATACATCTACCACAATCCATACTATTGTGCTTGTAACTCGATCACAATAGGGTTAGTATTCCTCAATTGAGGTAGAATTGGTTGAAGTCTGAAATTATCTAGGTCTACATCAATCATACAATTAAGCATACTAGGGTCTACATTTTCTATTACCCTAGGAGCTCTTGGCTCTCTATACAATTTGACCTGATTACCATTAATAGGAATGGTGGCATAAGATAAGTCCAGTTGGACATTTCCCCCTACTACTGCTACCCATTGCCTGGAAAGTAACATACCATAGTGGGGTTTAGTGTCAATAACAATAACATCCATTTTGTAAGTGGCTTCAGGGAATGCTGCTATTTTTACTTCTACATCTTTCATTGTGCCTATCACAAGCACTTCTCTATTATCCATGGCATAGCACTTCCCATACACAGTGGCTACTGATAATCCTAATTCTTTCATAACACCATAAGGCATTACATTGGCAGCAGCCCCTGAATCTATCATGCAGTTTTTAAATAGCCAGTTATTGACTAATAGGGTAACATAGAAGGGATCTACCTATGAGGGCTCTTGAGTGATAGTGGTTCCATCATAAAATTCTGGGGTTTGGAACTCTTGATCCTTTCTAACTCTAGCTGAACCGGTGGGTAAGACTGTGTCACTATCAGATATACTAGAGAATAGAGACAAAGTTGCATCTTTATGTTCTTTAATCTTTAGTAATTCTACTAAGGGAACAATGACCTTCATTTGAGTAAGATCTTGGGCAATGTCAAATGTAGAACTATTGCATGTTTCAGTGTTAGTTCTGACCCTTTTTGTCTTGAACTGGCTTGCCTTATTCACTGTTGCTACTCCTTGTACATCATCAATATTTTTATCATGTTTGCCTTTGGGTACATCTTTAACTTGTTCATCTTTCTCTTAACTGACCTTGGGAACAATGGTAGTGCTACTTGATGCCCCCTTCTTAGTGACCTCCTTTACGAACATCAAACCTGGCTCACCCTGATCAGTATCTCTTTTAGTACTTCTCAAGTTATAATTGTGCTTTGCTTTGGCAAATGCAGCTTTAGTGAGATTTCTAACTTCTTCCTCACTAGGCCTCCTGAGATGAACCTCTTCATCCTTAATTGTTACCACATTCAATGTAGGATGCCAATCTAAGGTTAACTGTCCTTGCACTAACCTTTCATTATCCAGCCCATCATTGTATCCACTTTGCACGAATTCCTCATCACTTTCAATGATGGTTTCAAACATATTAATGTCAAGCTCTGCTTCTGGTCTCATAGATTCTTCTAGAGCCTAAGCCACTACACACTGATGAGGAAAATGTGGTCCATCACAAGCAATACACCAAGGAGTATTTTCTATATTGTGAATAGTTTTCTCTTTCAAGGGATCTGGAGTGTCTTGACTTTGGGCAATTTTAGACTTCTCAATTTGGGGCTTGCCATCTTTCCAATTGGTATTATATGGCATATCATGCAATCTAGGGGGTCTATCTTGCCAGTTATAATGAGGTTTATCATTTTCATTAACCTTGGCAGTCAAATCTTTCATAGCAGTAACCAATTTCTCTATCTTATCATCCTCCTTAGCAACTTTATTAGGTTGTTGTTTGGTTTCTTGCCATAATCTACGATCTATCCTTCTTCCTAACTTCCCAGATGCTTTTCTATTACTTTCTACATTTATGGCAATTTTAAAAGCATCTCTCAAGTTATGTGGGTTCTTATCCCTCAAAATATAGGCCATCTTGGAATCAAATGCATTGTAATATGTATTAAGACACATGTTATCATCTAGCCTCATCACTTGATACAATCTATGCATGGCCTTCTGGAATCTAGCATTGAAATCGGTGACCATTTCATTTTCAGATTTTCTGATATTGTTGAATTCATTTAGCATGAAACTCACATTAGGCTTGTCACCATACTGCTCTTGAAAACAATTTTTAAAATCTTCCCATGACCCTATGCTATTGATCGGGAGTCCTCTATACCAATCTCTTGCATCATCAACCAGGGATTGAACAAACAGTTTCATAATAACATCTTCATCTACTATCTCATAATCATTTATTAGATCCCCAAAAGATTTCAGATGTTCCTCAACACTAATTGCATTGTTCCCAGCAAATTTATGGAGTCTGTCTCTTAACTCAGTGGGAACATGATTTGGATATCCCGGGATCCCATCAAAGAACAATTGTCTATATTGTTCTAAATTGATTGGTCTTCTTTGAAAAGGGGTAATAGCATTATTATTTCCCATAGTCATTTTAACTTTTGGGATTGGAGATTGAGGTATTTGGGTGTGCTATTTATTCATAGGGATTTGACATACTGAGACAATATTAGCTTGTACTACAGGTTGAGTATTAGCCCAAGGAAGGGAAATATGTTGATAATTAGGCTTGCTAAGATCTTCTGATGGGAATGTAATGGGGGGAGCTTTTAAGTAATTAATCTTTCTTTTTACTTTTTTATTTTCTACTTCTAACTCAGCCTTTTCCAATTCCATTTGGAGATCTTCCTTTTCCTTCCTCATCCTTTCCATTTCTCTCTCATGTGCTAAAAGCTTATGAGAGATCTCTTCTGCAGTTTTAGATTCTATTCCATCATCTACCCATTTCTGTTTTCGTTTATCCATATTAGCTTTAGGAAGCTGGGAGTCATTAAATACTTCCCTAGTTGGCTGGACTACTGACTTACAAGCTTGTTTAGTTTTGGGGATTAGAATCTCTCTAATCACAGGGCCTTCCTCATCACTTTTTTCTTTCTCCTTAGCAAGTACTTCAAGATCAGCTATCTATCTAAGGAGCCTATCACTTTCCATTAATTTGGCTTTGACTTCCTTCTCCTTATTTGCTTCCTTTTGGGCTCTTAGGGAGATTAAGTGATGGACTCTTCTATTTAAGTCTTCAATCTCTTGAGACACTTTATCCTCATCAGGGAAGTTTTCTTCAGAGTCTGATGCATTAACTTGATCTATGTCAATCAAACTAATGTTCCCATCTATTGTCCTAGGAACAGAGTGTCTAATTGCATTTGAACTGGTTCTATCTCTTGTAAAAACACTAACATGAGATAAATCTTGATTTAAAATAGGTGCATTATCAATATTTCCAAACAATCCCGAATGGAAACCTAATATATCATGTTCTAAATCTTTGGAAGATGAATTAGACTTTGCATAAACAGGTCGATCAGGCATCTTACCAATATTATTGTTTTTCTGCACCCAACTAGCATTTGATGGCTCATGCAACACAGATCTCTTCTGGCCTCTCTATGACTGTTCTGGCAGATCTTCTTGCAAGGTTTCAAGAGGATGTTTCTTCATGAATGATCTCATGTTTTTTGCTCCTTGCATCTCGCTTGTCTTCCTTTTTAAAAAAAAATTGTATCTCACAAGGACTAGTTCAAAAGTAACAGAGTCACTAGCCACAAAACTATGGGAATTATGAAAACAAGTAGTCTAATCCACAAACACACAAAAATTTTCCTTATAAGCCTCAACACAGATCTACGATTATATCTTTATTGTAACTCTCCCCAATAGAGTCGCCACTTTTGTTGTCTTCAAAATCTGATTCTCTTTAACATCCTTAATATAATATGATTGAACTCGGTAGAGAAGAGATATCAAAGATAAGGAAATTCCCAAGACAACATATGACAAGGTTTAAATAAACCTTCTACACTTCGGACTTACTCAAAGTCTAGGTGGCTATACCTTTGTGAACTAAATTCACACTTTCAAACATAAACCCACAACAAACCAGTCCAGAAAACCAGTGGATTTAATCACCTTGAAACCAATTGAAACAAAAAAATGCAAATTATACTCATATTCATTATTGTGACCAACAAAACATGTAATAGACAACTTCAATCAATACCAGTGCCATATCCAAGGTCATAGAGTCATCTAAAATTCAGATAATACTCCCCAAAACAAAATATCTTCACACATCCCATTGGCTTGACTTCTGTTAATCCTTACATGTGCCTAACACTTATAAGAATTTATGCATATCAAATTAAACCATGATGATCAAGATTCAACGTTTCCTACAAAGAATTCACCGGTAGGAATGATCCCTGGATCTTTAATTTCCCTCCTAAAGAGAAAAGCTAGCGAACACATCTACTGAAAATTGCCTTGCAACCCCATTCAAACAAAATAACCCTAGATTATTCAGAATGAAAACAATAATCAAATTGCAGGAATACTCAAAGACAATAAAAAGTTTACTCAAAAACCGATGGTCTGCATATTGATATTATTCTTCAAAGAAGTATTACAAAAATTTGGAATTTTCTCCATGATACTTAGAAAAGCCCAGCTATGAATTTCATACACATCATCGGTAGGCCATGAGAAATTAATCACCTTTGCTTTAGCCTTGGTCAACCTTTTCCAGGAGTTTCTCAATTTGTTGACTTCTGAATTGAGAAAACCATAATGTGCCTTAATTTTCTCTATCTCTTGTATTGTTATAGCAAAGAAAGAAGCATCATCTAGATCAATAATTCTTTTAATCCTTGCTGACAGTTTGGCTTCCATCTCCTTAAGCCACATTTGTTTATCCTTCAGTTGATCTGGGCTAACAAAAACTCCTGGGAGCAACTCAAAAACTTGATCAGTATATTCCTTTTTGCACAAGTTAACTTTCCTATCAACATTATCCACCTCTGCTGCTAATTGTACTAAATCTTTAGTGATGTCACAAGTGGATTTAATGATAGGATTGGCCCCTGCTTCATCATAAGATGCACATATAAACTCTAAATCTTTCTCCCTAGGCCTCCACTTGTCAAAAATAGGTGTCAAAATGGCCTTATCTCCCCTGAGTTCATTCCATATATCCAAAATTTTACCTACATTATTATATAGCAATGAGGCATTTATTGTATCTACAAAACTGAAAATGGTAGCCTTTACTCTCTCCTCATACTTCTTTGCATATAAGGCCTAAGCCTATTTTAAATTTTCTAGTGCTTGAGGAGTAATCTCAACCATTTGAGAGCTGGAGGGTGCTGGAGATGGTGGAAACACAATGATAGGGCTAGTGGGTGGAGGTCTTGCAGGAGAAGAGGAGATCATCTAGTACCAGGGCATCTGCTACATCCCACTTGGGTAAAATAAGCACTCCAGCTTGTGCCACCATATCTCTCCCTTGCTCAGGGGTGATGGTTTTGAATTCTTCCATCATCTCTTGCTTTATTTCCTCTTCTACCAGGGCTGGATCTTTATTAGGCTGCTCACCTTTTTTCTTTTCACATCTAGCATTGTATTTATTTATGTTCTGTTTCCATAAAAACTACATAAATGCTTCTGATGTGACAAAATTGTTGTCAGCCAAGAAGGCATTACTTGCCTTCTTTATCTCAGGATCCCACTAATAGCCTTTGAGTTTAGTGGTGGTAATGTCCATTTCAGTATGAAGGGGTTCTTCTGGCATTCCTTCTTCCACTTCATCATAAGTGTAGGCAATTTCCCCTAGACTGCCTAATTGTAGGAGTTGCTCAGTTGCTACTTGCTCATCTCCTATCTAGATAGGGGATTGGGATGGAGAATACAAAGGTGCATCTGATTGTACTTCTTTCCCTACCCTTTGCTTCTTTGGGCTTTCTTAGATGTCAATGACATCTTGTATCTTCCTTTTTCCTTTAGAGGTAGAGGGCTCCCCTGTTGTAGGCATCAACACGCTGTAACTAGATTTCTTGTGTAGTGTATAATCACTAGGAGGGATTGCTTTGTTGGAAGCTCACCTACTGAGGACCACTCTCACCTTTTCAGGGTTTCTTTTGATTACAACTTCCCCCTTCTCCTTCAGGGTCTGCATCACATCCTCAAAGCAAACAATTAAAAATTTATTTTCTCCTCTAGAGGGAAAAAACTAGACAATGGGTCATAGCTGGCATCAAACTGATGCATGAAATCCAAGGATTTCTTATAGGCCACCCATTTTTCTTTCCTCAGCTCCTGCTCATTTAGATCAAACTCATTTCTGATGAGGTATTCAGGAAACTAAAATTTATGGGGTATACCTCTGCATGCTGCTCTCTTTCTAAACATGTCGTTGAAGAAGTCTTCTAGATCAGCACACCTGGATACTGCAGTAGACAAATGATAAGGCTTGCGGAAATCCTCAAAGTAATTCCAACCCCCTTTTGTTATTATAAATTGGTGGGCTATGGTAACTATAGGGAAAATAGTGCCTTTACCCCTGCTTGTCAGCTCTGCCTCTTGTACACCACCAATTTGTCTAAGGATCTCTATAATTCCTACTTTGAGAGGGACCTGGTATGGTAGCAAGAATGGGGTGCCTCTAAAACCAAACACTCTGAAAACTGTCGAGACTAGATAAAAATAAATGTTACCTCAATTGTGAACAATTTTTATGTTCTTTGCGAATTCTTTTGGTCTTATGAATTCCAAAAGAACCTTGGGGATTCTTGGGTTCTCTGAGCAGAGGAGAGTCTTGATCTTGGATGCAAAGTATTTGTCAAACTTCAAGAAATTGGCATCCTCCCTATCCCATGACAACACAGTACTCCATCGTTGTACTGACATCTTTTCTCCTTCTTTCTCCTTGACAAGGTCCAATCCACTAGCAAAGTAATCACCACCTTTGAAAAGAAATAGATTCATCAGGAGTGAGTACCATCCAAAAGGCCTATCCACCTTTCTATTCGTTATTCTTGTTAACCCTCCATGGATAGCATCAACAATGAAAGAAGCATAATCAAACGTAATTGCAAGAGAAGGATTCAAGATCTGAGAAATCATTAACAAGTAGTGATTGGGCATATTTGCTTCACCATCTTCTCCCAAAACTTGGCAAAGTGCCCAATACATTCCCTTAGCCCTAAGGGTGAACATACTCAGTGAAAAGGGCTCTTTTGTGTTGGGTCCTACAATTGCCAACCCACCTATCTTTACAAAAAATTCCTTGAGTGGCCCATTCCTGAGATGATTCCTCTGTGCACTATAAATTTGAGCTGGTGACTTGAAATTTATGGGCTTTAGAAAATTGGTAAACTCATTAAGCCCAAAAGCATTTTTGAATTCTTCAGCATTAATCTCAATAAAGGTTTTTCCATTTATATCCCAAATGCTTCTTGTTACTGGATCATAGTTGAGTGCAATTTGGGTCAACAAATCTATGTCCATAAATACCCCTGGGACTACCAATTTCCCAACATCTAATTCCCAAATACTATTTTGCGGGGCCGGAGAATTTCTCATTCCAAATCCAATCTTAAATAAACCCAACCCAGACAATCCAACCTGTGCGTCTCTCAACCAGTTACCCTTGTCATATAGTCCTTCTCCTATTTTCAAATGGGGAGCTCTAGGCACTAATTCTTTTGCTTTCGATGCCTGATTAGTTGACAACATCAACTATTCAAGAAAATGATCACATATACTTCTTTCTAAATAATTGACTTTGCTAGAAAATTCTCTTTTAGGAGCCATTAAAAAAAATGTAAGAAATGAATATCATCCCTAAATGCTTCTGTGACAAATCAATATCTTATTTGAAACACACCACATAGAAATTGTTACACAAGACTATGAGAAAACCTATTCTAAACTTGAAGGAATTTTCTCTGCAACTGAAATGACTTGCTCTATACCTGAAGAAGATAGTTCTGCATCTGCTCCTCTACAATAATTTTTTAAAAAGATATCTTCATCCGGTTGATGGGAAATCATATATTGTACCCAGGGTTTTAACTACAACATTGATTCCACATGCTTCGGCTGTCCCTTCAAAATTGAATTCATAGGAGAATTCATATTTTTCACTCCAACGAGTCACAATGTTCCTGCAAGCCTTTCTTTGCACTCTTTCACAACTTCGCAAAGCATAACTATCGGGCAGCTTAGTCTTGCGAAATAGCACCGACCATCCGATCAAAAGGAACTTGATCAACCGTTACACTAACTAACAGCCTTGGCTCTGTGCTGGGTCCCGCTTCTCTATTGGCTACGTGCTACCACATGGCACTCAATCACTAGCCTTGAAATGCCTTTCGCATTCATCTCAATGCTAGCCGTGTGTCTTTCTCTTATACCGCTGGTTCCACCTTGGCGGGCCCATGACTCTCTTCTAAGACCATGTGTCCCAAGACACGTTACCATCCATCAGGACACATGGACGGTCCTCATTCACTTTTTCTATTTTGTAGGGTATAAAGCATGAGCATCTTACCCTTGCAAAATAGCGCGGGCCGTCAGATCATTTTTTTAGTTGATCAGCTTTTAACCATCTCAATAGGCTTCGAGAGGGGTGGGCCCTGTGACTTACTTTGAAAACCTGGCATACAGTCATCTTCAGAGCTGACATGTCACTTTTTTACTTGCTGAGAGAAAGCACCAGGCTCTGATTAATTCTTGACACCTGTATGTACCCTGTCATCTCCTAACCTGCGACATGACTCACCTCTAGGACCTGCCTTGTAACCTTTAATCCTGACTCGCTGACTGTTGTAGCTTATGCCGTGTGCCGCCATTTTATTTGCCCTCATTGACCAGATAGACCACCTAGTTGGCATGCCATGTCATTTTTGCAACTTCGCTGGTTTTAAACTACGTGCAAGTTTGCCTACCGAAATAGTGAAAGCCGTAGATCCATCCGTGAGATGCACTGTACTTACTGGGCCCGACAACTTTAAGAGGAATACACATAAGGCATAAATTTTGTGATTAATTAACATGACCGCCTAGGCAAATGACAAGGGGGGACACTTCCTATGATCCCATGACCCATCACTTAAGTGGATAAAGTAACGAAAGAATATAAACTAGAGGGTTTTAAACAGACATCAGGCAATTTAAAATAAAAAAACCCTAAACCCTTAAGGCCTAAAATAGAGCTGAAGCATTTGAAAATGCACCTTACTCAAAATTTCAAAAAACCATAGCCAATTATGGGAAAAGAAAAGCCCATTTTTAATCAATGATAACATTTGCCATGTGGAGAAACTCTACTTGTTCAGCTTTGGGGCATCCCTCTTATACATCTTCAGATCTTAACTCAAGTACCTTCAATTTTTTCTTCCAGAGTCCAATGCTCTGATACCAATTGTAAAGTTATCATGCCAATAACTAACAAGATGAGGGGGGGGGTGAATCATACAAACTTAATCTTGTATAAAATCAACAGATTCAACCTTGGTAACTTATACTTCAGCAATATAACCAAAAACTGCTAAACATGCTAACTCATAAACACATAATCATCATAACACATATAACACCAAATTTAACATGGAAATCCAAATAGGGAAAAACCACTATGGGATGTTGGACCCACTAAGAAATATACTCTTCTAGAGTATGCTTGGTTAAAAGAAAATCCTGTTAAAGATTACAAACACATTGCTAGATGTGACCTAGTTAAGGGATTTCCCTCAGATCTGTTAGGATCTTCACTTTGTTAGAAGTGACCTTGTCAAAGGATTTCAAACACTCAATTAGAATGTTACCTGGCTAGAGGATTTATAAATGAGACTGTTAAGTCCACTCAATTAAGAGATTTTCTTTCACTTTACAAAATAACAGTAATAAAAATATATCTACAACTTCACATCTATAATGCTAAAGAAGATTCTTATTTGCTAAACACTATCTAGTCATAGGACTTATCTTGTCCCTCTACTGGGCTCCCTACTCTATTATTCAAACAGGTCTTCAAGCTTTTGTGCTCGGTAATCACAATGTAGCATCTTTGTGCTTACACTTGCCCGCATTACATTGTTCATCAATAATTTCTTATTTATAAATAATTTGCTAACCTTTGAATCTCCTTGATCACATTTCCCATGATCAATCATAGCCATTAGATCCTCAATCTTGACTAGGTTCAATGTATCCTTTGATCTAAAAAATGTTTTACATCACCTAGGAACTTGCATTCCATTCTTGGAACTTGTGCTAGGTTAAGCGGTTCAATCTGTGCTGTAGATCTAGCTCCCGAATTTTCAAAGTCGTAGATCCTTAACAAATTTCTTGCATGACATATCAATCATTTAATCAACTCAAGCTAATTAGCTTCCTTCATTGAATAATTCTTTTATTCATTCAATGTTGTCTGTTACTGCTCGGTTGTAACTCGATAAATACAAAACTTCACTCTGTAGACATTTCAGCTTCATTAACTGATATCGATAACCTTAGGGTTTACCGACTAGGTTCTTTGCTCTGTGACATAGTATAGTATTAACCTTACAATTAACAACATATGTAGAATATCAAAACAATCTAAACATCATGATCTCATGATTGTCTAGCTTGGTAATAGTTTCCCATTGAATAACTTATTTATCCCCTTATTCATCACATTCTTTTTGTGTCTTTTACCGACATTTTAATTCTCCAGAAATCAATCTTCTCAAGATATGGTAACATCATACTGAATCAAAATATCAGTTTCATGACATCAATGACAAAATAATGTTATAAAGATAGTTATCATCCTTCTTCAGTTATATCAATAAACTTCAACAACCTTCTCAATATCCTTAATGAATATCAACAATCTCCTTCTATTGAAATGCCAACACATGGCTCATTATTTTGTGACTACTAAAGGTGGTTGGAAATATTTTGAAGAATTCTTTAAACCATATAGGTTGCCAACTGCAATTTCAAGATTTGCAGACCCTGAAGATTTTTTCAATGGCATGTTTAGGAAAAGAATAGTTTGTAAAGGTAGGCCTCACCAATTTCAATTCCCTAAAGATTTAATTAGGAATGAATTCAGCTTGGATGAGTAGAAATTGAGGAAAGAAAAATGGGTAGCATACAAGAAGGGTTTGGATTTCATTCATCAATTTGATAGTAGTTACGACCCTCTTTCTAGTTTTAGTCCCTTTGAGGAAAAAATCAAATTCTTAAATCTTTATTTTGAATATCTCATGCAAACTCTGAAAGAGAAGAGGGAGGCTATAATCAGTGAGGATCCTGATAGGGCTAGATTGGTTCTAGCTAAGCCTGTCTTTGCTAAGGCTATCCCACCTGGTGATTATGTAATGCACAAGAAGTCAAAATATAGTGTGATGAGGCCAGTAACAAGTGAGCCTTCCACTTCAAGAGGGAAATGAACAATTGAAGATGTCATTGACATCCAAGACTCCCCTAAAAGGCAAAGAGTGGGGTAGGAAGTGCAAACTAGTGAACCTCTCTATTCTCCATCTCAATCCCCTATCCACATAGGAGATGAGCAAGTAGTGGCCGAGTAGTTGTTATAGTTAGGGAGTCTCAGGGAGATTGCCTATACATATGAGGAGACACAAGAGGGGATTCCAGAAGAGCCACCTAGTGCTGAAATGAACTTGACTGAAAGTGAGCTCATATATAAAGAGTTGGACCCAACTATTAAGCAAGCTAGTGAAGAGTTCCTAGCTGATAGAAAATTTGTCACAATAGGTGCCTTCATACAATTTGTATGGAAGCAAAACATTGAGAACTTCAAGGCAAGGTGTGAGAAGAGGAAGAGTGAGTAGCCTCATAAAGATGCCACATCAGTAGAGGAGGAAGTAAAACAAGAAATGATGGCAAAATTTCAAGCCATCACTCCTGAAGCAGGAAGGGAAATGGTATCAAAGGTTGGTGTTGTGATCCTCCCTAAATGGGATATAGCTGTTGCTTTGGTACTTGAAGCTATTAGGAAGGAGACTAAGCCTATGGAGGGAATGACCTTCAACAAAAATAATGGCGCTCTAGTCATGTGGTCACTGAAGAAGGATAAAATAAAAGAAGGAAAGATGTATCAGATTCTAGTCTCCTAGGAGGCATGATTGTAAAAAGAGTCCAAGATACGGGGATGGTGGAAGCTACAAGCACAATCTTGGAAACTACAAAGTTCAGTGTAGCAGTGGTAGAAAAGGAGGCTAAAGAAAAGGCTAATATCCAACTAAAATTGGAAACAATCTTAAAGGCTTACAATGAGACCAAAGAAGGAATAGCCAACAGAGACAGTATTAGTGCTAGACTTCAAGGTCAATTGGCAGGTCAACACCATCTAGGTGAATCCTCTACTCTTACGATAGCCTATTCTCTAGAAAAACCTCCACCTACAAGCCCTATCATAGATATCCCCCTTCTCCTATACCTTCTGGTTTCCAGTCAACTGAAATTGTTCAACATGAATTGGAAAAGTTGAAACAGGCTCAGGCCCTATTTGCAAGCAAATATGAGGAAAAGATAAAAGCCACAATTTTGGCATTTGTTGATTCAGTTAGAGCCTCTATTGTACACATTTCTATGAAGAGGATTCTGAATATTTTGACAGAATTAAGAGAAGATGAGACTACTTTGCAACCAATTTTGAGTAAGTGGATGCCTAGGGGAAAAGAGTTAGAGCTTATGTGTTCATCCCATGCAGATGTAGAGGCAAATGACAATCTTAGATTCACCTATGAATTCATAAAAGAAATGAATATACTCTCAGAAGAAAGGGCAGGTGTGAAAAGAAAAGCCCAATTATATAGAAAGGAATATTTTGATCATAAGTATGAACTATTTCTAGGGGGTTGTTTGGGTCCAACTCAGTTAAAAGATGAGAAGGCATGGATGGAAGAACTGGACCACAAATTGTCCCAAAGGGTCAATGAAATCATTAACACTGACGATGCATCCTTATTTATCAAGACAATTGAAGAGTTTGAAAAGGTGAAATCACATTATGGTTTCATAGAAACAGAAATTGGGCAGTTGAGAGTCACTTGGAAAAGGTTAGAAGGGATGAAGAAGAAGATCATCAGTTTCTCTTGCCCGAGTGATGACGTGTTCCAAGAGTGGAAAGACAAGTATGCTAGACAAAGAGAAGATATTCTAGAACAGCTAGAAGATGTTGGAGTAGAACAACAAACTGAAGAGCCTGTTGATACTGAAAAGGACTTGTAACTGTTTCTTGAAGGATATTGCGGTTTGTAACAAACTTTTCTTAGGAATGTCCAAAGCTTGTATGCATCCATGATATTATAAATGGATACCATGACTAGTAAAAAGGGGATCACAAGAATTTTGTAAAGAAACTCTGCAAAAATATATCTCTATCCTTTCTAGCTTTTATAGAAAACACATTAAGTCATGTAATTTTTTTTTTCAGATATGAATATAAATATATAGATCAATAATTTTCAGGCCTAAATCTATGTTGTCTTCTCATGTGCTTTTGTTAATTTGCTGGTTTCACTTGAAGAGTCTAGGATTATTTAATTGAACATGAATTGTAAGGTAGTCATATGGGTATGTTTCTAGCTTTTCTCTTCAAGAAAGAGGAAATAAAATGCATGAAACATCTCTATCAGTAAATCAATTGTTTTCTCATTTTGAATTTGATGAACAGTTTTAGTCTTAAGAAGGTAAAACTCATATTGATGTAAGGCATGTATGGGGTTGACATAAGGCCATGGTAATGAAATGTAAATGATTGTTCAGTCTTGAAGATATAATTTGATTTGGGTGACTCTGTAGCCAGAATAAGGCACTGGTATCCAATTGTGAGATTCTTTCTAATCTTTCTTGAAGATCAATACTAAAAATGAATACAATTTTTTCTTTTAGTGTTTTATTTCATGGAGGTGATGATCCATGGGTTTTAGGCACTGGTTTACTAGTGGATCTCAGTCTTAAAGTGTGAAATTATTCACAGAAGGTATACCCACCTAAACTTTGGATAAGTTCAAAGTGTAGAAGGTCTCAAAACCTTGTTATATGTTACTCTTGAGTTCTATTTCCTTGATCTTTTCATATACAAACAAAGTTATTTTTATTTCTTACTGGAAGGATATAAGGAAAATCAAGATTTGAGACTAACACCAGTAAGGTGAGTTGAACCAGTAGTAAGTCATGGTTGGTGAAAGATGTCAAATTGACATATCAAACTAAAGATGATGCCAAATTGATAGAGAAAAATGAGCATAGGTGGATGTCGACAAGGATGACAAGTGGCAAACATGCAAAGGTCGGTGAAGTGATCATAGACATAAATTTAACAAGTAGTTCGACATTAATGAAGAACTAACAAATCATGGGATGATGGCAGAAGGTTGAAGCTTGAGGGAGACAAGGTGCAAGGTGATTGAAATGACCATGTAGGATAATCTAATCTTTATGCTCATTGGCTGAAGGAAACAACTGAGCCATTAATGGTGATTGATAGAGAAACACCTGAAAGCATGTTGTAGACATCCAAATATAGAAAACACACATTAGAAGGTGAGGAGATGGTGGTGATGTTTGACGTGATATAGATCATCACTCTAGAAGAGAAGATCAGATCATGTCTAATACTAATTGAGTTGGTGAAAGAAAACCCTAGCACGCCACCATTTGAATGTTATTTTTGGCGAGAACCCTCACATATAAATATGCGAACTCTAGATTGAAGTGATTAATGTTGGATGTGAGTTGTGAGAGAGAAGAGAGATTGACCAAGAAAAGAGACTATTTATCTGAGTGTTCCTTCATAGAGAGTAAGAGTGTGGAGTGTTAGCAGGCTGAACTAGTGAGAGATTCTAACTGGCAGAGACAGAGTAATCGGTAAATTGTTACATTCTTAAAAATCAAGCTTACTGGTAAGGAGTGATTGGTTAGGAAGGCATCCAAGTGTGACATTGTGAAGTATGATACTTAAAGAGAGAGAAGAAAGGTTGGTGGTAACCAGTAAGTGATCAGAGTGAGTAATCTGATAAGCAACAATGTGAGAACTAGTGAATAAGAGGACGTTGAAAACCAACAGACATTAGTTGATCAGGTGTTGCGGAAGTCATTTGCAACTAGGTCCTATCATTGCATTAAAATTGTATTTCATTATATTACACCAAGTTTCTTCTCCTTGGGTTGGTGCCCTAAAATGAGTAGGGGTTGGTGCCCTAAATCATTTGTAACAAATTGTTTCTTCATGAGGATGGATTGGAGCA
This sequence comes from Cryptomeria japonica, assembly GCF_030272615.1. Classification (NCBI taxonomy): domain Eukaryota; kingdom Viridiplantae; phylum Streptophyta; class Pinopsida; order Cupressales; family Cupressaceae; genus Cryptomeria; species Cryptomeria japonica. The sequence continues at coordinate 753,765,082 of NC_081407.1, read as the reverse complement.
CTAGACTCTAGCAGAATTTCTCACTGAGTTTTTTCCCATATTGGGTTTTTCTCATACATCTGGTGTTGTGGGTTATACATTTGTGTGTTTACCTCTTTTGATATCCTCTCATATACATATTATTAGTTTGATTATTTATTATTTAGGTTGCTAATCAGTACTCCAAGCTTGGTTTAAAAAGAAAAGATTTTTAGGAACCACTGATTAACCCCCTCTTAGTGGTACATTGTGTTCAACAAAAATATTGGCCTGATGTGTTGTATTGACCTTATGCACCATAATGATGTTGTTGAGCTCCGTGGTGTTGAATAGTACTTTCCTGAGTGGTGTTTCTATTTTAGACATTAGTAGGGGGGACACTCATGCTTGTAGTGATAGAAGACAAATTAGGCATTCCAGTTATACCTACCTGCAATATTAGTAGAGTACTGGTTGTAGTACTAGAGAATTTTTCTCAGGTAGAATCTTGGGTAGCAGTTGTTGCACATCTTGAAACAACACTTATAACAGGGGTCTGAGCAATAGTACTTATGGAAGCAAGGGCTGAGGAACTAATAGTATTCACATGGGGAGACACAGATGTAGAAGTGACTAAAAGGGAACTGACAATACTAGGGACATTGGATGTGTGACTAGACATTCCATGGGTAGGGATTTGCATTGACTGTTGAATGTCTAGATTTAACATTTCTTGTTCTATCATGTCCCTTTCTCTTCTTACCTATTCCAACCATTTTTGCAACTCTTCATTTTATCGTCTAGTTGCATTCCCCAAAGTAGAGCATATATTAGACTCAATAAACTGAGTCTGACAAAGATTTCATGTTGAAGGAAAGTTCATAGACACAGGGGTAGCAATAGTATACTCATGACCAACATTACTTTATGCATTAGCTAACTGATCAACATACCTAGCCTCAAACTCTCTTTGTAACCTAAACCTTTCAAAGTTTGCATATAACTTGTCATAAGAATCCTTGTCCAGAACATGACCTTCATAGTAGGGATTTTGTAGATTTTTATCCATCTTAGAGAACGTGTGACTAACAAAAAGATTGTCTTTTGGAAAAGATTCGTCACTACTTATATCTTTTGGTTTGTATCCAGATATATATGTGTCACTATGATAACCTTCTAAAATATACTTCCCTCTTAAATCAATATGCAAATAATTTTGTTCCTCTATTCTAATAACAAGAGCATTAACCAATACTTGAGTAAAAGTACTTTGAGGAATACCCTTGTTCTTGACAGTCCAACTTTTGCTTATTGTTGACTTGATGCCCTCTTTTCTCCCTTGATCAACTTCCTTATTTGAGCTAAACTCAGTGTCAGATGCATTTCACCTTGCAATGTGTTCACTCCTCCTTGTAGCAGTGTTCATAACCTTCTTGTTTCTCATGTGAGCCTCTCAAGATATGAACTAGCTTTCTTTCTTTTCAGAGTCACCACCCAAGATGGGAATACATTTTTCTTGAGTAACTCTGGACTTTGGACAAGGACTGCTGGGGGTAAAATACTCTTTTGACACAACCTTGACTTTTATTTCTCTTGTAGAGTCACCAATTTGTTGGTTCCCAAACCAATAGGTCCTAGATCCTAGAGGAATTTCCACTAACTCATCGATAGACTTAGGATTGGTTCTAGCCAATGAAAAAGATTCAACATAAAGGCTGCAATCTTCTACTCTTTAGGCTCTGCGGGACCTAGGTGAGTATCCCTATGCGATGTTTCATGGTATTTCAACTTTACATGGACAAACATTGTAGTGTTTTAGCAGATGCTTTCAATGAAAATATACCAAGGAAAATAAGATATATAATGAATTCTAGCTCCAACCTTAATTTTTACTACTTTGCTTGCATTTAAAACTGTTTTTAATCTATTCTACTCCTAATGCAAAAGAACTAGAAAATAAAATATAAAAGGTGAAATAGAGACAAATAACAGGTATAAAGACATACAATATCATGATATCAACATTTGAATCTTTATTAAGGTGAAAAATGAGGAGGGGAGATCAAGTGGAAAGATTTACTCCCCTCAAAAGAGGAATGAAAGTTTCACAAAGGATTCACTTCAATTTTTCACATATTACATTCAAAAGAAGAGTTGAATTCACTAGATCCAATCTTCAATGCTAAGAGATTGAATAAAAAGTGAATTGCAATAAATTTGGAAAGTATTAGGAAATTAAATTAACCTTCTTTTGTAGTAGACTAGTTGAATTAAGTAAATTGAGACTAAGTGCAAAAATGACAAAGGAATGATTATATCTTGAAATAGAGATGTAGGATAAAGTTGTGTACCTATAATTAGCAATAGAATGTTGAGGCGAATATTCCCTACAAATCTAAGAAAAAGTTGTAGGGACCATGCATATGTTATGCACGGCCCTCCGAAAAATCCATGCGTCGAAAAGGGTTTTTCTGCCTCTAAAAATGAAGCCTAAACCTGCAATTATAGTAGGGCACCTGCAACCTACAAATAGAAAAGAGAGGGAAATGTTATTGGGATTGGGGATTTGCCTCCAAGTCAAACCTCATTTTGGAATTAACCAAGTGGTTGTAAAATACTGCAAGTAAATGAAAGGAAATGTCTAAACTAAAATCCACCTCAAGAAGGGGATACTTGAAATGTTGATACCTTTGTAGATGAATTTTCTTGAATGGGTATGTGAAATAGGATGTCTTGAATCTTCTCTTCAATGGTTGAATCCTTATCTTGAATGCAATACCTAGCCTTGAAAGGAGACTTGAAATGGTCAATGCTTGATGACAATAATGAAGACCTCTCACTTGTTCTCCTTACTTTCACTTGCACTTGATTTTTCTTATGAAAATAGGAGGGGAAGTGCTCCTTATATACTTTCAAATTATGGTGTTTAGGTAATTTACTATCTTAGGCCGACATAGGAAAACCTTTTCCTTCTCACAAATTGATAAACCCAATGCAAGGAGGGACCAAAATAGGGCAAGGACAAGTGCACCTCACCCTAGTACTACCCTGATTTAGGATAGGCAATAGCAAGAAGGCAGTGCAAAATGATGAAAAAATGCAGGTTTTTGATGCCATGAGCATGTTTTAGGTCTTTGATCAGGCATATGGATTTGTCGGCTAATGCAAACACCCAAATGCGGTCGAAAATTGTAAGGGTCACAATTTTATGACGCTACATTTAGCCCTCACTTTAGCAAGGAGTATAAGCATATGCCAATAGTACTGGTAAAGTACAAGGAGACAAGATTGAAAGACTTTTTCTACATCAAGGAGGGTAGATACACCAAGCCCCTAGTGGACTAAAGATCTTACAACTTTGATTGACAAAGTGAAAGGGAAGATCAAGAGGGAGAACCATGATTGCAAGTAGTAAAGTTCCCCTCACTATGAGTCACGAAAAGAAAGGATACCAAAAATTACAAAGCAAAGACAAAGTCCACTAAGTAACTCCAAGTATCAAGAAGGAAAAAATGAGTGGAGTGTATGACCCCACGTTAAAGAGATCGTGCATGCCTTATCGGGAGTGATTTCTTTAAGGTAGGATACACCAAAGAGAGATAAAGAGAGAGAGCATGTTATCACAAGTATTTAGCCCCCAAGTGAGGAATAAACCCAAGGATAATCAACACAAAACATAAAGCATGAGGTGGCTTCCCTTTCCTCAGGGTCAGTATGTTATATGATAACTCATGTATATCATGTATATATATGCATAGAATAGTCCTCATTCCCCCAAGAAAGGAAACCACCTTGGAGGAAAGAGAACACATGTGTCTTTTGAGTCAACATGAAAGAGACCAAAAGAGACCTCAATGCTTTGGATAATCCTCAAGTAGACATCACTAGGGACAACAAATAGATTAATAGGGATACACATAGAAAAATGGTCACAAAAGAGTAAGAAAGGATAGAGGTAGAGGATCTATGGTACTAATGCAGCTAGTCTATCACGGCATCCACCTCCCGATCTTGCTAATCATTATTTTGGGAAAGAGAGAAACACACTAGAGGAGTGATATCAAGCACAACAAATGAATCTATCACAAGATCCAAACAAGGACTATGCTCTTGTGCTAAGTCACTTTGTTCATTTCTAGGAGCAAGGATTAAGGCTTTTGAAAATTTTGTAGATAAATGATTGTCAACATCAACATATTCATATTCACTATTAGAAGAATTAGGAGTTGTATTTCCATCATGAATAAAATTTTCACCCATTTCTTCATCAAGATTTATAAAAAGAGGAGCTCTAACATAAATATAAGTAAAACCATCACATGTTTTTTTGCAGCTTGTGATTTGGAGATTTAGGTTCAACATCTTTCTTTGGAGAAAATGGAATCATATCAACTGTTGGTGTTTTGGGAGATTAAATAGTTTGAGAAATAACTTCACAAGCTCTATCACAATGTTTTCATCAATGTTCTCTCACAAAACGATTTCATATAGTTTTAGCAGAAGGTTGAGAATATTGAGGTATATATGTTGAAGGAGGAATATTCTTATCTTTGGTAGTTGGATATTTAAGTTGAGGTCTTTTAGGCTGGACAACAGGAGAGGTAGGTCTCTTCTCTCTATAAGAGGAAGGAGGTGAAAATGCACCATATAAAGGAGCAATGTTTGGTTTAGGAAGGAGATGAGGTCCATCGTGAGAAGGAGGTATAGGTCTAACCTTAGGAGGAATATTATTGTTCTTCTTGGGAGAAGGCATGGTTTCATCAAGAGTAATAGGTTGGGAATATTTCTTAGGAGGAAGATTAGTTCTATCCATTAGGGGAAGAACTTCATCCTCAAGAATGATGGGAATATCAAGTGTTGGAGTTCTATGTTGGCTTAAGGATAAAATCACATCTTTCTTGTATTTTTGATAAGATTGAAAGAATGCATCACTTCTTGGTGGAAGAGATTCAAATTGATGAGGCCAAAAGCAATCAATAGGAACACCTGGGCTTCTTTCAGTTGGTCTAAATAAGTTATGGTTAACAGTTATGATTTCCCTATTTTGGGGAAATTTCAAACACTTATGAATTGGAGAAGCAATAGCCTTCATGGAAGATAGCCAAGGGTAGCCTAACTCCACACAAAATTGTTTAGATGAAGGGATGATAACAAAGTTGACATCTATAGATTTAATATGAACCTCAATTGGAAGTGTGATAAAACCAATAGTAGGACAAGAAAATTTATCAAGTAAATTAATGAACACATTAGTATCATCATAGTTTGGTTGATCCAAATGTAAAATATAAAGATATTCTTCAATGATGACATTAACCATGAAAGAGGGATCAATAAGCACACCATGATAAGGTTTGCATTGGATCTTCGCAATTATGTATAAAGGGCCATCAAGTGCCCTAATGGTCTCACTAGGATCAAATGTGATACATGGATCCTTAGGTGTTTTTGGTTTCTCTACCAAATTAACCACATTTTGAGCTGTAAAAGTGAAATAAGAGGGAGAGAAAGAAGTGTGTTCAGTCTCAATCATGTTAGAGGTATGAGAGGGTGAAGGATCAGTGAAAATATTAATATCTTGATTAGGAGAAGCTACTGGTTTGTTTCCCTTATCATTCACACCTACCACAGATATATTATTATTATCAATCACGTTTTAAATCTTACATTTTAATGCAAAACTTTTTCAGTATCATGACGAGGTTGACGATGAAATTGACAAAAAGAATTATTATCAAAGTTAGGTGAAGTTGCTTTAGAAGGATCAATTGGTTTTATTGGAGAAATTTTTATAACATTTCTTTGTGACAATTGAGACATGATGCTATACAAGGATTCATTCAAAGGAGTAAATTCTCTCTCTTTTGAAAAATTTAGAAATGGGAGGCACACCTGTTGTAGCATTCACATTGTTTTTTTTATTTGTTTCATTGAATTTGATTAAGCCTTTGGTTGGTTTAAACTTCAAAAATGGTTGTTGAGCACTTTGAACCTTATCACTTAGATCCATAGGAGTAGATTTCTCCATTTAACTCACAGTCAGTTGATAATTATGAGTGTTGCACACAACTGTGGAAAGGAAGTAATCTTTAAAAAGAGAAGTTTTTCCCTAATGTCTTTTAAAAAATTAGAAATCAAAATTATTTGAATATCATTATCGGGAATAGGAAAAAAAAGTTGAGAACACAAATGCTTGTATCTACCAATGAAATCAGTCACTTTTTCTTTAACACCTTATTTATAATGCATTAAATCAGCCAAAGTGATTTTAGCGCCTATGTTGTTTTCAAATTGTTGAAAAGAAGTAATAGAATAAGAAGGAAAAGAGGAATACCATTGTAAAGCCTTCTCTCTTAATGTTCTAGTAAATAATTTGGCAAGAAATCTTTGATCATGAGCAAAGTCAATACACAAAGTTTGGAACATTGTGACATGTGTTAAAGGATCACCTTTTTCATTATAGAGTTCCAATTGAGGGCCTTCAAATGTTTAGGAGGGACAACTCTAACAATATCAAGAGAAAGTGGGCTTGCAACATGAAATGTGGGCACACTAAACTTGGATTCACTCATTGAAGCAATTTGTTGTTGCAATAAAGACATAGTTTGAGAAAGGTTATTAATGGTTGCTGCAGTTGAAGAATTTTTGTTAGACATGTTGGATTGAGAAGGTGGTGTGATGTTATTGAAAGAAGACATTGATTGAGAATAAGGTGGTGGGACACTATGGTAATTAGATATAGTTGATGATTGAGTGGGTAATGGGACCCTAAAAGGAGTAAAATTATTGAATGAATTGCCCTCTTATGTGACATTAACTGGTTGAGAGACAATCAGAATACTCATTGAAGGCATAGATAAAGATGGAGGATTGAATGAAGAAAAGGGATTTCCCCCATGACTAATGGTTGTAGGTATGACATTTTGAGTTGAAGTAGCCATGATGTTTGAAGTGAAAGTAGGAATACTATCCATAGAAGTGGTCAAAGGAATAGAATGATTGATTTGTGTAGGAGGTTCTAAATAACCTAAGTTCTCAGAACAACTCTTCATAGGAATAATACTAGAATCAACAATGTGAGAAATACCATGCAATATATCAATTCCATTGTTATTACTTTGGATTATGCATTTTAGGCCAACAATTAATGGAAGAGCTTGACTATTAGGATATTCTTGGGACATCCATTGTTGAAAATTGTCATGATTGCCCAATTTTGAAAGTTGATATATAGAAAATCTAGTCAAAGCTTCTTCTTCATCATGGGAATAATTAATTAGGTAGGTAGAGATGTTATTAGGATGGGAAGAATTAGCAATATCCTCATTGTAGAAGTCACCCAAATTAGGCTCCATCTCTTCGGGAATTAAACCTTGGAAAGCCTTAATTATATTACTTCATCTAACAGGGATTGTATAGGTAGGACTAATAGTTGTAAAACTCATGCACTAGAGGGAAAATTTGAAATTTGACTTTGAATTTTGAATTTTGGGAACAAACTTTGCAAAATTGAATAACACAAAATTCAAGAAAATGATGATTATACAATTTGAACGTTGTGGAAAGAATAAATGACACAATCTCCAAGAAAGATTTATTATTAATAAAAAGAGATTGAAATTAAAAATTAGGCCACATGGGATACCACTTAATTTCAAATTTCAAATAGACAAAATTAAGATGTTAAATTAGGGCAGATTATAATTAACCACTTAATTTTAAATGTTTCCTTGAAAGTTGCAATGTTGAAATTGGGAAGTGTTTTTTATTTTAGAGGGATCAAAATTTGACAAAATAACCAATTTTCTAGATTTAAGAAATTAAATACAGTCATAACAGTCTCTCAAAATTTTAGGAAAAAAACCAGGGACCATGCATAAGTTATGCACAGTCCTCCCAACTTTTTCAAAAATTTTGAGGGATGAAATCTATGATGATTTGAGAGCTAACCCAAAAAAATTATTGATTTTACAATCTCTAGATATGTGAAATTATGGTTTGAATGTCGAAATAGGACCCTACTAGGGTTGTGAAAAAGATAAGAAATTGAATTGCAATTTTGAAAAAGGTCAAACCTAATGGATAGGGCCACCTTAAATAATATTTAGAAAACTGAAATTGGTTGAAGATTGAAATTTGCACAAAATCCAATTAAATTTGAAAATTGGGGTTTTAGGACCTAACCACTGAATTTTAAAATTTTCAACTTTGGGAAAATGAGGGAAATTGAAAATTTGAATTTTAGGCAAGAAGACAAATTTGAAAACAGTCAGAAATCTAAAAATTAAATGTAAATCCAATTTTTTTGCACAAGTTCAATTTGATGTTTGAAAATTAGGGTTTTGACAATTAACCACTTAATTTTGTAAATTTGATTTGCAAATTGAACAAGACAATGAAAGAATTTAATTTGAAAAGCAATATAATTTTTAGATCTAAGACAATAGAAAGCAATTTTTTGCAAAATAAAAGTTCAATTTCAATTTTAGCAACTAGAGTTTTGAATGAATTAATCACTAAGTTTGTGTTAATTGCAAGAAAATTAAAATTGTAAATGAAAAGTATGCAATAATTTTTAATGTAAAGCATGTAGGACATTGGGTTCACCGAAATGTAATATGGTGAAAAATGATGAGGGGAGATCAAGTGGAAAGCTTTACTTCCCTCAAAAGAGGAATGAAAGTTTCTTAAAGGATTCCCTTCAATTTTTCACATGTTACATTCAAAAGAGGGGTTGAATTCACTAGATCCAATCCCCAATGGTAAGAGATTAAATACTAAGTGAACTCCAGTAAATTTGGAAAGAATTCGGAAAGTAAATAAACCTTCTTTTGTAGTAGACTAATTGAATTAAGCTAATTGAGACTAAGTGCCAAAATGGAAAAGAAATAATTATATCTTGAGATAGAGATACGAAATGAAGTTGTGCACCAAGAATTAGTAGTAGAATGTCAAGGTGAAGCTTCGTTGTAAATCTAAGATAAAGTTGCAAGGGCCATGCGTAAGTTATGCATGGTCCTCCAAAAAATCCACACATCGAAAAGGGTTTTTTCATCTTTGAAAATGAAGCCTAAACCTACAATTGCAGTTGCGTACCTGCAACCTACACACAAAAAAGAGGGAGATTTTGTTGGGATTGGGGGTTTGCCTTCAGGTCAAACCCCATTTTGAAATTAACCAAGTGGTTGTAAAATGCTACAAGTAAATGAAAGGAAATGTCTAATGTAAAGTCCTCCTCAAGAAGGGGATATAATTGAAATGTTGATACCTTTGTAGATGAATTTTCTTTAATGGGTATGTGAAATAGGATGTCTGGAATGTTGATAGAAATATCCTCTTCAATGGTTGAATCCTTGTCTTGAATGCAACACCTAGCCCTGAAAGGAGACTTGAAATTCTCATTCCTTGAATGAATGTTGGAATGCTTCATGACAATAGGGAATACCTCTTTCTTGTTCTCCTTACTTTTGATTGCACTTGATTTCACTTATTTTTGTTTTTTTTTGCTTATGCGAATTGGAGGGGAAGTGCTCCTTATATACTTGCAAATTAGGGGTGTTTAGGTAATTTCCTGTCTTAGACTGACATAGGAAAACCTTTTCCCACTCACAAATTGATAAGCCCAATGAAAGGGGTCCCAAAATAGGGCCAGGACAAGGGCGGTACACCCCTATCCTACCCTAATTTAGGATAGGTAACAACAAGAAGAAAGTGTAGAATGATGAAAAATGCAGGTTTTTGATGTCATGAGCATATTTCAGGTCTCTGATCAGGCTTAAGGATTCATCTCCTAATGCAAAGACACAAATGTAGTTGAAAATTGCAAGGGTTACAATTTATGACACTACAAAATCCAATACTAAGCACTCAAGACTTGCTGAGAATGCTCAAAATGAGAATATATTCATTAACTTCCTCACAAAACCTCTCACACAAATGTTGTAGTATTCAAAACATAATTTAATTCATTTAATTGAAATGAAACCCATCAAGACATACACATTCCCCATTAGAGAAGACAAATCGAATATGTCATTAACATAACAATTCATACAACACCATATTTGAGCAAGAAAAATGAATGTTCTCTTTATTGATTTTTTATATAAAATGATATATCCGTGATAAATTGTTGTGCTAAAAAGATGGAAGAAGCTACTTGTCAGTATATGGCTTCAGAGCTATCTTAGTACATACTAAACAAAAATTTTAGAATCGTTCTTCTTTGCCCTAAATTCCCTTTTATAATAGAAGGGACAAAAACAAGCTTCAAACCAAGAGGACACATGTCAAAAGTACAAGTTAATATAATTTTCTTTAAAGCCCATTCTTGTTCTTGTCAACATGCGTGCAATCTTCTTAGCTTTATTAAATGCATGCAGCTAGGAAGAAACCATCCACGAATCTTTGGACTATAGGTCCACAAATCTGCCTCTTCATTGGTACCTTGACACATGCTTATGTCATTCCTCCTCAAAATTTGTAACCTGCACAAAAAATTTAGTCAACAAAAACAAACATTGTGGCTAGTCTTCTTCCTCAAGCTTCTCTTCTTCCAAGGAGCAGTACCTTTTATGCAATGCTTCTATCTCATTGGTTGGCCAAGAAAAAAACCTCAACGCTTGCAATTTTTTCATTGCTTTCTTTTTTTAATGGGCAAGTACCACTGCAGCTCCCAAGGCAAATCTATTTTACATATGATCTACCTCCATGATCTTATCAATATTATTAAAAGAGCTATCCCCTTGGTTTTGGATCAGTGGCCAAAGATGTCAAAACTGCAGTAATTGCATCTTGGAAGCCTTGCCTCAATTTTTCAAGGCTCTTGATATTTCCATCACCTATAAAAGTTGTGGGGATGTGCCACATTTTAAGCCCCTACAAAGAGTTGATCATTCCCAACATTGATTTCTTCTATTCTTATATGTTGGAGAACTCCTTAGTCAGTAAATTATATTTTTTCCAAGTGACCCCAACAATTTAGGATGGTTGGGCCACATTTTTTACCTGCCAGGATGACGTCTTTCAACTGTTGACCCTTTGGTAGCCAAGTGAATCTTATTGGCTGAAAAAATGAAATAATTTCATCTAGCTGACTTAGGAGTTGAGATGTCAAAGAATATGAAGAATTAATTGTTAGGTCCTGAAGACAACTGAGAGGGGGGGGGGTGAATCAGTTGTCAATTAATTTCAAACCAAATATAACTTACCCAGACTTAATGCATAATACTAGTAAACCAAACTTTATGCTGGTAGACAGTTTTAACAGTTAATTGCAGTACCAATAAAGTTCAATGCATGAAACAAAAAGACAATAACATCCACAACACATAACAGATATTTCTATGTGGAAACCCTATAAGGGGAAAAACCATGGTGGGAAACCTTACCCACAATCAGATGATACTATTACAGATAGTATGTGTGTAAAATATGGAGTCTGTACATGCAGAAAGGCCAACTTTCTAGAGCTCACTGCTCAATCACAAAATAGGAGTCATACTGACTACAATTGGATGGTTAAATCTAATGATAATGTACTACTCAAAATGGCATCTTTATATGCTAGCTTCAGTACTGGTTAAACTCTATTTTTCCATCTTAAAAACCTCCTTCAATCTTGAATGATGTTTGCATGTATAGCTCTGCTTATATTCACATAAACCTTATTACAATCCTCTTCCACTATCACTATATCAATGTCACAAATGAGATCTTACATTTATACCAAAACGTAAGACCAAATGAGTAGGTCAGCTCACTAAAAGATATTATAATAAAATCAATTACAAATGAATCAATATACGATGCATTATGTCGGATCAATGCATTTACAATAATAACAAATAATCTTCATAATGTGTCATGCTGATCTGTAGTGGATAAGCTTGTCGGTGAATAACTTAGACCTATTTGCCGGTAACATCAAATATGCAAACCTGATTAGATCAATGACCAAAAGACCCAAACAAAGTGTCCAAACAATGTCTTCAACATAACCAAGTAATCTCCAATTCATTCCAAGTGCTAGTGAATAATATAACCTCTTGGTGAACTAGATATCGGTGACTGTGCATAAGTCATTGAACATGCCGGTGAACATAATCAAGAATCTCCAAGTGCTGATAAGTGTTGACAGGTGTTGACATCAATGAAAAAACCATACCAACATATCCAAAATACCAACAATCTCCCCCTTTGGCATTGATGGCAACACAAGATGGAAAAACCATCTAAGTGCTGAAGCAGAAATGCCAAAAACCAAAAAACCAACAATCTCCCAAAGAGATCATTAACCAGAAATCAAAATACAGATACAAAGAGTAATAATCTCTCCCCGACAATGTCTCCCCTAATTAAAAAAGATAATATGTTTTTCCATAGATATCAAAAACCAGATTCAAACATATTACAAAATACCAACTTATCAATTTATCCAACTACTCCCCCTGAGAAGTAGCTCTGCTCATCATAGTCAGAAAAAAGATTTCTCTGTTAATTCTGTCGATTTGATGCCAAGCATCAACTGTCTAAGTCTCTATCGGTGGGGGTATAACCCCAAGCTGCTCTCTAAGATATTCAAAAGTTTCCTTAGGCAAAGGTTTAGTAAAAATATCTGCAATCTGCTCTTTAGTATTCACATAAACCAATTTCACTTCTTTTACTTCAACATTCTCTTTCAGAAAATTGAATTTGATAGAAACATGTTTAGTTTTTGAGTGAAATACTAGATTCTTAGATATATCAATTGCTACCATATTATCACAATAAATTTTTATAGGTTCTTTTCATTTTACCTATATATCTTTCAACATTTTCTTGATCAATAATACCTATATACAATTAGTTGCTACTGCAACATATTCTGATTCTGCTATTGATAAAGATATGCAACTTTGTTTCTTGCTCAACCAAGAAATAATGCTCCACCGGTGGTGCTTTTTCCGTCATCTACATCTCCTACCCAATTTGCATCTATGTATGCACATAACTCAAAATTTTCATCTCTAGGATACCATAAACCAAGATTTGTAGTGCCTTGTAGAACCCTGAAAATGCTCTTCACTGCTAGTTCATGATTTTCTTCAGGATTACTCTGAAATCTTGAAACAATACATACTGCATTCATAATATTAGGTCTTGTTTGTGTTAAATATAGTAAACCTCCTATCATAGACTCGTATCTTGTTGGATTAATAGGTGTTGATTCATCCTTCAATGATAGTTTATTATTTGTAGTCATAGGTGTACTTACCAGTTTAGAGTTTTCCATGCCAAATTTCTTTAGTAATTCCTTCAAGTACTTTGATTGACATATGAATATACCTTTATCAGTTTGTGAAATCTACAATCATAAAAAGAATTTTATCTCTCCAATCACAGACATTTCAAATTCTTCCTGCATCTTTTTAGAAAAGTCTTTACACAATCCATCTTCTCCTCCAAAGATTATATCATCAATAAAAACTTCTATAACCAAGATGTCACCATTAGTCACTTTGTAATATAAGTTGCTATTAGCATTACCTTTAGTGAAACCAATCTTCAAAAGATATTTGTCCAATCTAGCATACCAAGCTCTAGGAATTTGCTTTAATCCATATAAAGCTTTCCTTAACCTACAAACCATATCTTTGTCATTTGTCAATAAAAATCCATCAGGTTGTTCAATGTAAACTTCCTCTTCAAGATCACCATTTAGAAATGTATATTTAACATCCATTTGATATACTTTATAGTTCTTGTGTGTTGCAAAAGCTAAGATTAATCTGACTGCGTCAATTCTAGCTATTGGTGCAAAGGTTTCATTATAATCAATTCCTTCTTTCTATGAATATCCCTTACACACTATTCTTGATTTATTTCTGATTACCTTACCATATTGAATGAGTTTATTTCTGAATACCCATTTAGTTCCAATTACATTTTTATTTTTAGGTCGGGGAATTAACGTCCATGTGTTATTCTTTTCAATTTGTTCCAATTCATCTTCCATAGCTTTAATCCAATATTTATCTTCACATGCCTCATTAGTTGATGCTGGTTCAATTTGAGAAATAAGACAGACCTCTTCATTTGCCAGTATTCCTCTAGTCATAACACCTTGATACTTGTTCCCAATTATTTGATTTTAAGAGTGATTCAATCTTACATATCGAGGTGTTTTTACTTGTTGCTATTCTTTAGCCACTGTGGAATTTTCATATGATGTCGGTGTGACTGGATCAACATTTTGTATCGGTGTACTCATTGTAGGTTAATTTGATATTATCTCTATTGCTAGTTCAGAGTCCATGTACCTTGAATTTCCTCTAAACTGTTCATCAATCTTCACATTAGCACTCTCAACAATTTTTTGCAATCTCTTATGAAAACATATATATGCCTTGCTCTTAGATGAATAAGCAAGAAATATTCCTTCATCACTTCTAGGATCTAATTTTCCAATGTAATCATCTTTTCTAATATAACATTTACTTCCAAATATTTTGAAATATTTAAGAGTAGGAGTATTACCAAACCATAGTTCATGAGGGGCCTTACCGATTTCACCTTTGATGTGAACTTTTTTGAATGTGTAAACAATTGTACTCATTGCTTCTCTCCAATATATATGATGTAGATTTTCTTCTGATAACATACTTCTAGCTGCATCCAGAATAGTTATGTTCTTTCTTTCCACAACTCCATTCTATTGGGGTGTCCAGGGTGTAGATAGCTATCTCCTGATTCCATTCACTTCACAGAAGGTATTAAATTCCTTAGATGTGAATTCACCTCCTTGATCTGATCTTAAACATTTTATTTTCTTAACGGTTTCATTTTCTACCGTCACCTTGAATAGTTTGAATTTTCCAAAAGCTTCTGATTTCTCCCTGAGAAAAGTAACCCAACACATTATAAAATAGTCATCAATGATTAGCATAAAATATCTATCTCCTTGTAAACTTCTAGTTCTTGCTGGACCACATAAATCAATGTGAATTAAGCTAGGAACATTATTGGATTTTTCTAGAATACTTTTAAAAGATGCTCTAACTTTATTTCCAAATTGACATTCCTTACATACTAGATTGTGAGGTTTAATAACCTTAGGTAAATCCCTTACTGCCTTAGTTGTACTGATTTTCACAATGCAATCAAAATTAACATGACAAAGTCTCTTATGCCATAACCAACTTTCATCAATATGTGCAATCAAGCATGCCTTCTCATGGTTATTCAAATGAAAGATATTACCTCTAGTCTGATTACCGATTGCAATTTCCAAGCCAGTTCTATTCATGATTTTGCATTTACCATTTTTGAATTGTAACTGAAATCCCTTTTCAACTAATTGACCAACACCCAAAAGATTATGCTTCAAAACTTCAACATAGTAAACATTATCAGTATTGTGCTTACCATCAAAAGATATAGTGCCTTTTCCTTTGATCAAACAAGCTTTATCATCCCCAAATCTTACTAGGCCTCCATTGTATTCCTGAAAAGTTAAGAATTTTCTTTTATCACCAGTCATATGATGTGAACATACAAAATCAATGATCCATTCATCCTTATCTTCAATTTTAGCTGCCAGGGCCTACTCTACTAGTTGAATAGTAGGTGTCAGTTGATCTTCTGTTATACAACAAAAACCCATCAATTGTCTATTGGTTCTTCATCAAAATCATCAGTAACTCCTTCATCAACATAGTAACATGATTTGTCTCTATTCTTCTTAAATCTGCATCTTTGATATTCAAGATTAGGCTTATATGATCTTTTAGCTTCTTCTTTCAATCTTGCATGTCTATCAGGACACCTAGATGCCATATGACCAATTTTATTGCAGTTAAAAAATTTAAATGGTGCTTTATCCTCATACTTACTTCCAACTAGATCTTTAGGCATTTTCCTTGCAAATAGTGTTTCAAGCTCTTCCAGTTTTCATTCTCTTTTCTGATTTCTTCAAGTTCTCTTGTATAAAAGGATTTCCAATCAAATTTATCAGATGATGATGATGATGTTACAGATGATGAAGATGCCTTGAAAGCTAAATCTATCTTAATTGTAGCAATAGGACCAAATTCCTCAAGTTCAAAAGCTAAAAGTTTTCCAACCAAAGTGTCTCTAGATATTGATGCATTAGGCATTGTTCTCAATTCATTTATAGCAGTTACTTTCATTTTATATGTCGGTGGCAAAGGTCTTAATAGTGGTATCACCTTCATTCAGTGTCTCAAATTTGTTCCAAATAGCTTTAGCAATAGTCAGTTTGATAATTCCATGATTTGTTGATCTGACAATGCACTCAAAAGTGCTTCTCTTGCTTTGCAATCATTCTCCTAATCTTTAGCCAAGGTTGGTGGATTAGGTTGACTCTATTTAGGACCAACATAGCCATTCTTTGTAACATCCCATATGTCTCTTCCATTGTTAGGCCCAATATGGAAAGCTAATGTACTAAGAGGGGAGGGCTGAATTAGTACTTCAAAAATTTTCTTCAACAATAACTTTACTGTTATGTATAAACCAAAAATAGCTGTAACATAATATAATGCTAAAACAAATAAATGACAATCATACATGATTCACTCCATAACACATATATTTTGGTTATGTAGAAACTCTTGGTTAGAGAGAAAAACTGTGGTGGGGATGACACCCACAACTTCACAACTGCAATAATAAAGGTTGCTCGGTTAGAGCTACATGTTTAGCTATTTCTGATAGCTTACCTTGTTAGGAGTATCAAGATGTTTATATTTACCTTGCTAAAGGATTTTACAACACTTATTCTAAATGTTGCACCTGATTAAAGGCTTTACAATTTATAGACTTTGTTAGAGTCTTTTACCCTGTTAAAGGTTTCTCTTATAACTCAAAATATTACAATCAAATTCTTACAAAATATCTCCAACTTTACATCTAGAATGTTATAGCAGATTCTATGTGCTCAAAATGAGATTACCTTGCTTATAGCATACCTCGGTAATCCATAGATTAACTTGGTAAACCCTTCTATTTACTCTGTTCCTTGACTGTTCTCTGAAATCCTTCTTAGTGACCTCTATGTCTCTAACAATCACAATACTGAGTGCTCCCTTATCTATTACACATGTCTTGCTTCATACACTCATGTCTGATCCTTAATTCATGATGTATAAATAGATCTCTTATGTCAGTGATCTGGTTCATGCATCGATCTTACAAACATGATTTATCAAATGAATAACCATACAAAATATTTCATTGGATAGATGACCTCAAAATCATACAAAATATTTAAGTGTAATTTCCAATGAGATAACGGTTCTATGTTCTTTGATCTTGTAACAAATTTCCATACATGTGTCTAGGTTCAATGAATCTGGTAACATGTTTCACTTGGTGTATATCAACTCGGTGTATTATTTTTGCTACTTGGTTGTCATAGAACATTACTCGGTAGACTGCTCGGTGTATACTAAGCTCTGAGACTACCTTCTTCTATAATCGACTACTCTATGCTTACCTGCTAAATATTTGGGTAGTAATAACTGAGTAGAGTATATAGAATGACTTTGGATATAAAACTAATGGCAACCTAGTAAGTAGTAACAATCTCCCCTTTTGACATTAGTTGAGATGTTTGACAAAATTACTTTCAAAGTCATAGCTCAAAAATCTATATACTTACAAAATTTGACTAAACTTACAATATATAAATTTGCCAATGAAATAGTATATTTAGATATACTCCCCTTATTAATATACTGTACATAACTCTGATTTTGCATGGTCGATGATCAATGTTCTGTATTCAATACTCGGTTATCACTGTTGTTCTACTCGGTTCACTACTCCCCTGTCAAATTCAACTGTGCATATGGATACTTTGCTTGGTATACTCCCCCTTTTATACTTTGATACTATACTCCCCCTTTTTGACAAACATCAAAACTTAGTTACAATTCAGTGTAGGCAACTGGTAAAAAATGGATTTATACTTTGTCGTTGCATCGGTGAGAGCGGTAGAGAGGGCATCATTGACACTATCCATGAGTGAATTCTGAGCTATAATGTCAGCTAACAGTGCAATTAGTCTGTCTAAAGTGCTTCCCTTTGGCTGAGTGGATAGGGAGGTAGCCTTATCTACTCTTGGACAGAGGATAGGTGTGGAATGAATAAGGTTTGAAGAGTCATAATGTCCATCCTTATTTTATGCTCTTCATTCTTGAGTTCCAGTTGTTGAGCCATGAGCTTTTTCAATTTGGTGTAGAAATTCTGAATAGAATTTGGCTCAGTTGTCAATTTATTTGAGAGATCAATGATCTATTTCTCAATCACTTCTATTTTATTTTTGATATCTTTAATGAATAAAGAGAATGTACAAAGTTTCTGAAATAAATAAAGAATGTGCTTGAGTTGAGGGGACAACTCAGCAATAAATTTGACAAGTTTTGCTTTGCCAATATCAATTGCTTTTTGTACCTCTTCAATCATTTTAGCAGTGAGCTCTTTGTCCTTCAATTTTCTCAAGTATGCAGATGCATCAACTCCAGATGTTTCTATTTTAGTTAGGAGTTCATCTAATTGCACATGGATGGCTGCATATTTTGGCACTGTAGCTTCACGTAGCATATCTGTTAATAGTGCTTTCACCTTCTGAAGTACTTTGTTTTTCTTTTGTATAGCCATTTGCTTCTCTTGTTCTGCTTTGGCTTTGCATAGTTCACCGAATTCAATAAGTGCTTGCCCTTTTAATTTGGATATGTTGATATTGGGCAACACTATTGGTTTCGACAAATCTAACTTGAAACTATGCTTTTTCATTTTCTTTTCTTTAGATTTCACCGGTTGAACTAATACAATGGCTTGGGAGGCTTGTTGACCCTCGGTAGGTTGCTCAGTGGAGGCAACACTCTTGTCAATTTCTTGAACCTTTGATGTAGCCTTTGGTGAATCTTTTCTTGGGGTCTCAGTTGTAAAATTTTTAGTGTTAGAAGGAGCTTGAGAAGTCTACTCCCCGATGGCCTAAGGAGTAGCTTCTCCTTCTGTAGACTTGTGATCTTGAGGGGCTTCCATTGAAATAGGCTGAGTGACTAGAGGATAGGGCTGAACTTGTTCCAAAATTGACTCATTGGATACCAGTTTGGCATATGCATTCCCTTCTATCATTTCCCATTCTGGTGCCTCTGTGTCCATTATATCCTCATCAATTTGTATAGTGTCAGCAAGGTCTTGCTCCGTGATATCAGGATCTTGTTCGGTGACATCAACTATTTCAACTTCACCTTGCTCGGTAGTACTCTTGATTCAAAAGATTTCCTGCCACTTTTCTTTTGTCTCCTACTCCACTTCAATATAAAGGCCATTCAGCAATTTTAAGGCTCTTTGCTTGACTAGGAAGTTTGTGTGGTAGTTTTTCAGATGTTCCTTTATCTCATCTACTGACATGTCTAGAAAGAGATGTACCAGACTTCTTTCTCTTATCTATTTTTCCAAGTCCATTGCATATTTCCACTTGTTATCAATATGCAAATACAATTCTATTGGAAGAGAATTAGTAACTTCCAATGGGACCAATCAGAACTTCAGAAGTGTGCAGATGATAACTTCTTCTATTTGTCTCTTCTAAACATCAAATCTGGATTCATACTTAACACATCTAAAAGATCCAAATCCACCATATTGCTTCAGATTTGCACAAAAATTATCAACACTATGTACATCTATCTTTTTTGCTCTTGACAATCTGAAATTTACCTGCTTCTTCAGATTCGGTGTCACTAGACTCTTTAGTCAAAATGAGTCTCTGAGTAGATTTCTTATAGGTTTTTGTTACGTTTGGTGCGGCAACATTGTTTGGTTTCTTACTTGGTGATAGTGCAGATGATCTTGTGTTTGGGTGCTTTACTGAAGGAGTCGGTGATACCTTTGACGTATCCTGTTTCTTTCTTTTCAAAATTTTCCCTTTAGGCAGCTCGATGCTTAATGTAATAGCTACCTCTTGGGCTTCAGATTCCTCCTTGGTGATGAATAGAGTGCCCTTGACAGCTGTGGAGGAAGAACCTTCTCCAAATTTCTCCATTAATGCCCTGATCATTTTTGTTGCTTTCCTTGTAGCCTTTGGTACTACAATGCTCATCTTAACTTTCTCTTTAACTTCTTCATATGTACCATATCTTAGCTTGGTAGCATGCCTTGGTAATGTAAGAAAAGCATATATCTACTATTGTGTGATGTCAAAATCAATCTCATAACCCATAGGTAGCAAAGATTGAGTCCTTGGTTCCACAACATTAACATAGCAGTAGTCGGTGTCCACTTCAAAGCATATATCAACCTTGTATTTCTCCACTAGCTGGGGTGGAATTCTATACCTGTTATGTATCTTTTCTTGAAACTTGCTAAAATAATCATCCATAATATCATTAAAGTTATCACCTAGTTGTTTGATGAAGTCATTGATTTGATGGGTGATTGGTCGATGTAGCTCCCAAACTACTTTACTGATCGATGGAAAGAATTTCTCAAAATAGAAAAACATGCATACCAAAAGTGATCCAAACTTCAGTGTATTAGCCGAATTGTTCTTCTTCAGCTTCCTTATGGTGTTTAGATTCTCAAACAGGTTTTTCAACAATACTTCACAAAGATCAATTTTCATTCCTTTTTTCACAATTTTATATGCTAAATTGACTACTACATAGGGTACACTGTTTTCCCTTGCCGATTGGAAGAAACAATAACCTATTACTCTAATGGAAAAATTTAGCTCAGCATCTATCACATTGTTTAGTTTGAGTCCTCTGCAATCAGATTCAACTCTAGTTAAAGTGATCAATTCCTTTTGTGATATCATTTTTTGAGCTCGGGCATGATAAAAAATAGGGTAACTGGTGATCAAATGAATGATTTCCTTGGTGATTTTGAATGGTTGCTCCTCTAACCACATGAAATCATCATGAACTCTACTCAGAACAAACTTGACCCATTGTGGTTTGAAGACATGGGGATAGGTTAGGGCTTCAGTCAATCCCTTGATTTTAATGTGCTCATACTTGCTATCCAATTTCCCATCGGTACACAATTCATCATATGTGTCCTTGATTTCAACATGACCTAGTTCCTCAAAACGACATTTGGTGAAGAATCTAACATCCTCAACTAATAAAACCCTATCTAGAATGAGTGAAAATGCAGTTTTATCATCCAGTTCAAATGCTACTTTGGGAGTTAGAGAGTATTTCAATCAGGGATTTTCAATGTTCTTAACAACAATGAGCTTCTGGATCTTAGGTGCCATTGCAAATTTTGGATAAACACTAACAAAAGATTCTTAGGGTTTGAAGACTTTCAAACGACAGACATTTTCTACTTAGCAAATATTCACAAATGATATGATCGGTAAACAAGCTTGACAATGCGTTGTGATTGATGTAAATACCTTGAATTTCCCTTCGCAGGAGGTTTGATTACCTTTGAATCACTTTGCTCTGCTCTCTTGAAAACTTGGTAAGTGTAAAATAATCACGTAAAAGCTTTAAGTACACAATATACCTTATCAGGCTCTTTGTAGGTTAGGTCAAAAACATTAAATGCACTCGGTACCACTTCCTTTTTATGCTTTTACTGAGTAGCCAGACTTCCTATGTTTACCGACTAGATGGGCTTCCAAAAGACTTGAAAAAATTTCAAATTTCCTAATGCATCTTTAGCTATGTAGATTTTTGAATTAAGTACATGATAAAATAGGAACCGTTAAGATTTAACCTTTGAAAGAATGTAGTCCCTTCATACCTTTACCGATTAATTTGGAATAGGTGCACCTAACTCAGTAGGGAAGGTGCTTTCTTCATTTGACACAATTTCCTTCTTTCTCCAAATCATCTATAATTTGCCTTTTATTTCTTCAGTGTCTCCTCTAGGTTGATCTCTGCAATCTCTAGCCAAGTGTCCAACTTTGTGACAATGAAAACATGCCATACCAAGATTTCTCCATGATCTTCGGTTGTTTATTCCAAACCTTATAAAATAGTTGGCACTTATGTGTCCATATCTTCCACATTATTCACACCATATCCTTGTATTGTAATCCCATGGTACTATAGAATACTATCAGCTAGAATCTGTGTGAGTTTGGTAGCCTCTATTATTTGCTCAATGTGTAGACCACATATATTTCTTTTGCTTAAACCAACACCTCTTGGTACTGTGTCCATATCTATTGCAGTTTTTACAAAACCCTTTGAATTTTGCCTTTTGATAATTGCTAGCAGACTTTGTCCTACATTGGTTAAATGTGTGACCATACTTATTGCAATTGTTACAATAACCATTAGACTTAGTGATATTCGGTTGCTTACCTTTTCTGATTTGGTACATGTTCGCAGTATGACCTTGATTTCCATAGTAGTTGCAAATAGGCTTCTTTCCTTTGATGTTCTTCTTATTTCCAGCTTGCTTTGATGATTCTCCTCTCTCGGTACTGTGGATTCCCTTCTCGGTAGAGTCTTTTCCTTTGTAACCGAGTCCTGCAACTTTGTTGGGTCTTCTTGTATTTAGTTGTTCATCCAACATCTTTGATGCTTCATAACTCTTCTTTAATGTTTGTTTGGATTTGTTCTTTGTTTCAAGTTCATCGGTCAACCTTGATACTTCAAGTTTCAATGCTTGATTCTCATCATCTTTCAGATTTTCTTCATGATGTGTATAACCCAATTGATCTGATAGATTTTGTTGAATCCCAGTCAACCTTGTGTTTTCATCATTCTTTTCAGATACTAGTGCTTCAAGCTGTTGTTTTTCTCTTTCTAGATCTCTTACTTTATCCTCGGCTATCCTTAATGCATCAAGATTTTCAGTCATCTGTGTGCTGAAATGTTCATGTTCTCTTTTCATTGCTTTTAGTTGATTAGTCAGTGCTTTGTTCTTATCTTTCAATACTCCAATCATTTCTTCAGTCTCCCTAGACATACTGTTCTCTGATGATGTCTCAATTTGTTCCACCAGCCCTTGAGAGTCCTGCAAATCATCAAACAACCTTCTTCTGAGTTTCAATGATTTTTATATTTGTCTTTGCATGTCTACAATCACTTGATTAGCATGATCCAACTCTTCTTGCAGATACATAATTCTCCGAGATTGTTTATAGCCTTCCATTGATAAGATTTTTTTCTGTAGGCTGTTAAACGCTTTTCCAAGATTGAAGCTCTGATACCAATTGTTAGGCCCAATATGGAAAGCTAATATACTAAGAGGGGAGGGGTAAATCAGTACTTCAAAACTTTTCTTCAACAATAAATTTACTATTATGTATAAACCAAAAACAGTTGTAACATAATATAATGCTAAAACAAATAAATGACAATCATACATGATTCACTCCATAACACATATATTTTGGTTACGCAGAAACTCTTGGTTAGAGAGAAAAACTGCGATGGGGATGACACCCACGACTTCACTACTACAATAATAAAGGTTGCTCGGTTAGAGCTACATGTTTAGCTATTTCTGATAGCTTACCCTATTAGGAGTATCAAGATCTTTAGATCTACCTTGCTAAAGGAGTTTACAACACTTATACTAAATGTTGCTCCTGATTAAAGGCTTTACAATTTATAGACTTTGTTAGAGTCTTTTACCCTGTTAAAGGTTTCTCTTACAACTCAAAATATTACAATCAAATTCTTACAAAATATCTCCAACTTTACATTTGGAATGTTATAGCAGATTCTATGTGCTCAAAATCAGATTACCTTACTTATAGCATACCTCGATAATCCATAGATTAACTTGGTAAACCCTTCTGTTTACTCCATTCCTTGACTATTCTCTGAAATCCTTCTTGGTGACCTCTGTGCCTCTGATAGTCACAATACTCAGTGCTTCCTTATCTATTACACATGTCTTGCTTCATACACTCATGTCTGATCCTTAATTCATGCTGTATAAATAGATCTCTTATGTAGGTGATCTGGTTCATGCATCGATCTTACAAACATGATTTATCAAGTAAATAACCATACAAAATATTTCATTGGATAGATGACCTCAAAATCATACAAAATCTTTAAGTGCAATTTCCAATGAGATAATGGTTCTATGTTCCTCGATCTTGTCACACGTTTCCATACATATGTCTAGGTTCAATGAATCTAGTAACACATTTCACTCGGTGTATTATTTTTGCTACTTGGTAGTCATAGAACATTACTCAGTAGACTGGTCGGTGTATACTAAGCTCTGAGACTACTTTCTTCTATAATCGACTGCTGTATGCTTACTGACTGAATATTTCGATAGTAATAACCGACTAGAGTATATAGAATGACTTTCGATATAAAAGTAATGGCAACTTAATAAGTAGTAACACAATGCAATTCAGATGTGTCTCCATTCTAATCTTCCATATACCATAGTTAGTTCCATCAACTTTTGAACTGTCCTTCCTAGAATAGTTAGAATACATTGGATCTCCTCAAGCTGCTAAAATTCTTTAAAAAGAGGACTAAGCTATGATATTTACTATTAGGTCTCGGAGACAACTAAGAGGGGGGGGTGAATCAGTTGTCAATTAATTTCAAACCAAATATAACTTAACCAAACTTAATGCATAATATCGGTAAACCAAAATTTATGCCAGTAGACAGTTTTAATAGTTAATTGTAGTTCCGGTAAAGTTTAATGCATGAAACAAAAAGAAAATAATATCCACAACACATAACACATATATTTGTATGTGGAAACCCTGTAAGGGGAAAAACCATGGTGGTAAACCTTACCCACAATCAGATGATACTACTATAGATAGTATGTGTGTACAATATGGAGTCTACACATGCAAAAAGGCCAATTGCCTAGAGCTCACTATTCAATCACAAAATAGGAGTCACACTGACTACAATTGGATGGTTAAATCCAATGATAATGTACTGCTCAAAATAACATCTTTATATGCTGGATTCAGTACTGGTTAAGCTCTATTTTGCCTTCTTCAAAACCTCATTCAATCTTAAATGATGTTTGAGTGTATTCCTCTGCTTATATTCACATATACCTTGTTAAAATTCTCTTCCACTATCACTATATCAATCTCACAAATGAGATCTTACATTTATACCAAAACCTAGGACGAAATGAGTAGGCTGGCTCACTAAAAGATATTACAATAAAAAATCAATTATAAATGAATCAATATGTGATGCATTATGTCAACTCAATGCATTTACAATAATAACAAATCATCTTCATAATGTGATGTGTTGATCTGGAGTGGATAAGCTTGTTGGTGCATAACTTAGACCTATTTAGCGGTAACAACAAATATGCAAACCCGATTAGATCAATGACCAAAACACCAAAACAAAGTGTCCAAACAATGTCTTTGACATAACCAAGTAATCTCCAAGTCATTCCAAGTGTTGGTTAACAATATAACCTATCGGTGAACCAGATACCAGTGACTGTGCATAAGTCACTGAACATGCCGATGAACATAATCAAGAATCTCCAAGTGCTGATAAGTGTTGACAGGTGTTGACATCAATGACAAAACCATACCAATATATCCGAAATACAAACATTAATTTCATCCAATTTATCAATAATCTTATTTTAAATTCTCAAAAATGAATCTCTCTAGATTTTAAAATAATTATTTTCAGCTTCATCGTTAACCCTCTATAATTCTTTATTCATTCTTTCTAATTCTTGAGGCCTAATTCCTCCTAAAGAATCTATAGTCACCCTCTTTATTTTCTCCTTAAATGCATAATTTTTAATAAACAACTTGTTGTAATTTGCATTGAGAGCCATATGCATGTCTTCTAATATTAAATGTTTTCACTCAGGGTCATCTATTGCTAGTTGAGCAAACTGGACTGCATGTGAGGTAATTTCCACAACCTTTGATGTAGTGGTGTCTTCAAGGGTCCTAATTATTGTATCTATTAGGATTCCCAAAGATACTGAGAGGGGGGGGGGTGAATCAGTCTCTAACCAGTATAAGATTTTTCTGAACTTATTATATGAAAAGTAATACAAAACTGTGTACCGGTAAACTAAAGATAATGCAGTAAATAAGAATAACAACCACAACATAAGAGACAACCATAACACAATATTTTTTAATGAGGAAACCTCATGTGGGAAAAACCTCAGTGGGATTTGTCACCCACAATATTCGCTTATTGGCCAATAAGGGAATATTACTGTTTACAATAGGGGCCTGCACATGTAGGAAGGCCAAGTGCCTAGAGCTCACTGCTCAATTACAAAAGAAGTCACACTGACTTATAGAAATGGATTATAAAAATCCAATGTCTTGTACTGCTTTAGATCAGCATCTGCTATGCCAGATTCAGTATTGGTTTAAGCTCTACATTAACATAAACCTTTATCCAATATTTGCCTTACAATTTGCATATTAGGTCTACAATTAATCCTTTTCATCTTCTATATCCTAAATGATCTATAATGATCTCATACTTATATGAGTCATATTACAATTCACCAAGTTGGCTTACAAATAAATACAAAATATAATTAAACAAAATTCATGTCGGCCATGGTGTCGGTAATCTTCCTTTTCGGTGTCAGTGTTCTGAGTGTTGGTGTAGAGTCTGTTGATGCCAGTGCCTTTGACTGTTTGCTGGTATCACATGATTGTAAGGTTGTCATCAATGAAAATACCTTAAATCACCTATAATTTCTCATTGGAGTGTGCATTTGCCAATAGTATCCCCTATCCTTTGTTGTCCACCTTGCAGAACCAAAGGCTTTTATACATTTGGAGCCCTTGACCACAAAGAAAAAGCCTTTAGGCCTATACTCACCCTAGACCCATGATCATTGAACTCTTTTGCAAAATTTAGGTCATTCTACTGCATAATTTTATCTAATAAATAGATTTTCTCAAAATCTCAACCCGAGACAAGAAGCATGTTGCTATTCCTAATCATAGCCCTACCTTCCTAAAGGGTGCAATTGAAGCTATTCCTATCAAAAAATTTGATCTCCTCATCAGATAGGCTATTTAATTTTTCCCTTAACCAAAAACATTTGAACTCAGGGGAGTTCACAAAATTGTCACCTGCTACAAAATACTTTAAGGAAATTATTATTTCATCATTTGCCTCCTCAATAGGGATTGTACTTAGGATAATGGCTCTATCTGAGTCATTTAGGACCTCAATAGTCTCATCTTCATGTAATGTTTCTCGAGGCAAAGAAGGGGGTTGCACACTTGTCCCACACTTGAGTCCATCTTTGTATTGGCCATAGAAGACTTGTGTGTGGATTATTTGTCCTTATTGTCATTTCTAGACCTCAATAAGCCCTGTTTTAGTAAAGAATAATATGACACAACAAAGAATAGTGTTTGAACTCCTATTTTTCTTTTTTATTCCTTTCTTCCATTAACCCTTCATGGAGCTTATCATGGATAATAGCTATGAAATAATACAACTCATTTATTGTGGGGTGCTAGATATTAATGGAAATCATCATGAAATATATGGGAATTTGAGTTATCCCGCAACCTACCCCAAGCACCTACCCTAATGCATAGTAGGTTTTGACAAAATAGGGCTCAAAGCATTCTAATCTAAAGGTCTCCCTCTCTGATGGCAAGACATAATTTTGTAAACTTTTGTAAAACTTCTTCATAAAGTGAGGATGGAATTCCTTTCTAAATTTTTTATTACTTTGAGGACACACCCATCTAAATAAAAACATTCTATAATAGCCCTATGTGAAATGTCCACTAAGATATAGCCATCTTCTTATCTTACAGTCCTACTTAGAGGATCATAGGAAACAACTAACTCCCTTATCAACATTGGTTCCATAAAGACATTCAGCACCACTAGCTTGCCCAAGTTTAGTGTCCAAGGATTTTACACTGGGACAGGTTTATCCCTATTACCATAAAAAGAGTAAAATGCATCTCACCTCCTCTCCTTTGTAATTGCATCTCTACATCTTGTCTCTCTATCATTGAAGGCAATTTTGATATTGTCATTCATAGAGGACCCCTCAAATAAATCTAATAGGTCCTAGTGGAGGCTTCTTATTTGTTTAGTTGGTCTTTTTGCAACCTCCTCTAACTTCCTTTCAACTTTGTGTTGTAATTCATCTTTTGTCATCTCAGGAGAAAGAGGGGTGGTTGGAATTGTTTCTAGTTTCTCTGTTTGAGTTGATGAATCCCCTTTGGATGTTTTTCTTGGTCTCTCAGGAGATTTGGAAGCTGGTCCTTTTGTGGGAGAAGTTTCCCTAACTTGTTTTGTAGGAGCAACTTCCCTCTCCTATTCAACAAGGCTATCACTTTGCGAGGCTTTCTCTTGAGGAATTGGGGTTTCCTCAACACATGGGTTCTCAATAGAAGATGCATTTTCTCTAGGAGGATGAGCTTCAGTGGTAGATGTTTCAATGGAATCTTTATGGGCAACTCTTCTCATGTTTTGAATTTGTTTCCAAGCTTTAGGAGGGGTGGCAGGCTCATTTGAAGGGTCACTGTCAAAGATAATAGGGGCAGTCTTTCAAACTGTCTTCTTCTTTCTCTTTGTGGATTTTTCTTTAGGAGGGGAACTTGCTTTAGCTTCTTTAGACATTTACGAGGAAGATTGAGGGCTTGGTTCAAAAACAAGTATCGTGCTTGTGATACCTATAGTTGCAACACAAAACACTCAATAAATCATTACAAGCAATGGCTAGAAAATTAATCAACGATAGATAAAACCATAGCTAATCGATCTATTTCCCCCTAGTAAATGTAAGTATGAATTTTTCTCTCAGATCTAGTTATGCAAATTCGAGTGACTTGACTACACTTAAATGAAGGATTTAAATGATGAAGATGTATAAGCTAGCAATGCTAGCATGATTAAGCTACATGATTTCATTATTATTCTAGAAAATAAACTACAATGAAGATGCAATTAAGCTAAATTTGAAGATGATAACAATGCTAAGAATGATTTGCTAAGAGCTATATTCCTATAGTAAAAATGCTTGAATGCAAATGAGATGAGATCAAAATTAGGGGCCCTTTGTGCTCCAAAATGGGGTCTATTTATAGGATTTCCAAGGCTAGGGGTGATGTAGTAGGAATCAACAGTCAAGATTAAGTCTGAAGCTATCAATGGATAAATTGGAGGAGGTTGGCAAAGAGGTTGGATTAAAGGGAACATCTATCATCTCTATGGTGACAAGTGTCAAGAGGATTCTAGAATAGGTTGGATGAAAGGGAACAATTAGTGACAAGTTTCAGAAAGCTTGGCTTATGAGAGGGTAAAGTGTTCAAGGAAAGGGGATATGTGGTTAGATGGAAGGGGTTAGGTTAGGTGGTTAAAAGTTAGGAGAGTTTGAATTTAAAAATTCAAATAATAGGAAAAGGCTAATTAATTTCAACAACTCATAATTGGTTTGTTTTAATTAATCAGAAGATTAGAAGAAATGATTTTGATGGGGAAGAATTAATTAATTTGAATTAATTAATCAAAAGGGGATTATTGAAATGAACCTATTAAATAAATCCTTAGATTTATTAATAAGTAGATAAAAAGAGGGGATTTAATCAAATTATTGATGAATTCAATATTGGGGAGGGAGATTAATTAAATAATTGCTTATTCAATTAATTATCCTCAGACCATTGTTTAGGTGTATACATTTTGTCCCTCTTTGAAGTGAGGTGTGATGACGCATTGATTCAAAGAATAATCTCATTTTGATGATGATATTGGTTCGATAGGATGCCCTAGCTCTTGATTGCTAAATTTTGATATGATGATGCCCTCTTGGGAGATCAATTGCGATAATTGATCTTTGGAGTTTTGCGAATTTTGTGAAATTGATATCCCGATAGATTTGATTTGATTTCTACAATTGTGTTTGATGAAAATGCAAGTTCTTTGATTAGCTTGATTGATTGATAATATCAAGATTTAGTCTGGCTTTAGGAATGACACCTCCTATATAGGACAAAGATGATCAAAGCTTTTGGTTTTAGGAAGGATTCATCTTGTATAAGACATGATCAGAATGTCTGGTTTCAGGAAGGATACATCATGTATAAGACATGATAGAGTCAATTGGGTTTTATTGATTGATTGAATTGACAAGGTTGATTTGATAAAGAACTGACAGTTTGTTGATATCAAGTTGCAGAAAGATTTGGATATGCTGATGTTGATTCTATTGAGAGAGATAACATAATATTTTCCATGGGTCAACAATATCTGAAGAGATATGAGCATTATTCTAATTGCATATACACTTGTGATGATACTTTGATGATTCCTGTGATAGATTTAACCTTGGATAAAAGGAGCATGTAGGATCCCATGTAAGAATTAAATGCAAGATAAATGCAAATGAAAATGCAAAGCTATGACCAGTCACTGGATTATTGTGTTTTGTCATCATTGAGATTTTGAAATGTGGGAAGTGAGTGCAAACATCGATGGTATAATTAAACCATGATGACCTGAGCACTATTTTCCTAGATTTTGATATAGCAAGTTAGCACAAGCATCAAGGTATACTTGAACCGAGATGACCTGAGTGTTTCTCGCATAAAACAGGAAGTATTAATTATTTAACTACTCAAATAAGAAATGTCTGCAATGATACTCTGATGATCATGTCTCAAGACAAACTTGCACATATTAATGATTAATTTTTAGATAGTAGACAAGAAACATATCATGTTCCTTCCTTGTTCCTCTAGTCAAAGACATCTTGGAGTCACTCAGAAATCATGATAGAAAAAAATATATAGAAAAGTTAAACAATCATGTTAAAATCATTATCCAAAAGATATTATCTAGTGAAAAGTGTGTGATGTTCTTAGATTGACTTTGTGATAGATTGATAGTTGATAGTTTGATCTCGTGTTCAATGTTGGATGTGCCTCAGTTTTCACTTGATAAGATTTGTCTAACTGTTGTTCTACTTGTTTGATTAAGCTCAGAATGATCAAGTGCTTGCCCCCAACTAGGTGTAGGATTTTACCCCAAGCCTAGAAACAAAGTTGTTATGATATATCCAATGATTCAAACCATGGTAAGAAGCCACCTGGGATGTCTACGTAAGCTTTTCAAATGTGGGAAGTGAGTGCAAACATTGATGGTATAATTAAACCATGATGACTTGAGCACTCTTTTCTTTGATTTTGATATAGCAAGTTAGCACAAGCATCGAGGTATAATTGAACCGTGATGACTTGAGTGTTGCTTGCATAAAATAGGCAGTATTAATCATTTCAATACACAAATTGGAAATGTCTTCAATGATACTCTGATGATCATGTCCTGAGACAAATTTGCATATATTAATGATTAATTTTTAGACAACAGACAAGAAAAAGATCATGTTCCTTCCTTGTTCCTCTAGTCAAAGACAGTGAACAATGCTAGAAGAGATTGGCATATTCAATTGAACCCTATTCTCTGGGCCTACCGTACTAGTATCTGCACACCAATAGGTGCCACACCTTTCTCTCTTGTATATGGATTATAAGTAATATTGCTAATCGAAGTAGAGATACCCTCTCTACATGTATCACTACAAGGTCTCATCCCAGATAAGAACAACGAGTATCTAGACTGCAAGAGTTAGAATTTATCCATGAATGAAGACAAAATGCCTTTGATCATTTAAAGGTATATCCGCAAAGAATGTGCCCAAGTTATAATCACAAGGTTAAACCATGAGTCTTTCAAGTTGGAGAACTAGTACTAAAGGAAAATCCACGCAACCAAGCAGATTGA
The DNA here is from genome assembly GCF_030272615.1 of Cryptomeria japonica. NCBI lineage: Eukaryota > Viridiplantae > Streptophyta > Pinopsida > Cupressales > Cupressaceae > Cryptomeria > Cryptomeria japonica. Next base: position 753,733,379 of record NC_081407.1, on the reverse strand, counting down.
GAAAAGAAAGGAAAGTTTAAACCAAACTGGTTAGGTGCATTTGAGGTCACAGAAATATTTGGATCAGGAGCATATCAACTATCAACAAAGGATAGAGATCAGCTCGAGGAACCTATCAATAGCATGCATCTGAAAATGTTTTATGTTTGAAAAATCAAAAAAATCAAAAATAATGAAAAATCAGAAAAATAAAAAACAGTGAAAAATCAAAAAAATAAAAAATAGTGAAAAATCTCAAAAAAAATCAAATATGAGAAAAAGTGCAATAAAAACAGATGGTGAAAACCTAGCAAACAAGCACTATCTGTCTACTAGCTCTTCCATCTATTATTTCATGCATCTTTCCGCTTGCGTCCATTCATTTTCCATTAGCGCTGAGCATAATGAAGCCTTTATACATACGCAGATATCATGATTCATTATTCTGATTGTGTATACACTTGTGATGATACTTTGATGATTCCTGCAATAAATTTAACCTTGGATGAAAGGAGCATGTGGGATCCCATGCAAGAATGAAATGCAAGCTAAAATGCATATGAAATGCTAAGCTACGACCAGACCAATCACTAGATTATTGCATTTTTGTCATCATTGAGATTTTGAAATGTGGGAAGTGAGAGAAAACATTGATGTTATAATTAAACCATGATGACCTGAGCACTATTTTCTTGTATTTTGATATAGCAAGTTAGCTCAAGCATCGAGGTATAATTGAACTGTGATGATCTCAGTGTTGCTTGCATAAAAAAAGCAGTATTAATCATTTCAATATGCAAATTGGAAATGTCTTCAATGATACTCTAATGATCATGTCCCAAGATAAATTTGCACATATTAATGATTAATTTTCAAACAATAGACAAGAAAAATATCATGTTCCTTGTTCCTCTAGTCAAAGACATCCTGGAGTCACTCAGAAATCATGATAGCGAAAAGAAATATAGAAAAGTTAAACAATCATGTTAAAATCATTATTCAAAAGATATTATCTAGTGAAAAGTGTGTGATGTGCTTAGATTGACTTCGTGATAGCTTGATGATTGATAGTTTGATCTCATGTTCAACGTTGGATGTGTCTTAGTTTTCTCTTTTGTTTTTTTCCACTGTTTTTGACTGAGTATGTTGTGCATGTGAAGTGTGTACCTATGATACCTGCAACTGCAACACAAAACACTCAATAAATCATTACAAGAAATGGTTGGAAAATTAATCAATGAAAGATAAAACCATAGCTAATCAATCTATTGCCCCCTAGTAAATGTGAGTATGAATTTTGCTCTCAGATCTGCTTATGCAAATTCCAGTGACTTGACTACACTTAAATGGAGGATATAAATGATGAAGATGTATAAGCTAGAAATGATAGCATGATTAAGCTACATGATTTCATGATTATTCTAGAAAATACAATAGAATGAAGATGCAATTAAGCTAAATTTGAACATGATAATAATGCTAAGAATATTTTCTAAGAGCTATATGCCTATAGTAAAAATGCTTGAATGCAAATGAGATGAGATCAAAATTAGGGGGCCCTTTGTTCTCCAAAATGGGGCCTATTTATAGGATTTCCAAGCCTAGGGGTAAGGTGGCAAGAATCAATGGTCAAGATTAGATCTAAAGATATCAATGGTTAAATTAGAAGAGGTTGGATTAAAGCGAACATCTGTCATCTCTATGGTGACAAGTGTTAATAGGTTTCTATAATAGGTTGGATGAAAAGGAACACTTAGTGACAAGTGTCACAAAGCTTGGCTTATGAGAGGGTAAAGTGTTCAAGAAAAGGGGACATGTGGTTATATAGAAGGGGTTAGGTTTAGGAATGGTTAGGTTAGGTGGTTAAAAGTTAGAAGAATTTGAATTTAAAAATTCAAATAATAGGAAAAGGCTAATTAATTTCAACAACTCATAATTAAATTATTTTAATTAATCAGAAGATTAGAAGTAATGATTTTGATGGGGAAGAATTAATAAATTTGAATTAATTAATCAAAGGGGATTATTGAAATGAACCTACTAAATAAATCCTTATATTTATTAATAAGTATATGAAAAAGGGGGGATTTAATCAAATTATTGATGAATTCAATATTGGGGAGGGAGATTAATTAAATAATTACTTATTCAATTAATTATCTTTAGACCATTTTTTAGGTGTATACAGCAAGAACGTTTGCAATTACTGCACATGTGGGATTATATCAAGTGGGATAACATGGGAAATTTCTAGTATTGCAGAGATAGTGTGAGCTTTAGGGGTACTCTGAGTAGTGGGAGTAGCAGGGGAGGCCATTTTAATTTCTAAAAAATGGACGAGAGGCTAGAAATTCAAACATAGATGCAAACCCTAAAAACTCTAGCACATACACACAAAATCTATGTGTATTAAAACTACACTAGCTTAGTAAATGAAAAAGGATGGCAGAAAATTTGACTTACTGGTCTTTTGCAGGGCTGAATTTGTTGGATGGTATGTTGCTTTGCAGAAATTTGCTTTCCTTCTCACTTAGGGATGCACTGGGTTTTCTTCGGATGCAAGTTATGAGAGAAAATTGACAAATTTCTCTTTTATGGCAATGCTATTAATTCACTCATGTTGGATAGAGAAAATTGATGGTGCCATGTTTGAATTTCATCTGTTGATCAAGACTTGAATAGTCATGATTGTCCTTGACAACATTCGAATGATGACATGGCATTTCTTAGACTGTCCTTTGCCAACATAGATTTTTCAAAATTCATGTCATTTGGGCTTGTTTTGTTCTTTTGTGTCATTCACCATCTTTGCAAGATAAACCTTCTACACATTCCTCTCTATTTCCTTATCCTACACCACCTTTATCTATCTTGACAATATTCCTGGGATAAGGCTTCAATGTATTTACCTTTATTTTTTTAATCCCGCGGCACCCAAAAGCATTCCTCGCACCCTTGCAGGATAAAGCCTTTTTGTCTTTTCTTTGTCGACACCCTTTTATCTTTATCCCATTGTACATTCATCAACATTCTCTCCTCTCGTGAGATAAGGCCTTTGTATACCTTCTAAATATCCTCTTCTCCCACGTTGCTCATAACTCCCTGTCTTCTCCTGCTTGAAGGCACCCTTCCTTGACAATTTTTCCTTGTGCGAGATAAGCCTCTTAAGCAATTCCCCTCTTATCTCGTGATCTATCTTTTAACCCCATGGGAACGCACAGGATAAGAGAGCTTATCAATCTTTCCTTGAAATCCTTATCCCGTGACCATTACTAAGTAAAATAAATTCATTGTGGGATAAGGTCATTAGTATCTATCTTGTTAGGTCTCTTATCCTGTAGCACATTTTCATCAACTTGTGAACATTGCGGGATATATTTACCTTTTGACTCTGAGTAGTTTCTATTCCAGCGGACCCATCAAGGCATCTTAAAACCATTGCAGGGTAAGACCCTCTCTTCTACTTCTTTTCATTTTCTTATCCTGCATGGTCACATTACATAGCGATAGCTACTAATATATCTGTGAAAACCTCTTATCCTGCATGAGCCCTTTTCTTATATGAAATGGCTGTAGGATAAATATGCATTATCTATGTCCTCTTCTTATCTCATGTTGCTTCATCATGACTTTAAAAGTGTCATGGGGTAAGGCTTGTTCTTTGGGCTTGGTGGATCCCTTATCCTGCGTGGTCGAGACCTTTCACTAAAATGCCTATGGGATAATATTTTCTTTGTATTTTCTTTGACATGCTTATCTCACACAACTATGAGACTCAAGTAGGCATTTTTAGGTAAACCATTTTAGCACTTGAAGATTAGTGAACGGTAAAGTGATCGTGTGTGGGGATCTTCCTAGGGAATTTATTTAAAGGAAAAACCATGGGGAAATTTGAATACTTAGGCATATAATAAAAAATTAAAGCGACGGCCTCAAGCAGTAACTCCTAGTGTGAGGGGGTGGTGAACGAACAATAAAGGACCCTTTTGATGAAAAATTAAAACTAGATCACTAGTAGATATAAATCAACTGTGAAATATAACATTGCATGGGTAAATGAAGGTAAAACCTTAATGGTTCTAAAATCCTTTGTAAAAACCCTAAAACCTCATATCCAACACATAAGTAGGGGGCAAATAAAGCCTATTTTAAAATCTTCCAAAAGTACTCATGTTTAAAGACCTTAAAGCTTCTTCGGCTTTCCTTCTAGACCTTTGTGAATGGGTTTCAACCATGGACTAAATTCATGACCAGAATGAAAGGTAAGATGAGTATGCAAAGACTATGGAAGACCAAGAGGTGTATGAAGTGTAGATGAATCTAGGGTAAACTTGCAATGTCCAAGAATCTAAGACCAAAGTATGTATGTTTTTAGAGTAGGGTGTGGCTTCCAAAGAGATGATGGATCTCTTGATGAGGCAAGTTGATCTTGACTCTATAAGACAAAATGAGACCCTAAGATGATAGATCTTGATACAGGAATCACTTAGTGTTGTGTTGTAGTATGTTTGCAAAGTTTGATGAGGACAAGAAAAGTATGCTTTTGACCAAAATTTGGAAAATATGTATGAGGGAAATGCAAGTGAAGGAAAATGATTGACTATTTGTGACCAAGACAGGTTGACTAAAGAATGAAGCCATATAGGAAGCAACCTTAGAAGCTCTTTGAATCTAAAAACTTAAGTTCTTTTTCTCTTTACAAATATTTTACAATTTATTAGTTCTGAACACAAACACAGTTTAAGTAAACCCAGAGGTGATTTTGAAAATGTTTTGCAATTAAGCCCAATTGTGAAGCTGTTGAATGTAACCAAATCTCAATGTTTTGACTTTAAGTGACAAGAAAACACACCAAACAATGAAGACCCAATGTGTGAAGGTATTTTTGTCCAAAAATGATAAAGTGTTTCAACTTGTAGTGTGATTGTAAAATGTCTTTGTTCATTTTGCATACACTTGGAACACATGACAAACACAATTTTTCTTTGTTTTTCTTGAAAAGATTTGAGTGTTTTGATCATGCAAACACAAATCATAGGGTTGGTCAGCATAATAGTTGTTGAATCTGACTTTGGGGGTTATCACAACCTATGTAATTCATAGCGAATACTTAGATGCTTGACCCCACTGGCTCCCCTCCATGACACGTACTTCTCTGAGGTAGCCAAGCACCAGTCCCCACAAAAACTCCCCATGGAGAACTTTTTATCTCTACTGAGAACCGTAACAATGTGAGATGCTTCAAAGATCTGACCTCTTGCGCCAATATCTAGAAGGTTTTTGGATTATAACACAAAATGGTGTCTAGTAAGGGCATTCATTCAGGTGGCTATAATCAATAGCATGTTACACTCTGTTAAATGTAAGGCCTCCCAGCCTATAGAGATTACGCTCTATAAGGTTTATGGGTAGTCATAACTGCGTTATAGAAACATGTAACACCCATTGCTTGAAACTTTCATCACAAACACCGTTGGTATTATGGATGTGTTACACTGGTTTTGTCATTGATGTCAACACTTGTCAACACTTATCTGCACTAGAGACCTTTGGTTTTGTTCACCAGCATGTTCAGTGACTTATGTACAGTCATCGGTATCTGGTTCACCGACAGGTCATATTGTTCACCGGCACAAAGGATAACTTGTTATCATCTAGAGATCACTTGGTTATGTCAAAGACATGGTTTGGATACTTGGTTTTGGTGATTTGGTTATTGGTCTAAGTGAGTTTGCATATTTACTATTATCGGCAAATTGGTCTAGGTTATGGACCGACATGTGTTATCTATTCTAGATCAGCATGACATGTTATGGAGATGATTTAATGATTGGTTATTATTGTAAATGCATTGAGCTAACATGATGCATCACATATTGATTTATTTGTAACTGATTTAATTGTAATATTATTAGTGAGCCGACCTACACATTTGGTCTTAGGTTTTGGTATATATGTAAGATCTCATTTCTGAGATTAATATATAGATAGGAATGTAATAAGGTATTTCAGTATATGCAAATATAAGCAGAGCTATACACATAGACATCATTTGAACATTCAAGGAATGTATGAAGGAGACAATCAGAGCTTAATTGGTACTGAATTGAGCATATGAAGATGCTATTTTGAGCAGTACATTATCATTGGATCTAACCATCCAATTGTAGTCAATGTGACTCTCATTTTTTGATTGAGCTGTGAGCTCTAGGTAGTTGGCCTTTCTGCATGTGCAGATCCCATTTGTAAACACATACTATTTGCAGTAGTATCATCTGATTGTGGGTAAGGTTTCCCACAGTGGTTTTTCCCCTTACAGGGTTTCCATGTATAAATATCTATGTTATGTGTTGTGGATGTTATTTGTCTTTCTGTTTCATGCATTAAACTTTACCAGTATTGTAATTAACTGTTAAACTATCAATCGACATTATGTTTGGTTTACTAGTATTATGCATCAAGTTTTATTAAGTTACATTTGGGTTGAAATTAATAGACAACTTATTCACCCCCCCTCCCCCTCCTAGTTTCCTCTGGGTCCTAACAATTGGTATTAGAGCTAAGTCCTCTTTTTGCAGAAGTTTAATAGTTGAGGAGATTCTGTGGCAACTAATTATTTAAGGAAGGACACTCCAAAACTTGATGGAACTAACTATGGTATATGGAAGGTCAGAATGGAGACACATCTGAATTGCATTGGAAGAGACATATGGGATGTTACAAAGAATGGATATGTTGGTCCTACATAGAGTCAACCTAATCCACCAACCTGGGCTAAAGATCAAGAGAAGCAGTTTTGAGCGCATTGTCAGATCAACAAATCATGGGATTATCAGACCGACTACTGCTAAAGCTATTTGGGACAAATTGGAGACACTGAATGAAGCCAATACCACTATTAAAATTGCAAAACTGGAATGCTTCTGAGTCAGGTATGAAAATCTGAAAATGGAAGAAGATGAAAGGCTTTCTGCTTTTATGGAAAGAGTTAATGAAATTATTTTGGGTATACAATGTTGTGGAGGATCCTTAAGTGAAGATGAGTTTGTTTCTAAATTTTTAAGAGAATTTCCACCGGCATACAAAATGAAAGTAACTGCTATTAATGAATTGAGAACAATGCCTAATACATTAGTATCTATAGATACTTTGGTTGGAAAACTTTCAGCTTTTGAACTTGAGGAATTTGGTCCTATTGCTACAAATAAGACAGATTTAGCCTTCAAAGCATCATCATCATCAACATTTGAGAAATTTTATTGGAAATCACTTTATGCAAGAGAACTTGAAGACATCATAAGGGAAAATGAAGAACTGGAAGAGCTTGAAGCACTATTTGCAAGAAAAATGCCTAAAGGTCCAGTTGGAAGTAAGCATGAAGGTAAAACACCATTTAAATGTTTTAACTACAATAATATTGGTCATATGGTATGTAGGTGTCCTGATAGACATGCAATATTGAAAGAATAAGCTAAAAGAACATATAAGCCTAACCCTTATTATCAAAGATACAGATTTAAGAAGAATAGAGACAAATCATGTTACTATGCTGATGAAGGAGTTATTGATGATTTTGATAAGGAACCAATAGAAAATGGATGGGATTTTGTTGCTATAACAGAAGATCAACTGACACCTGCTGTTCAACCGGTAGAGTAGGCCCTGGCAGCTAAAATTGAAGAAAAGGATGAATGGATCATTGATTCCAGATGTTCACATCATATGACTGGTGATAAAAGTAAATTCTTAACTTTTCAGGAATATAATGGATGTCTAGTAAGATTTGGGGATGATAAAAATTGTTTGATAAGAGGAAAAGGCACTATATCTTTTGATGGTAAGCACAATAATGACAACATTTATTATGTTTAACGTTTGAAGGATAATCTTTTGAGTGTTGGTCAATTAGTTGAAAAAGGATTTCATTTACAATTCAAGAATGGTAAATGCAAAATCATGAACAAAACTGGTTTGGAAATTGCAACTGGGAATCAGACTAGAGATAATATCTTTCATTTGAATAACAATGAGAAAGCATGCTTGATTTCACATATTGATGAAAGTTTGTTATGGCAGAGGAGACTTTGTCATGTAAATTTTGATTGCATTGAAAAGATCAGTACAACTAAGACAGTAAGGGATTTACCTAAGATTATAAAACCTCACAATGCAATATGTAAGGAATGTCAATTTGGAAAGCAAGTTAGAACAACTTTTAAGAGTATTCAAGAGAAATCCAATAATGTTCTTGATCTAAATCATACTGATCTATGTGGTCCGGCAAGAACTAGAAGTTTACAAGAAGAGATATTTTATGCTAATCATTGATGACTATTCTAGAATGTGTTGGGTTACTTTTCTTAAGGATAAATCTGAAGATTTTGGGAAATTCAAACTATTTAAGGTAATGCTAGAAAATGAAACCGGTAAGAAAATCAAATGTTTAAGATCATATCAAGGAGGTGAATTCACATCTAAGGAATTTAATACATTCTGTGAAGTGAATGGAATTAGAAGACAATTACGAGCACCTCGGTTGTGGAAAGGAAGAACAGAACTATTTTGGATATAGCTAGAAGCATGATATCAGAAGCAAACCTACCTCATGTGTATTGGAGAGAAGAAGTGAATACAATGGTTTACACATTCAACATTGTTCACATCAAATGTGAAACCGGTAAGACCCCTCATGAACTATGGTTTGGTAATACTCCTACTCTTAAATATTTTAGAATATTTGGAAGAAAATGTTATATTAGGAGAGATGATGATATTGGTAAATTTGATCAAAGGAATGTTTCTTGGTTATTCATCTAAGAGCAAGGCATATAGATGTTTTAATAAAAGATTGAAGAAAATCATTGAGAGTGAAAATGTGAAGATTGATGAATAGTTTAGAGGTAATTCAAGGTCTATGGACTCTGAAGCGGTAGTTGAGATAATAATAAATGAACCTACACTGAATACACTGCTATAGAATGTTGATCTAGTCACACTGCCATCATCTGAGAATTCCACAGTGAGTGAAGAATAGTAGCAAGTGAACACACCCATGTATGTAAGATTAAATCACTTTGAAAGTTAGATAATTGGGAATAAGTATCAAGGAGTTATGACTAGAGGAAGACTGGAAAATGAAGAGGTATGTCTAATTTCTCAAATTGTACCAGCATCAGTTATTGAGGCATGTGAAGATAAACATTGGATTAAAGCTATGGAAGATGAATTGGAACAAATTGAAAAGAATAAGAAATGGGCATTGGTTCCCCAACCTAATAACAAAAATGTAATTGGAACTAAATGGGTATTCAAAAATAAACTTAGTGAAGATGGTAAGGTAATAAGAAACAAAGCAAGATTAGTCTGTAAGGGATATTCATAGAAAAAGGGAATAGATTACAATGAAACCTTTGCACCGGTAGCTAGAATTAAAGCAGTCAGACTATTCTTAGCTTTTGCAGCACACAAGAACTATAAAGTATATCAAATGGATGTTAAATATGCATTTCTGAATGGTGATCTTGAAGAGGAAGTTTACATTGAACAACCTGATGGATTTTCTTTGACAAATTAAAAAGATATGGTTTGTGGGTTAAGGAAAGCTTTATATGGATTGAAGCAACCTCGTAGAGCTTGGTATCCTAGATTAGACAAATATCTTTTGAAGCTTGGTTACACTAAAGGTAATGCCGAAAACAACTTATATTTCAAAGTGGCTAATGATGACATCTTTGTTATTGAATTTTTTGTTGATGATATCATTTTTGGACGAGAAGATGGATTGTGTAAAGACTTTTCTAATAAGATGCATGAAGAATTTGAAATGTCTATGACTAGGGAGATAAAATTATTTTTAGGATTACAGATTTCACAGACTGATAAAGGTATATTCATATGTCAATCTAAGTACTAGAAGGAATTACTAAAGAAATTTGGTATGGAAAACTCTAGAAACTGGTAAGTACTCCTATGACTACAACTGATAAACTATCATTGAAGGATGATTCAGCACCTGTTAATCTGACAAGATATAAATCTATGATTGGAGGTTTATTGTACTTGACACAAACAAGACCCGATATTATGAATGTAGTATGTATTGTTTCAAGATTTCAGAGTAATCCTAAAAAAAATCATGAATCAACAGTGAAAAGGATTTTTCGGTATCTAAAAGGCACAACAAATCTTGGTTTATGGCATTGTAAAGATAAATTTTTTGATTTATGTGCATACACCAATCAAAATTGGGTAGGAGTTGTAGATGACAGAAAGAGCACCACCAACAGAACATTCTTTCTTGGTAGCATATTGATTTCATGGTTGAGAAAGCAACAGAGTTGTACATCATTATCAACAACAAAATCAGAATATGTTGCAATAGTAACTAATTGTACTCAGGTATTATGGATTAAGAAAATGTTGAAGGACATAAAGGTAAAATGCAAAGAACCTATAATCATTTACTATGACAATATGGTAGAAATTGATATATCCAAGAATCCGATATTTCACTCTAAAGGTCCAGTTGGAAGTAAGCATGAAGGTAAAGAACCATTTAAATGTTTTAACTATAATAAGATTGGTCATATGGCATCTAAGTGTCCTGATAGATATGTAGTATTGAAAGAAGAAGCTAAAAGAACATATAAGCCTAACCCTTAATATCAGAGATACAAATTTAAGAAGAATAGAGACAAATCATGTTACTATGCTGATGAAGAAGTTACTCATGATTCTGATGAGGAACTAACAGATAATGAATGCAATTTTGTTGCTATAGCATAAGATCAACCGACACCTAATGTTCAACCAGTAGAGCAGGCAATGGTAGCTAAAATTGAAGGAAAAGATGAATGGATCATTGATTCAGTATGTTCACATCATATGACAGGTGATAAAAGTAAATTCTTAACTTTTTTGGAATACAATGGAGGTCTAGTAAGATTTGGGGATGATAAAACTTGTTTGATAAGAGGAAAAGGCACTATATCTTTTGATGGTAAGCACAATACTGATAATGTTTATTATGTTGAAGGTTTGAAGCATAATCTTTTGAAAGTTGGTCAATTAGTTGAAAAAGGATTTTAGTTACAATTCAAGAATGGTAAATACAAAATCATGAACAGAACTAGTTTGAAAATTGCAACCAGGAATCAGACTAGAGGTAATATCTTTCATTTGAATAACAATGAGAAAGCATGCTTGATTGCACATATTGATGAAAGTTAGTTATGGCATAGGAGACTTTGTCATGTAAATTTTGATTGCATTGTAAAGATCAATACAACTAAGATAGTAAGGGATTTACCTAAGATTAAAAAACCTCACAATCCGATGTGTAAGGAATGTCAATTTGGAAAGCAAGTTAGAACAACTTTTAAGAGTATTCCAGAGAAATCCAACAATGTTTTTTATCTAATTCACATTGATCTATGTGGTCCGGCAAGAACTAGAAGTTTACAAGGAGATAGATATTCTATGCTAATCATTGAAGACTATTCTAGAATGTGTTGGGTTACTTTTCTCAAGGAGAAATCCAAATCTTTGGGGAAATTCAAACTATTCAAGGTAATGGTAGAAAATGAAACCAGTAAGAAAATCAAATGTTTAAGATCATATCAAGGAGGTGAATTCACATCTAAGGAATTTAATACATTCTGTGAAGTGAATGGAATTAGAAGACAATTATCATCACCTCGGTTGTGGAAAGGAAGAACAAAACTATTCTGGATGCAGCTTAAAGCATGATATTAGAAGCAAACCTACCTCACGTGTATTAGAGAGAAGAAGGGAATACAACGGTTTACACATTCAACAGAGTTCACATCAAAGGTGAAACCGGTAAGACCCCTCATGAACTATGGTTTGGTAATACTCCTACTCTTAAATATCTCAAAATATTTGAAAGCAAATGTTATATTAGGAGAGATGATTTTATTGGTAAATTTGATCCTAGAAATGATGAAGGAATATTTCTTGGTTATTCATCTAAGAGCAAGGCATATAGATATTTTAATAAAAGATTGCAGAAAATCATAGAGAGTGAAAATGTGAAGATTGATGAAAAGTTTAGAGGTAATTCAAGGTCTATGGACTCTGAACCGACAGTTTAGATAATAAAAAATGAACCTACACTGAATACATCGGTACAAAATTTTGATCCAATCACATCGGCATCATCTAAGAATTCCACAGTGGCTGAAGAACAGTAGCAAGTGAGCACACCCAAGTATGTAAGATTGAATCACTCTAAAAGTTAGATAATTGGGAATAAGTAATAAGGAGTTATGACTAAAGGAAGACTAGAAAATGAAGAGATATGTCTAATTTCTCAAATTGAACCAACAACAGTTATTGAGGCATGTGAAGATAAACATTGGATTAAAGCTATGGAAGATGAATTGGAACAAATTGAAAAGAATAACACATGGACATTGGTTCCCCGACCTAAAAACAAAAATGTAATTGGAACTAAATGGGTATTTAGAAATAAACTTAATGAAGATGGTAAGGTAATAAGAAACAAAGCAAGATTAGTGTGTAAGGGATATTCACAGAAAGAGGGAATAGATTACAATGAAACCTTTGTACTGGTAGCTAGAATTGAGGCTATCAGACTATTCTTAGCTTTTGCAACACACAAGAACTATAAAGTATATCAAATGGATGTTAAATATGTATTTCTGAATGGTGATCTTGAAGAGGAAGTTTACATTGAAAAACTTGATGGATTTTCTTTGACAAATAAAAAAGATATGGTTTGCAGGTTAAGAAAAGCTTTATATGGATTGAAGCAAGTTCCTAGAGGTTGGTATGCTAGATTAGACAAATATCTTTTCAAGCTTGGTTACACTAAAGGTAACACTAAGAACAATTTATATTTTAAAGTCACTAATGATGACATCTTGGTTATTGAGTTTTTTGTTGCTGATATCTTTTTTGGAGGAGAAGATGGATTGTGTAAAGACTTTTCTAATAAGATGCATGAAAAATTTGAAATGTCTATGATTGGGGAGATAAAATTCTTTTTAGGATTACAGATTTCACAGACTGATAAAGGTATATTCATATGTCAATCTAAGTACTAGAACGAATTACTAAAGAAATTTGGTATGGAAAACTCTTAACCGGTAAATACTCCTATGACTGCAACTGATAAACAATCATTAAAGGATGATTCAACACCTGTTAATCCAACAAGATATAAATCTATGATTGGAGGTTTACTGTACTTGACACAAACAAGACCTGATATTATGAATGTAGTATGTATTGTTTCAAGATTTCAAAGTAATCCTAAAAAAAATCATGAATCAACAATGAAAAGGATTTTCCGGTATCTAAAAGGCACAACAAATCTTGGTTTATGGTATCCTAAACATGAAATTTTTTATTTATATGCATACACCGATGCAAATTGGACAAGAGATGTAGATGATAGAAAGAGCACCACTGGTGGAACATTCTTTCTTGGTAGCAGATTGATTTCATGGTTGAGCAAGAAATAGAGTTGTACATCATTATCAACAGTAGAATTAGAATATGTTGCAGTAGTAAATAATTGTACTCAGGTATTATGGATTAAAAAAATATTGAAGGATATAAAGGTAAAATGCAAAGAACCTATAATCATTTACTGTGACAATATGGGAGAAATTGATCTATCCAAGAATCCAATATTTCACTCTAAAACTAAACATGTTTCTATGAAATACAATTTTCTGAAAGAGAATGTTGAAGCAAAAGAAGTAAAGTTGGTTTATGTGAATACTAAAGAGAAGATTGTAGATATTTTTACTAAGCCTTTGCCTAAAGAAAATTTTGAATATCTCAGAGAGAAGCTTGGGGTAATACCTTCATCGGTAGAGACTTAGAAAGTTGGAGATTGACATCAAACCGACAGGAATTAACAAAAAAATCTTTTTCTGGCGTTTGATGAAGGAGAGCTACTTCTCAAGGGGAGTAGTTGGATGAGTTGGTATTAGCAATAAGTTCTATGAACTAATTGTATCTTGTTTTTGTATTGCTTTTGCATTTGATGTCAAAGAGGGAGAGATATCTATGGAAAAACAAATTATATTTTGGGGAGAGATTATTCATTAGGGGAGAGATATTCTGTATTTTGATTTCTGGTAATTGATCTCTTTAGG